>NC_134188.1:22759359-23074904 GCF_964188355.1 Buteo buteo
GCCCCATGGCGGGGACAGCCGGTTCCAGCCGGTTCCAGGCCTGCACCACACCAGACCCGCCGCAGGGCACGGCTCAGCCAATCAGCAAAGCTGGTGGTGCCTCTGAGCCAATCAGAAGAAGTTTGTGGCGCCTCTGAGCCAATCAGAAGATTGCGGCGCCTCTCTGAAAACAGGCCCTGGCGCTCCGTGGGGGGAGCAGGTAACAGCCTGAGGGACTGCGGCCTATGGAGGGCCCGTGCTGGAGAAGGAGAAACAAGTCATAAAGAAGAAAAAAGTGTGGGAAAAGGAGCAGCAGAGAGAAACCACCATGCCCTGAGCCCGGCCCCAACCCCCTGTGCCACCCTCACCTGGCTGGAGGGACCGAGTGTGACTGCAGTGGGAACTAGGAGGAGGAGAGGTGTCTGGAGTGACGCTGAGGCTGGCAAAGAGGGGTTTTCCCTACGGGTTAGTTTAACTGTTCGTTGTCTTTGTTTCTCAATACCCAACTCAATAATTAAAAGTTTAGGTTAACTGGCAACAAAGCAAAATTCCCTAAGTCAAGTCTGCTTTGTCTGCAATACACCTGTTCTTCTGAAATGTAACTGTAGAACAGATATTTGTTCAGTATCTTTCATTTATTCATCTTATTGTCTGATAAATCCACAAATCATGTACTGGAGGTGAGACTGGAACAGCAGAAGAAAATAAAAGAACAAAATCTTCGGTTATAAAAGAAAGTGTTGACTTGAGTAGCAGAAGCAACAAAGAGAAAGTGGAAGCAGTACTGCAGCCACAAAGAAAGTTAAGTTACTGTGTAAAAATAGAAACACATGAGGTAGCAACTGATTATTGTTCATAGAGGAGCTTTCCACAGAGAAGGAAAGCTACACCTTCTTCTCCTAATATATAGTCTATTAAGAAGCTATTGGTGTCAATCTCTTAATTCTTAGAAATAGCATTTACCAAAAAATTTCAAAAGACAAAATTAACGCAGCATGGCACCACAGGTTTGTAGAATAATGAAACCAGATAAAGGGACTGAACTTGAGATGGGTAGTAACGGTGCCATAAAAGCAGCTCTGCAATACGTCATTGGTTAAGTAAAGAAGGTGCCTGGGGCCATTATAAGCCTGAAAAGCACAAACAACATGACTGGAGGGTACAGCAAGACTGACAGTCCTTCAAAGAACTTTCACAGGACCTTAAAAATACACCTTACTTAAATTAAAATTATAGGCCTGGAAAAAATGAAGGCACTTCCTGTCAAGAAATAATCAAGGGAAGAGCATCCTTGTGAACCTAAAAATAATAAATTAGGGGTACAAATAGGTGTATCAATAATAAAAAGACAGACTTTAGAAGTTGGACTAAAAACAAAAGGAAGAAATGTCAAAAAAAAATAATCTTTGATATTATGAATGATGCTGAGAAACACTTCAAATCAGGAAAATTATACTTGCCTGTTTTTCAACAAATATTTTGCTATTTTTAACATGGGAATATTTTTCAATTTCATGCCAAGGGCAGGCAAGCAGATTTTATACACTGATACAACTGTGTGGCAAATTCAACAAACTATAGTATAATCTCCCTAGAGGAGAGATAGAAGCCTTATTGCCTAAACTCCTTGTACAAACTTAGACTAAGCACTAAAATACATACTGTAGGCAGTACTCACTTTCTGGCAGATGGGCAGTATGACCTATGAGGTCTTTCCCCATCTTTACATTTTAGCATTCTGTCATTTCTAAACAGTGTTGTTTTGGCTAGAATTGAATGCAGAAACAGCGAGTAAAAAAATATTATCTTAAACTGAATTAAAATAGATGGGGGCAATTTTAACAGTGACTTATCTAGCAGCAAGTAACATGGCACTTTTACTGATGAGGCAGTCACAAAAAGTAACACAAGGCACCACTTTGAAATATGATCATTCTTAGATTATAGGATATCTTTTAGTTACTGATTTCAAGACATATATTCTGCTCTGTAAACCACAATAATCTAGGATGCTACTCTTTGTATACATTAATAACAGTGACCTGGACAGGACTAGGAGAGTTCTGCGCTCGTTAGTTTTACTGTGTGAATGTGTATAACTAACAGCCACTTATCCCACAAATGAAACAACCTTCCTTGTACACAGAGACAACATTGACCTGTCACTATATTGAACAATGAATGTAACAATCACAGAGACATAAAACCTAAAAACTGTCAGAACTGATCTACCAAGATTGAGAAAATGGGTTTGTAAATCAATTAGGGGAACTTCAAATGTCACAACAACCTTTCATGCATTTACATGATTGCCCCAAACACTGGAACATTAATTGGTTCATAACATCAAGGCAGCCTCTTCCTATAGTAGTAGTAATAATAACAACAACAACAACAATAATAACAAGCAGCTCCTGGATGTCTGTCTCTGATATGATGGTGTTTTATTTCTGTTTTTATCGAAAAAGCTCCAGGAGAGGACTTTCAGAAATAAGCTTTCATTACTGTTAGGAAGGAAAAAGAAAACATTTCCTGACAAAGCAAGCAGTGGAAGTTATGCACTATACATCAGGTGCTAGGAGAGAACACCTGGAAAAGGACTAAGCATAGCATTTAGTAACACAAATGGAGCTGGCTGCTCAAGGCAAGATGCAGGTAAAATACAGGCATCGGAATCAAAGAGTGCAGTCCTGAAAACATTCAGCTTTAGGAACTCAGATTTCCCTTGTGACTGTACAACAGTACTTCAACCTCAGAAAACAACTCAACATCTATCTCATGCAATTGACATTCAGACACGAGGCAGCCTTTACCAAAGAACCCTTTGGACAGATCCAAGTCTCCTCCTACCCTGTCTTTTTAGGCACCAATTCCACCCTCCAAATGAAACAGAACATTTTCAACGTAATCCCCTCATCTAGTAAATCATGATGCCTGGCAGAAAGATCACCTTTACCATTCTCAGCCTGTTGTAAATCCTGACTTTCGCCATAGGACGCCTGGGGAAAATTAACACTTAATCTGGTGGTCCTTTCCAAAAGCTAACCAACTTCACAGGCAGGTGCACCAATTCTGAGCACTAACATATAAAAATCCCCACTGCAGACCTGACCCTGATACTAAATAAATGTTTGGTTGGGAGGACAAGAAATGGGAACATCGTGTGCTTCAGAGGACCGGGAGAAAAATGACATAGAAAATATTACAGCAAGAAGAACACAGAATCTGCGGGAGGCACCAGGTTTTTTTAGGGCAGCTGTAACAAGGAGAAATCAAGAGACTCTAAAGTTAAAGTCAGCCCATCCTTCACATGCTACTATATGCTTTGTGACACAATTTGAAATGTCTTCTTCAATTATAGTATAAGCTTCCTACTTATACATAAAGAGGGGTCCAATCATCTTTTGCTATCAGCCCATCTGGTATTGAAGGCACTTAATTTTGCTCACTTAATAGCTCAATACTGAGTTGATATAGTTAGTGCCTAAATAATTCTTCAGATGGTTGATAATATACTTAACAGTTCAGATACATGTCTCTTCTGCACAATATTAGTGCATATTTTCATTTAAAGATACCCTGCCAAATTTATATTTCACATGAAATGAAGATACATGGAAGAAAGCAATATACTCTCTTCTTTCCTCTCCAGCATGCTGTCTGGCTTACCTAACCCAGTCACCAAAAGCATCATCTTGCATCTGTTACTGCATATGGGAAAACACATATTTCCAGTGCACATGACACTTACACAAGTAAAATGTTTTTCAAAATATTTGAAAGTAAAATATCATTAAAATTAGTAATGCATATTGATGTAAACATAGAAGAGATCAGTCAACTTAATTGTTTTATTTTATACAAAATATACAATATCATGTTACTGTATGCCATTTAGTGCTAAGCAGTAATAACCATATGCTTGATTTATATTTATTAAATACAGTTGATAAATACTCCTTCATTTAAAAGCTATATCTCAATTATGTAATTTTCTGGAAATAAGAATCATATATAACGTAGCTGTCTCTTTTCTTTATCATTAGAGTAATGATAAGATAGAAATGTTGGCATTATCTTTCAACTCCAGATATATAGAACTATGCATTTTCTCCCCAGAAATCACCAGGTTTTATTAAAGGCTGTTCTTTGCCACTCACCCGTTCATCAGTAAGAAACACAGAAGACCTATGGTCAGAGGTCTGAGTTAGTTCATTCAGCTCAAGAGAAGTGCAGTTTAAGCCATTTCCCCCTGCGAAAGAAGCCTAACGCTCAGAAATCAATGCCTTATTTTAGAGATATGTTACAGTTTTCCTTACCGGGACAAAAGAATCAAATGAATCTTGTTCCCGATTCTCAATAGCTGAAATTGTTTTCAACCAGAAGAGATAGCTTGAAATATCAGACATTTCAGAATGCTCCATATCGAAAGCTGCAAGATTAGTAGGACTGAGGTGAGACAGACTTGCAAAAGGAGGACTTTGGCTGTGTTACATAAAGTTCTTAATTAGATCCTTGGTACAAATTGCTATCCTAAGAATAAAAAGTTAATCAAAAAGCCTCACTGGAAGGATAGGAGGGTGAGATTAGAGCCGAGACAGCTGTTTCACTTTGGGATAATCGTGCAACTGCCTAACTAGATGGTGTTCCGCTAGTCAGAAGTGAAAATACATGTGTGAAAATTAAAATGTTCCTTTTATGTTACTTAGGACTAAATTGTTCACAGCTGTTTTCTTCAGTGGAACTCAGGAGATCTCCCTATATTTATATTCCAGTGCAGCAAGCATCTAACTCTTAGACCTCCCTTAAAATCACAGCCAAAATATGTTCATGAGAAGAGGGAAAATTTGGAAGGTGCTGAATACAGAAATGGCATGAGAAAAAGTGTTGTGAAGACTTTTGGTGACAAACCATAAGAATGAACCTACAAAGATTTGTTTAATGTGACTAAATCCAAGAAAACTACCCTAACAACCACAGGATAGTAATGTTGTACAACAACAACATCCAAAGGGTTTGTTGTACAACAGAGATCTCTCTTTACCTGTTCAAGTTTATTTTCCCTGCACTTATGGGTGGGCATTATCATGCTGCAGAAATGACAGGACTTCCACCCATCAGCAGACAGACATGTTTGTTTTACCTATGGTAAAATCGAGAGCCCACAGAAATCTCGAAGATTTCAATAAGGTCAGGATTTTAGCGACAATGTCTTTTGGGGAGGAGGGTATAGCGTACGTGCGGGCTGTCTGCTCAGGCAATTTACACAAAGACTGACATTACACAGATTTTCTGGAACTAGATGTCACCCTTTGCCAAAGAAGCTCTAAAACAAATCTGAATGTCAGAGCTGCTAGGCAGTCATGATGAAATGGAAATATCAGGTATGAAGGCTGGAATACTGGAAATAACAACTTTTATATTCCCCAATTCATCACCTCCTCATAAAAACAGATTTCCAAAAGGAAGTAGGAAATAATTATTTGTGGAGAGGGAGAAGGGGTGAGAGGAGAGGGATTGAAAACTAAATAGTACTAGGGATAATGGTAGGAAACAAGTGGTCCTAAACAGTATGTCCTTCCCTGTGTATTCAACTTTTTCTTTTTGTCTACTAGTAACTGTTCATTTTAGGACTCATGGTCAAAGTTAACTGAAAAACAATGTCAGAAGGACCAAAAATATTTGAAAAATCAAGTAAAGTTTAGCAACTAATACTGATTAAAAAAAGAAAATAAAGAAGAAACATTAAAAAATCGTAAAGCTTTGCCTGGTTAGAACAAAATATTTTATTTCCAAAAACATGAAAGCCTTTCACAATGTAGCATAAGTACATTTTTGATGAGCAGTTTCTTAAAAAAATGGATATCAAAATTTTCAAAGGAAAAAAAAGGTAAACAGCCTAAGGTAAAAAACATGCCCCCCCCCCGCAAGCAAACCAATTTCTGAAAAGACCCAAAGAAGGCTTTGCAACAATACCTGTGTGGTTTTGCAAAGTGGAGATGAGGAAAGGGAGATTGAGAGCTGCTTCTCTCCTCCACCCCTGCACCTACTATTGCTTTAGTTAATGAGAAAATTCTACACTAATTTAAATGTTGCAAAAATCCTTTAGTATTAATGAAAATGCAATATCCCTGCAAAGCATATTTCAGAAAATATCTTATCTGACCAAATGAACATGTTCTTTTAGTGGAAATTCTGAAATATGTGAACTTTATATACCAAGGAGCAGGTGACTTTTCCTTTCCTTTAAACTCCTTCTGTAAGCATTCAGTGCATTATTTAGTGTAATGGTTTGAATAGGCCTTTGGTTTCACCCAGTACAGTTGTTTGTATCATCTCAGAACATGATAGTGCGATTTTCTTCTCAGAAAAGTGGAAGACTTAGAAGTGGGAGCATAAATAATTAGCCAATTCTTCATCAATTCAAATAGCTAATGATTAAACTGTTATCTTTTAGGACATAAAATGGATCCCTTATTTTGAAAATGGTTACAGCTAGTTTGTTTGTTACATTTCTTAACGAGGTCATGAAATAAAGTTTAATTTACGGAGCACCCTGTCCTGTAAATTTGAGAGATCCAAATGGACCGTGACAGACACAGCTGAGCCCATCAGCCAAGCTAGTGACACCTCTGTGAAAACATATTTAATAAAGGACAGAAAATGCTGAGGAGGAGAGAATGAGGGAACACCAGGACCGGAGCAGTAGGAGGTACTGCGCAGCGGAGAAGGCACACTCCCAAAAAGATTGTAGCTGACAGACAAGCCCAAGCCAAAGCAGGTACTCCCCCTGAGGGACTGTGGCCATGGAGGACCCACACTGGTGAGAGGGAAACAAGTAAGAAGGAAGGAGCAGTGGAAGAAAAGCGTGAGAAGGAAGGAGCAGCAGAGAGAAACCGCTACGTCCTGACCCCAACCTCCTGCACCGCCTGCCAACCTCAGCAAAGGGACTGAGTGTAACCTGCAGCGATAACAAGGAGGGAAGAGAGGTGTCTGGGGTGAAGCTGAGCCTGGGAAAGTGGATTTTTCCCTAACTCTTTTTTGTTTCTCAATGCCCAACTCAGTAATTTAATGTTTATGTTAATTGGCAGTAAATTAAGTTAAATTCCCCAGGTTGAGTCTGTTTTGCCTGTCAAAGTAATTGGCAAGCAACTTCCCTATTTTTATTTCAGTTCATGATCTTTCTTGCTCCTGTTCTTCCTATTTTTGCCGCTGCCCTGCTGCAGAGGCAGTGAGCGAGTGGTTGTGCGGGTGCTTCGCTGCCAGCTGGGGCCAACTCACCACAACTTGATCTACCATACATCCAATTAAAGCACATTTCGGAAGACTTTCTGTTATATTTAAAAACTTATCTTATAGCATACCTAAAGCTTTTCCAGTATTTCTGAAAAACCACTACAGACATGTAATACCTCAGGTCAAGACAGTGATGACAAAACATGAATAAAGAACTCATAATGAATAAAGTATCACAAAACCTGATGCAACTACATCAAATAAAAGCTCATACAGTTTATACACAAAGGCACAACTGTCAGAGGTACCCCTTTACGTTTTATAGGAAAAATAGCATTCCAGGTCCCTTTATGCCTTATATGTGTAATGCCATTTATAATTTATGCTTATTTCTATGAAAACAAGTACTGCTATCAATCAAGTAGATGTTAAATAATTCAAGCAGTAAGATTACTTTTTAAAATTTGGTATAACAGATCAACTGGGAATACCCCATTATGTCTCCAGCAGAGAATTTTAGAAATTACTTAACTGTACTTCACCCTTTTACATCTCTCCAACTGGATTACTGCCTTCCTATGAAACATTAAAATGTTTAGTTTTTAAAATACATTTTAGTAGAGAATAGCTTCTATAAAGCTTCATTGGAGTTTTGCCAATGGGTTGTTTACAAACCTCTAATACATTAAGGACAAATGACTGAGATAACCGAGTGGTTCACTTTGTAAGTATTTTATATTAGAAGAATAAAAACAATATAGCCATGCAATTTTACATGCAGGTGTATTTATTTATGGTTGCAGAAATGCGTGTGCTGTTTAAGTCTGAAGGGCTTTGGTGGTTGTTCTTATTGAATTTTAAAAGGGAAGTAAGAATAGTATAGTGATTGCTAAGTTCCAGCCCAAAACTCTTGCATCACTATGGCTGAACTTTTGCATCCAATAATCAGAGGCAGTAATATCGCTTCATAATACTTTCAGATCAACTGAAATCCTACTTCACTAACTTTTCCCAGTAGTGCTGCAGTAGTTAAAGATCAGTCATTGCAGCAATTAAAATTGCCTTCTGTGGCCTTCAAAGTCCTTTGGTGGATTGAATCTGAGAGCAAGATGTCTACAAAAATGTAATTTTATTTCCTCCTTTCATCTACCAATTTTGTTACTGTAGTTTTAAGATAAATTAAAAATTATAAATAAATACAGGAGTAGCATTTTCTGTGTATTTGATATATACAACTTTGAAAACATCATTTTTTTTTTTTTTCAAATCCTGGCAAATTACATACCAGATGGATTTTTTTAAGGATTTTTCTCCTTTTTCTTGACTTTTACATAGAAATGGAAAAGAATAGCATGAACTAAAAAACCAACTAATCAATCTAATTGCAGGTTAGACTACTATGGTCCCAGTTCAGCGGGGTACTTAATTTTTATGGTGACTTCAGCATTCAAAGTATTACCAGTAATGCTAAATGCCACTAACATAGACTGTTTCAGTGTGCTTAGGGAGCAGTGGTAAGCACTGTGCTGAACTGTGGTCTACAAAGTTTTCAGTTTCCTCTCTACTGGCATGGCTTCCTATTGAACTTCTGTTTTTCAGATATCCCTGAAGAAAAATATTGTTTAAGAAGTTTCACCTATCTTTAATGACTTCTTGTTGTTGTTTTGTTCTTACATTTTCAGAATTTTCTCCTCTTACTCCAACGTTACCAATTTAATAGTACAAGAACTGGTTAAACTGTATTGTCCAGCTCTGCACAACATCCCAGCAATGAGGTCAGCTCAAACTGCTGAAGTGACCATCCTGTACTGACGGAAAGGCTTGAAGAAGTAGTGCTGATTGAGTAATTGCTTCATACCTCCAAGCCAACATGTCCATCACCCCAAGAGTACAGCCCTTCCTTTAGCTGAATTTTCTCATAGATTGAATGAGCTGATGCAAACTGACCCACATCAGCAAAGACCTCACTACCCACTGCAGAGCTTTCTTCGCTAACATGAAGAACCAGTAACCTCAAAAAGATGGAAGTCCTATCAACATACACAGACTCATGGGTCCAGGAAGTCACTGAGATTCCCGGCAAGGGGACCAGGCTTGACGCCACACCTCCACGGTGGCCACAGGCAGCAAAGGCCCTTGAAGGTCCAACAGAGAACGGATTCCAGATACCCTTCCAGCTAAAAATTAGAGTACTGCAACATGTAGTGCAGGTTGGTCCAGTCTAGCTGTTGCCTATATGACTAAGCTATGATAAAGGGGTTGAAAACGCAAAGCTCCCGCTCCATTTTATGTACAATCCACAAAGTGTTTGTTAACCTCCCTGCCTCAGCCTTCCCAGTCTGAAATTGAATGAACGTTGACCTAACTCACGAATGTATCAGAGAACAAAAGAATCATATAGCTGTTCCTTCTGAGGCGCTTTAAGAAATGTCAAGACATGAGGCAGTAATGACATCTGGAGAAAAAACACAAACGGGATCAATTTTGCTTTGATCACCTTTCCTGCCCCTGGTTGTTTGTTGAACACCAACTAATACTTCAGATTGCAAAAAGAATTTTCTTCATCTTTGTGGTTTTATTATTGCTATTATTATTAATAAAAACAAACCCAAGCTTCTTTACCCCTCATCCCCCTGCCATCAAAAGTTTCTGATGCGGCAATTCTGTTCCCTTTTGCATTTTTCTGTTTTGTTAGATTTGCTGAACCCTCAAGTGCAAGAGATAACATGATGAAATAGAAACTGGCAGAAAGTACATTAAAGTTATTATCACCTGAGGACAAATCCTGGTAAGTGAACCACAAGAAAAAAAGACTTCCATCTGGAAATAAGACAAAGAGCATACAGGTAAACCCAGTAATTCCACTACTGTTTTGGCAGCCATTCAAAAATGTGAAAATACAGATGAGGTATGGAAAAAAATTATGTAGAAGTAATGGGAAACTTCAAAAAGAAGACAGAAAGGGGCAAAGGTGAGAAGGGAAACAAATACTAAATTTCCCGAGTACCAAAACGCGTTTTGAAAGAGCATTACATAAAAAGAGCAAAAGGCAACTTTTTGGTTAGACATGACAAGGGCTACCATCAGAAGATACAAGGACACAAGAATTATGAATCTGAAGAGCTTTTAGTTTTTGGCCATTCAGCAAAATATTTCTGCAATTCTGCATTTTCATCCGCTACAAAGAGCTGATTCATTCCTTTCTGTATTCTCTGTATGATTAACATAATGTTTTATTTCTTGGTACATGGACTAGCTTAGCTGATAGACAGCAACCAATGCTTAAAACCAAAACAACTAGGAGTGATAACCTCAATTTTCAGCACAAATTATTTAAAGGGTAATGTATGAGTTCCAAGTTTGTGCTGACTACATAGACTTAAATGCATCTCAGTAAAAACAGAAGATCCACTGAGAATACTGCCATGACAACTCAAAGAAAAAAAAGAACTACAAAAGGCAGTATTTTTGCAGATTTATGCCCACAGAAGTGATCAGATTGCTACCACTTTTATACTTGCAGTAGCTGAGCAAGCTAATAACTGCCCCAGAGGCAAATGCAGTATATCATGACTCTGCTTATCACATATAGTACATCTACATGTGGTACATTACAGAAAAATTACAGTATACTCAAATCAAACTGCAACAAACTGGTATTGCCCCTCCCCATATTTCTGTAGTGTTTCACTTGTTTAAAATTATTAAAGATTTAAGTAATAATGATTAAAAATTATAATAATAATCATAGCAACCTATAAGCATTTTTCAAAGTTGTTGAAAATCTTATAGGCCAGTTTTTTCTGAAATGGCCAATGATTAATGTGTTCAGTGGATGCCTAGCTAAGTGAGTGTTTCCAAAAATTAGACTCCTTGGAAGTATGAAGATGTGGCACCCTCTTCTCCCATTGCTTTCTAACCTCCTCCCCAGTTTTGCATGACTACGTCTCTAGCCAGTTGTTACTGGTTATTCACCTGCAGACAAGTTCTACCCATAACCAATCCCCTGATACTGTTATTCTGCTCTGAACATGCAATGCTAAAAAGCAGTTCCTGAAAAATTAATAAATGGGCACTGAGAATATACAGTTGTCGGTAACAGAATGAGTGTCATTTCTGCAAAAGTTTTCATGCATTTCATATACAAAGGCATACACATTAGCAGGATGAATAGCCAGAAAAATATTAGTAAGCTGCAGTGGAGCCTGGATTTCATTCACACATTTTATGGATTCTCATGTTAAACAGTTTGGTTTCACTTTCATGTATGTGTTTTTTTCTGTGTGTTAAGAAGAAAACAGAGGAATGTACTGTAATGTCTCCAAGTCTGAAACCAGGAGCTGTGTGCTAAGTTCTAGTAAGTCAGAGATGTCCATGTCTAATGAGGAAAACTGATGTTGATGAAACTTCTTAGATGTCTTATTCTTAAATAACTCCATATCCCAAGAATTAAAAAAAAAAAAAAAAAATCCTTGCTTTGCCCATCATTAGAAAACATGAACTGAACATCTGTCATGCTTTGCTTTGTGCACAGCTGCATAAAACATTATCATTTACCTATAAAAGTATTAAAACACTACAGGTATTAAAACAGGAACCCCCATTTGAGCAACCTGGTCTAGTGGCAGGTGTCCCTGCCCATGGCAGGGGGGTTGGAACTAGATGATCTTTAAGGTCCTTTCCAACCCAAACCATTCTATGATTCTATCAATGTATAAAGGTCTTGTACACTATAAGTGTGCATACTCAGTGTTAGCCTTTTTCCTTTTTTTACACATACAATTAAAAAATGGGAAAGAATTCATGTCATAGGAGTGAGATATTTTACGGTAGAAATACCAGCTAGCTAAGAAAATTGCTGTACCAGAACCACAGCCATATTCATGGAAGATGTGTATTTCAGTACTACACAGTGTAAGTTTTAATAACTGTGGTTTGTTGGGGATTTTTTTGTTTTGTTTTTTAAACTGTGTCTTACCACTTTTGCATAAAAAAGTTGTGTTTGAGATGTAAACTGTTGGAAAATAAAACAACAGAAGCGTGTCTTTTCTACAGGCTTAACACACTTGCCTCTAAATTTGTGCTTGAGCAAGCCAGTGGTGTACAAAGGCCAAAGACTATTCAGAACACAGTAGCAAATGTGACAGCGTCAGCCCCAGAGAGGATGTGAGACCAGGGCTCTGGGGTTTTTTTACTGCCTTCTTATTGAATACCTAGATAAGAATTTATGGTTCTTCTTGCAAAATGTCATTTCCCTGTTCAAGTCTGCCTGACTGACTGCAGTCTCATAGAGCTAAAGTCAATTGCAACTGACCTGTGACAAGCGACTTCTGTACTCATGACTGCAAGACAGACAGATTTCAAGAGAACCCAGACGTGTCTGCTGAACAGAAACTGAGAATAGAAATGGAAAGGGAACAAGGTATCCCCAAAACCGTCCGTTTCCTAAGTGAAATGTTCTTTTTTCTGAGTTCTTGGAGGTAGCAAAGAGCTCGATACAAGTTTCTGCACTTAGCACAGGGAGGCCCCCAAGAGCTATTCTGTTGTCAAAACCAAAATGCACACATCAGATCGCACATTAAGCGTGGCTACCCTTGAAAGAGGCAGCCACGCGCTATCTTCTGGGACACTTCCCTTGTCACGTGCTTCTGCTCTCAGCCTTGTGCTGGCACTAGACGCTGTGCTAGTGGACATCAAGCTGGGCCATGAAATAGGTCTCTCCAACACCTTTTTTTTTTTTTTTTTCCCTTCTGGTTTAACTTTCTGGCATATCAGTTCTCTGAGCTCAATGCTCAATCGTACAAAGCAGCACAATGAAGGAAACAAAGTGTAGGGCCAGGACCCCACTCCTCTGGCAGCCACTCTTAAGTGGAGCACAGCTACATTTCTCTGTCACAAAGCTGTCAAAAGCACGTATTTCACAAAATAGACCCTACAGAATGAAGAAAAGTGAAAACAGAGCTTAGACCTTACTCACATTTTCAATAAATATTTAACGTGCTCAGCTATCAGGTGAGCGATAACTCCAACATAAAAACTTGGACAAACCAGCACACAGATAAATAGCAAGTTTCTGTTATCGTGAATGCAACAAATACCAGTTCAGTACAGAGGAAGTGTTTATCAGAATTTAAAAGAAAAACAAATGTAAACAGGCAGTCTTAAAAGCCTCCGTTTAACTGTTTTCATATCTGACTGCAGCACAGCTATTCTACAATGTCAGTAACTGTAAGCCTATGGCATTACTCCATTCTGCTCTCATTTGAAATGCATAATGAAAATCATTTGTCTGATGTTCTGTTTGACCAATTATATGAGCAATTTCAGCTGCTGAAGTAACCTGCTTCTCCTTGTACAAATACTTAATCAGAAAGGTAAAACTCCATATTAAAAGTACAATATATCTAAAACAAAACCAGATGTTATTTTGCTAAATTGGATTTTGTAGTGCATTCATAGCTGGCTCCTGTGACTTAAAAGAAAGCTTATACTGGAATTGGAATTTACGAAAGGATTATTTTGTTTGTTTTTCTGATGTTCATTTCAGATATTACAGAACCTGTATTTTGAATACATAAAGAAGTCCTTTTTGATCCCTGTATTTCTAACTCTCAAAACAATGGGAGTTTTTGAAATTAGGTGACCACTGAGCCAAATCATCTGATTAACTGCAGTAATTTATAAAAAAACCCCAAAACTTATACAAAAAGGTAAATGAATATATGTTATTTAATTTATAAACTCTATTGTAACAACCTATGGCTTATTTCAAAACAAACACAGTTCTTAAAAGCAAAGTGATTTAATCCACAATTCTTCTTTGGCTTTTTTGGCTTTATTTTTATTATCCTTTATCCAAAAGCCACATGCAGACACAAGGAAACAGAGAGCTAAATTGGCAGACTCTGTAAATCCTGTCATTACTACAACCAGAAACTCCCTTTAGGTTTTGTTTTTTTTAGGGAACTCTTGACATTTTCACAGTTGATTCAAATATCCCAGAGCAGTAGAGATAACCATTTCCAAAACAGAAATCAATTTTCAGGTTGTGTCTTCAAGTCATGCCGAAATAGCTGAGACAAATTCTGTCTCAGTCTCAGCCATTGCTCAGCATCCAGCTATAAGTTGTCATGCATTATCCTTCACTTATTTTGTTTTGATTAGACCAAAACCATCTTGTTGAGTTGCTGTAAAGGTGTTGCATCTTTGAATGCCTAATTTAAAGTAGTGGGACATTAGACAGAAAGCACAACCAGGGTTATCAAGTCTTATCACCTTAAGCAAGCCATAAGGCAAGTCTTTTTTTTCCCCTTTAGTCCAGAGAGCATCCAGTCTATCAGTCCTGTTAACATGCTACAAAACAGTTCCAGCAGCCTATAACCTCACGAGTCAGTGTAAGAGGCAGGAAGACTCAAATCCTATTGTGCATCCCGTGCCATCAGAGTAATACAGGAGAGATCAAAGACTTTCCTGTGTTGTAAGTTCCTGTGAGGAGCTTGTTAGGTGACAATGTCTGGATATTCCTAGAAGTGGATTACATGACAAGACTATAGAAAAAGTGGAGGGGAAAAAAAAAAGGGGGGGGGGGGTTGAATCCCTTTGGGCTCTACCAGTCTGGTCCTAGGAAAATGCCTTTCTGTTCTCCGATATGATGAGCAGTTTATCCATGGGTGCATACACATGCCAAGTATTAGAAAAATTTATCAATAGCAGGAGGCCTATCAGAGCACTTGTGCAGTTTTGGCCAATTACCAATGCTACAAACAATTCCCTTCCAAATTCTACAATTCCCTTCCCATGTCCCCGTTCATTCCCCCTGAAAATCCCAGAAGCCAAATTATATGTCAAGGGGAGAAAATGTTCTTGGCTTCTTGAGGCATCTAGGAGGAGAATCTTGGCTTCCTGAGGCATCTAGGAGGAGAAACTTTGAAACATGGGATTAATTAAATACAAATCTAAATATGGTGCAACAAATCATGCAAATTAAGCATTAACATATTTATGACTTAACAATCAGCAGGAGCCAAAATGTGTGTAGATAAAATCTAAATCATTACATTCATTGGTTAGTACAGTACATAGCACATATTTATCCTTTTCAGTATTTAAATGAAAATATATAGAACATCTTGCACACAAATACTTTCATGTTCTGTGTGACCATGCCTATTTCTTAACTGTCTTTGCTGCCACTTAAAGCTATGTATTATAAAAAATATTAACACTGATGAAAGACCTGATACATAAATAGAAGAAGACAGAATATATACAACAAAAGAAAAGAATTTCCACTTTTCTTTTACTCCCAATGGCCTTTGCAAAGCAATGCTACATTATCAATATAGGCAGAAGCGGCTGAATGACCCCTTGAGACACAGTGGAAAATCTGGAATGAACGACACATCCCTAGATTCCTGAGTCTGTAGAGCACAAAGCCTCATGACTAGTGCTGGGGTTTTTGTTTTTTTTTTGTTTTTTTTGTTTTTTTTTAACCTGTATGTTATAGAGAAAGCCCAAATGTGTCTCAGCATGTTTAGTTTCTGGTCTTTTCATGACATACCATGTCCATTTTTCAAATTGGAATCACGTGAACAGCCATTACACTAAGGAAACCATATTTCCAAACAAACATTATGCAACATTCATGTTACTTCTGACCAGGAACGTTCCCTACATCACTAACGAGATTGCTGACCTCAACGCAGGGGACTCAAAGGCTAATCTTTGACCTCCTTTTTATGCCAAACATAACCTAAATATTTTGAATTCAGTATTAACAATGCTTTCCTGGTTTTGGTAAAAGAAATAGGTTAAACATGAATGTAAAAGCATAATGTTTTCTAAAGCAGCTGTCCTAGGAGAATGTCAGATATGAATGTCACCCAGAATGCTGTAGACTTCTCAAAGTCCTCTCTCAGTCAGTGGGACTGGACACAGGAATGGTCAGAACAGCATTACTCACCTTGCAAAAGAACACACTAACAGCTTTTGTATTTCTGCTTTGAAACATTGTCAGCAACCTGTGCAGCTGTCAGTTAAAAGATGTACAAATGAGTTTACTTCTATAAATGCAGCACAATGATCCACCCAAGGCAAGATGCTGAATTAAGATACATCTTCCTAAAACTTAGGAGCTGTTGCCTAAATCCACTGATAAGAACATACCAGCCTGAGAATGGGATACGAACTTCTTTCTCCATTAAAAATTGCCCAGCTACTCCTCTCTGTTTTATCCTTCTTAACAGTGTAAGAGTTACATCAAATCTTTAACTCTTGACTTAAAACTTCTAGCTCTCAGTAGCCATGAAGATTAACAAAAAAAGAAGTTTAAAAACCAAATAAACAGCATTATTTGACTCTCCTTTAACTGTTATTTTACTGGCACTTGAAAATACTAAATTAGAGAGAAAAGATCTCCCTTAACTAACTAGAACAGCTCTGTGTACCTCCATTGCCAGGAGTGACTTGAGAGAAGGATGCCCAGTTGCATGCAGGAATATGTGAACTTGAAAGGAGTAATCTAAGCTTTCAAAAACACAACCGATGACAAATCATTTATTTATACTGTTAGGAGAGCCAGTATCTCTTGGAATAGACCTTCTGCTTTAGTACTGTAGCAGAATGCCTTGAAGCTAGCTCTCACCTCATCTCACCATGCAAAGAGCTCTCAAATGGTATACTGAAATTTCAGCACTAGTGCCAAGGGCCTTCAAAGACAAAAGACCATTCTCAGCTGATACTTCAGAATTTGGCTACTCGCTTCCTTTTTTAAGTCATGCCACATCTATAAACTAGGGCTTAGCTCACAAGACTCTACCAGGTAACAAAACAGCTCAGGGATTCTTTTTAAAGACACTGATTGCATTGCTGGAAAAAAACCAACCAACCAAAAAAGTCATCAAAGCTGACATTGACAGTAAACTATTTAAAAATATGTGAAAATTTACACTTCTATGTAAGTTTTCAAAGCAAAACACATGTATGCGTTTTTGCAGATGACACGTCAAGGGTACTATCTGATATGAGATGTTTTTCCTTGAGAACATTTCAAAATAGAAGGCCCAAAAATATGATAGCAAATAGAGTTAGCTGAATTAAAGTGGAGTCCAATACTGTCTTCTGAACTGGGAAACAGCCAAAGATGGGAAGCCACTTGTACCTCTTCCTTCCCCTTTAACAGAACAACATTGAGCTGTAGGAATCTAAAAACTTGCAGTAACACACATATTGAAAAGGTGTTTAGACGAGGCCCTCTTTCATATAGACTGCACAAAGTAAAATTTATACCTTGGACTTCTTAAATCAAGCACAACAGCTCAATCTCTGCAATTTGGTTTTCAACCTACAATCAAGGTAATACAGACTCCTATCCCTCCGTCCCTTCTGCACAAAGAATAGCTGTTCATTGCACGCCTTCAGCTACACCTGTTACCATACATTTCTAATCTGATTAATCAGTAAATTATATGTGCCAGCAGTCTACATGTGCCAACAGGGAAAGCACATCCAAGGTCACAAACTACATCAAATGTTAGAATGATCCATAGAAAACATCAGGTCACCTCCTTGCCTCTGCACCACCCCACCCCAGCCCCCCAAATTTTGCTCAGATGTCTCACAGTTAGCATGACACTGACCTTAGATAAGAAAACACTGAATGAATCACACAAATTATATGACTCTATGACACTAACAGCGATAGAGATAGCTGGTGCACCGCAGAGAAGCAAGAAATATTTCCAGGCAACAGGCACATATAAAACATGCCTATTAACTTAGTTTTATTCCTGTATTTTTCCTTCTTTTTTTTTTTTTCTTTTTTTCTTCTAAATAAAGGAAACAGAATTGTAAATGAGTTTGTCAAAAAGAACTGGAAGTAAAAAACAGATTAGGTCTTGGAATCAAATTTCCACCTAAACTTGATTTCAACTCACTTTCAAAATTAAGGGTTTTTTTTTGTAATTCCAAATGAATTTCTGTTTGGATATAGAGAGAGCATTTTTCTACCCACAACTCAACATGAAACTACAAGCAAACTCAAACATGCAAGCTGGAAAAGCACAATTTCTAAGACAGTTAAAATATTAATAATACCAGAGTGCCATTCTTTTCTCTGACACACTAAAGGAGGAGGAACTGGTAAATGGAGCCATGTCCTCAGCAATAAAAATCAACATTTTTATCAGGATCAGGATGACAAAGTGTACATTAGTAACAGCTGTCTAGTACGTACTCTAGGAATTAAGGACCTGTGCATTAAATTTGCTACTATAATACTAATCAAGCAGCACTTTTTCCAAGGTCTTATGGCTTTCCTATGCTTGAAGAAGACAGTCTTTCCCAAAAATGTCAAGCAGAAGAAAAATCTGCTCGGAACTTTAAGAAAAAACCCCTCCAACTTTGAAGCTGTCACTAGCTTATTTATTATCACATTTCAACATAAGATAGAAATTTAAAATAAATTTTCCTTTTTTTAGGCCAGCACTTATAACCCTTCCGCTACTGCTCCTTGTTTTGGCAAGAAAGGTGACAATTTTCCTAGTCAACATAGCTCTTAAAAAACATCACTGACTTCAACTTGTATCCCCAAAGTAAGGGCAATTATTAAGGGCAGCTCTATAATGTTTTCCCATATTGCATCCATGCAATATAATTGACAAAATGATTGTCGAAGTGTATGTACATACAATATACATACACACACATACATACACACACTCTTTCCTTTCTTCCCATAGCTTGCACAATGCTAACATTGCACAGAGAAAAAATGATAGATTATTATTTGAAACAGACTATCTCACAAATCTACAACACAAAAAACACCAAGTATTTGCCAAAGTACATCAGTCCATCCCTAGGCACAGAACATCAGTTTGATTGATGGTAGATTGATTCATTATAGGCAGAACCCAAGAAAGGAAGTTTCCTAAACAGAATAAGGTAGCTGGCATTAAGAACGTGCAGTAAAGAAAGTTTACAGTGCAGAGTTCAAAATTAAATGCAAGAAAGTACATACACCTGAACAATTTCACATTATCTAAACACGAGTGAATGTGATTACAAAGGCATTGAAAATACTGAAGTAACTTGACAACCATCTATAACTTAGATACTGAAGTAATCTTAGAAATGGCCTTTACATTTTTTTAATTTTATTTTATTTTTAAATTCCTCCATCATTTGCTTTTTATAAATTCTACACCTTTGAAAACCAAGGAACTCTTTCCTTCACAGTATCTTTTTCCTTCAAGATTTTTCCAAAACAAAAATCCTCAGAGCCTAAGAAAATGTGTAAATGTGTTTTATAATTAAAATTAGAACGAAGTCTAGTTCTATGTTTTATATATTATTTTAGCATTGGCTTTATTCCAGCACAAATAGTTTTATGTGCATTGTATATGACAGAAAATGTATAACTTATATTGTAGTCACATGCAACATTTTGGGCACTCCAAAATAAATCAGAAAGCTTAGTTTTTCCACTTGATAATAAATTTGAGGCAAAAAATGAAGCTTTTCATATATAGCAATCACTTTCAGTCAACAGAGCATCACTTTTTTAGACCATAAGACAAGATAAAGTACAGCTACACTATCTGACAATCCTTTGCCTTATTGCTTTTCTGTTCAGTGAAAATATATTAAAACCATTTCCATCAAAGAATTTATTTAATCTCTAGAGAGCGTGCACATGTTCAGTGTGGGCTAAGGCTAGTTAAACTCCAGCGTATACTATTTCAGTAAGTAAACGTGTATCTCAAAAACCTATTTCAACATTAAAATCTGCTTTTTTAGTGTGAAATTATGGCAAAAGGATTTGATGTTGACGTAATACAAAGCTTTCGAATAATCTTAAAGTTTCCTAAGGGAGAAATAAAAACATGCATCGGTATAGGAAGGGTTAATGCTTTTTAATATTAACCATCATATGAGTGTCACTGTGATTTCTATTTCACAGTGCTGGGTTATCTGGTGTGTAATCATTCTCAGCCTAATTGCTTACAGGTATCTGTACACATCCTAGACCCTGGTTGATTTATATTTTAAAATACACTGCCTTGCCATTAAATAAAGATCTATAGATTTGTAAAAGCTAAAGACCTATTTCATATTTATTAAAGATTTCAATTATATTTGAAGCTGAAAAGAGGAAAAACAGGTCTCACTTTCTCTTATTAATAAATCTAAAACACCCCCTCCATGTTCTCTATTTAAAATAGCCTTATTAACTTCATGCAATATTTGAAAACAAACTGTTTACAGAAGCAGGCGAAATCCATTACGGGGGGGAGGTGGGGGGGGGATAAACACATCCTTTCTTTACACAGCATGATGGAATACAAAGTCTGTAGAACCTGGAGGTAGAAACCAAAGCATTTTACCAAGAAAACCCTTCCAAGAGGACCCCGCAATTTCCACAGGCCACAGAGAAATCAATATTCAAACGACAGACATTACCAACTGACAGCTCGCCCTTGCACATCATTTTTCCAGAAGACACCGCTAAACACAAATCAAGACAAAGCACGAAAAGTTGCCGACACCACCAAACCTCACTTTCTTTCCCTGGAGCATCCTCTAAGTCGCTCGGAGAGTGAAGAATCGGCTCACCTGCACCGGGGGGGACCAGCCGTGGGCACAGGCGCACTCTGACCACCACTCCCCGGGGCCGCCCTGGGGCTTGGCTGGGGATTTAGGGGGGCTCTTCCGCACGCCGTCCCACAAAGGGACAAACTTGCTCCTGCTCTGGCTGGCACCCCCAGGTCCCCAAGAGGGAAGCGCCCGAGAGCTATACTGGAGCCCCGGAGGATGCTGGTGCCAAGGACAAGCGCAGTGGGCATCCCTCGCTACGGGGGGCACGCTCCTGCCGGCATCCGACCCCTCGGACCCCCGGGCGCAGCTGTGCTGCTTGGCAAGGGGTGCGTGCATGGCGCACCCAAGGCTTCCTTTGGCCAGTTTGCAGGAAAGCACTTCTCCTCCCAGACGTGAGGTCCTTCGCCGGGGCCTCTCCAGCCCCCTTGGCAGGAGCTAGCGGCGGGGCATGGCGGGAGCGGGGCGCAGCAGGAGCTGCTGGCCAGCAGCTCGCTGTCAATACCGGACTCCACTCGCGCAGCGACTTGACAGCATCCCCGCTGCAGGCAGAAGCAATCAATGCTCTACGTGGCTGGGACGCCCGCCTGCATCCCTTTCTGGATGACAAACCACGGGAGAAAGGAAAAAAAAAAAAAAGAAAAGGCAAACCCCAAAGAGAAAAAAAAACCACTCTTGCAATTTTCAGGAAGATTTAGTCTTTTTCTAGCTGACCCTGACACAACTTGCAGGCACCCTGCTGAAGCAGATTTGTATCTACAAGCTTTACAGGCAAAGCGCTTTCTTGTGGAAATAGCATCTAGACAAACTACTGAAAAAGATACCCCTTTGCCAGTGATCAAAACAGACGCAGGAGTCGTTTTTTCCCCTGCATGCCTGAAAAGACCTTGTCAACAAAATTGCATCAGAAGATGCAAATGACAAGTTCAGGAAGAATGTTATCTGCCCTAAATGCTAAACCATAGCATAAACTTTAGTCTGTACTAATGTACATAAATGTAATGGAAAGAAAGCAAGTGGCTGAATTAAAAAATAAAGCCACCCAGAAAAGATCTATGCAACAAATTAACAAGTCTCCAGCAGCTTATATATGTAAATGTGAATATATTTATTTGTGCATCAGGTCTTCAAGATTATGATGGATGTATCATTTTCTCCTCTTTTTTCCCACCCCTTACAAATTCTTTGGTGTTTGCCAATAACCTTCTGTACAGGGTTTTCTCTAAAACCCCCCTTGAGTTTTTCTTACTAAGAAATCCCTTTTCCTTAAGTTTTCCTGCAATCTTTATTTGCAAGTAGTTTCTTTTCTTTCTTCTCATGGAAGTGACGGGGCTGTAAAGTGTATGAAATCTGGGCTGATTGTTTCAAGCATCTGGAGACGTTCAGAGATAGGCTCCAGTCTCAGGTGAGAAAGTTAGCCCCTTAAGACTCAGTGGATCTTGAAATCCTATAAACCTACATTTTTTGGTGACTTTCTTTTAACCCAACCATGTTTCAGGTACTTTTAACCATAGAAAATAAACAATTGTTTTTTAAAAACAAAGACAGTATTGTGTGACAGAATCCTTTTATGTCCATTAGTGTTCAACTAGGATTTAAGTACACAAAACCTAAACAGAATTCATAAGTGATATACATAATTTTACCATTCCAAAGACTAAAGCAAATTTACTTTTAAAGATTTTAAAGACAGAGACAACTATGACTATCTACAAATATACTTTCAAATGAGATAAATGAATTTTTACAAATGCTTTGGTGCAATGATTCTTGATTCAATTATTTAATACCGCCTACATTACTAACCTAAAATTCCTCAAAGCTTAGACATTGCTAAAATACTTAACCATATAACCTGGCAGTAATTCTTAATGAAAAATTATGGCAATGCTCTAACAGTGGAGAAAATATTTTGACAACATTGTAATTCAAATTGTTGCATATGAAACTAACATCAGTTTTAACTGTATTTTCATTCAGGGTGCTTGTCCCAACCCAAACTATACTACAATCATGTTATGATGCAAGGTTTATTCAGAACTTTGCTGAAAAGCCAAAATCATACACCTGGCTGTGTCCTCTCACACAACAAGTGCCCAACTGCGAGAACTCTCATAGCTTTGCGTACAGTTAAGGTCACTTCGTGTTTGAAAACCAAATATTTTAATGCACTTTTGAATTGCAGGTGTAGATACGGAAGCAGGTCTTAAAACCTGAGCTAAGGCAGTCAACAAGGTAATCATTGCTACATGTAAAGTAAATGTAAAGATACATAAGACTGAATCCATGTTTCTGCAATTTTAGTCAAGCATAAGGAGTGAAGGTGTGTGAGCTGTCCAGAAAGTGGCTTTCCTCTAGTGCTCAAGGGTAACTCAACCCTGCGCACCTAAAAGCTTGCCTACCAGGAGATAATAAAACTCATGACTGCATCATTTCCAACAGTCATGGAAAGAAGAAATATGTAAGAAATACTTATATTACCATTAATTGATGCTAAAAATCACATATAAAATAATGTATTTATTTATATACTGTATATATTTAAAGACAAAACACTAACAAGGGCAAATTCAGATTTCACTTTCATCATCGTAGACCTGTATTAGCAGTGTTCATCAGCTTAAGACCATCAGCTTTTTTTGTCATGTTGCAAGCTACCCAGATCACTCCAGAATATACTGACGCTATTGCAACTTTCTCAAATGCCAGTCAGAATCTAAAAAAAACATTTTAAATATGTCTTTCAAAGCTATTTGGAGAAATCTGGATAATTGCAGAAGTAAAAAAAAAAGTTCATATATAAATTTTAAAAAGGCTACTCAAAAAAAGATATTTTAAAAAAAAACAAAAAAAACAAAAAAAACAGGGCAAGCAATAGCTACAACATGGTCGGGGAGTGGAAAGTATCTACGCATTCTGTGACCAGACACACATCTACATTAATAATATTGGGTAAAGCCACCTGTACCAGAGCACTAAAATGTCTCTCACAAACCCCCATAGTCCTGTATTTTAAAGCAGTAGGTGACCTTTTAGCAACCTTACTACACCCCACCAGAACAATGCAGAACTGCAAAGGCATCCTCTTGACTGTAATGTTTATTCATACACTGTTAAAACACTATATTTGAAATAGCCTCTTATCAGAATGTGGAAAAAGTTTTTTTCAAAAGAATTTGACACCACTGAACTTACCCTGAACCTACCTGACACTTCTAGGCTATTTCAAAATCCATAAATAAAAAAAAATCCTAGTAATAAATGATTTAACTGTCCACTTTTTTTTTTTAAAGTTTGTCACTGCCTGTGTGAGACAAAAGCACTTGAATATGGGTTGTATATGTGCAACTAATTGCTAGAAAACACGGTAAGATGGATTCAAAAGATAATGCAATTTCATCAGCTGTAATTGAACCATTGTATTAGACAGGATGGCACGCGCTTCTGGATGAACTTGGATTAACACATGGCTCAAATCCACATGCCCAGCTATCATCCTAATTTGATAATAACTGGTGCACAAAGCAAAACTGAATATTGTACAGTACACTATGTGAACTGTGTTTAACCCAATACTGTTGTGGAAAAATCTCACTAATTTTCTTTTTAAAATATTAAGTAGGCATGACAAAATGGAGCAAATAGATTTAGCTGATATTCTACCAGCACAAATAACTGTAACTGGATTACAGTAATGTTGGACATACACTAAAAATAAACGCTGAGAAGAGTTTGCTTCGGGCAAAAATGTGCATATGGGAAACAAAAAGTGCATATGGGAAACAAAAATTATTAATAGAGTTCTGAAAGGGAAGCTAGAAGCATGGGCGAAGATGATTTAGATGTAGTAACAGATTTTTCCCTCCAACCAAGAATGCAATGTTACACAACCATGAAAAATACAGAACGAAAGTAATAAACGTGGAGTGGACCAGCTTATTTAGTGGTCTTAATATTTCTACAAATATTTTTCTAGAAAGAAAAATAATGAGAACAATGATTAATATGATAGCAAGGCTACTGAAATAAGTCAAATGCAATTTCTTGGTAACTATATTTTTGTTTGTTTGGTGAAAAGCAATTATGCTTGTATAGAAATAATAGTCTTAGTGGTGACATAGCCTAGGAGGGATGGTTGTGATTAGTCCAAGGTTAGGCCAGGAGCCAAATGATATGACACAACTCATTGCTATCACAGGGTACCTAGGAAATTTTGGGCAAATCGCTTGACTTTCATGACTATCCTATATGTAAAATGAAAAAACCCTGCTTCATTTAGTGAAACCAGAACATAAATGGTGGGCAAGGACACATCTGAAATAAAACAGCTCAGCTTCTGTTTCAGGCCTGACTGCTCCTCCCTTCCTCCGGGTGTGCAAGGCAAGAGAGGCATGCAGGACTACAACACCAAAAATAAAACAGTGAAAGAGGAAAAATATGATAAAAAGTGGTTATTTAAAAATTTCACCATTAAGGAAATTTCATTGGTAATCTGTCAATGGTCTTTAATATTTTGTTTACTTTAAAAAGTTGTACAATCCCCATATCCTTTAAACAAAAGGATGAGTCTCAAGCTTTGAAGTTTTATACAAAAATATCAGCACAGCACTGAGACACAGCTCCCTGCGTAACATATATCTGCCTGTATGATCAAGGGCATGTTCTTTTGATTTCTGTGAGAGGGTAGAAAAGCTTAAGGAGTTACAAATGCAAACATATCCATTCTCAGTGTTAGCTTCATGTCCTAGGGTTAACAACATAAGGACAATAATTTAGAAATCAGGATATAATGAAAAAGAAAAATGACAAGGATTTGGAAGGGAACTCTATCAACAGAAGAAAACAACCCTCAGCTGGGAATATTAAGTCAAAGTCAATCATGTCAAAGCTGGTGGAGAACAGAGCAGCAGGTTTACCAATTTCACATCCAAGTGAATCAAAGAATCATCACATTGCAGTGGAAAGACTGAAATACAAGAGCATTTCCATGCCAATACAGAAACATCCCTTACAGGACCTGCTATTTTCAGGTGGAAGTATGTAATCGTTTGTGGAGTTCTCTCCTCTGGAGAATTCTGTGCACTTTATTTTAGTTCACATTAAACTAGATTCATATAAAGCCATTAGGCAAAATAACTTAGATGGAACTGCAAAAAGATCTGTTTAGAAAAGATAGATTAAATGTAGAGGGTAGAAGGGACAGCAAGAGTTGCTGCAACCGTCAATTTCATTATATGGGAAATACTGGTGCCTCTTTTCCACATGCTCTTGAGGACAAAGAGGGCCAAGTTCAAGACTTTCCCAAAACACTTAAACTTGAACTTCCACTCACTATTATGAGAAACAGAAGTCCTTTGCCTGAGTAACTTTGGCCAGGTAGTTTGTGACAAGCACTGCTGAGTCCAAGGACTTTAAACCCTCTAATAACCCTTCAGTTTACAGAGTCTAATACTAGCACTTTGGCAAATTTAAGACAGTTTTTTTAAGACCTGATTTTGCATTTCCGATTTTTTAGAAATTGCATTTCAGAACTTGAGTATCAGTCTAATACTCCAACATTGTTTTGCACATAATAAAAAAGGATATAAATAAATGTTCATGGCTAATAGTCACTTAAAATTCATAACCCCCAGTTCAGTTGCATGAAGATATTCAGTACCTTAAACTATTCTTATTTGTCTCTCTGTTAAATTAAGAATAAAACAGCATGTTATTTACTACAGGTGATTTTTGATTTTGAAAGAGAAATTTAACTATGTTGGGTCTCCATTCAGATAGTAACCTAAGCAGTAAAAGTACACCATAAATACCCAGGAGATATCCGTAGAATAAATTAATTAGGAGTTTTATTACAGAGTCACATTGCATAAAGATATAAACACTGCATGCATTGCATAAAGAAAGAGAACAATATAACCAAGCTAGAATTTTTGCAGGAGTATATTTTTACTCCAATGCTGGCAATCCATGTAGCAAATAAAGAATGCCAATTAGCCAACTCAGGCAGTCTTATTTAGGTGCAGTGCCTGTTACAACATCCTCTTTCCAACCAATTGCTTCCCATTAAAGTTATTTTGAAAGAACTTCACTCCAATTTATTAGCAGGCAATGAGATATTGTTTCTTCCCTATGAAGCTCTTTGGGTTATGTTCATAATACACAACACCTTTAAAGAGTTTGGCACAGTTCTGGCACTGTCTTATTATGGGTCAGTTGTAAGCTTTCACTGCAGATGAATGGAAAGCAGAGAGATGTGATTGCAAAGCACAGCCAAAAAAGACAAGGTTTATAGCATACCTTACCAGGAATTCAATTTACTAAGCTCCTTCTTCATTCTTTGGAAAATAAAGACTTATTTTAAGTGACTAACATAAATTTCACAACAAAAGCAAAACCATTTGACTGAAACATAACTGATTCAATATTAAAAGAATAATGAAAATCCATCTTGTTTCTCTACCTGGCCATACCTGGCCACCCCTGAGATTTCATTTCAGTTGAAAACAATGTCTAAAGAGATTTCACAAACAAATATCCTAGTGTGTTTTTTAAAAGGAATTACATACAGGTCCATGTGCTGTGTATTTTATATGGCAAGGAAAGTACATGAATCAGGAAAGGGAGGTAGAGAAGCAAGATGAACCCTTGATGGCTTTACACTAAAAAGAACTTTACCCATAAACACAGTCACTCTAGACATAAGAGGTTTGTGTATATTTGGGGTATTTTTTCTTAGTATCTGTCTTCATTACTTTGAAGAGTAGAAAAAAAAAATCTACTGGCATTATTTGGAGCACCTATAACATTACATCATGTCTACACCAAGTGACCTCAAGAGCCTGGACCAATTGCTCTTTGCTTTGATACAGCTAGAAGTTATTGAGCTCAATGCAGGACTGACAGGGTAAAATTCTAGAGTCTGTGTTATACAGTAGGTCAAACCAGATAATCGCAATTGTCTTGCTAGCACTGTACATATGACTGAAACCAAACTAATGGCTAAGATAAGAAGTAGTTTCTCTGTATTAGTGGATGTAAAAACAGACTGCTATTCATAACTATTTGGATTTAGGAAGAGAAAATAAAATTAAATATGCTTCCCAGAGTGACACTTTGGAGGAAGATCTCCAGGATCCAGCAAGTGAAGGACCAGCCATGTGCCTGAACCATCTACAGCTATGTTGGTTAAAGCAAGAGGAAACATGGTGATACAGGAGATCACTTTTCTTCCTTTAAATTGTAAGGATGACTTATTTTTATAAAAACGTCCAGGAAAGTAAACCCTCAGTAACAAAACACATGACTTCTCTTGGAACCATTTGCTATCTTAGGAAAACAATCTGTTCTATATAACAGAATCGCATGGAAAGCACATTAGCTTGTGAAGGAAATAGAAATGTTTTATATTGTCAAGTAGCAAATTACATTTAGATAATTCAAACAAGTCTGGCCTGTTTCTCCTTTTGGTAGAAATCTCTGACATTTTGCTTTTCTAATGTGTGATGGTAAACATGAAGAATAAAGGCCAGAAGAAAGGAGCAGCCTGAAGCTGAAGCTACACCAACCTTTTGATGTCATAGAACTACAGTCTACATTCCTAAAGGAGATGTCAGAGCAAATCAAAGAACAGTTGAGGAGTCATACACTGAAAAGTAGGCAATGATGTGTATTGCAAGGTTTTTGTTTTGCTTTGCATCATTTATTAAAACAAATTCCAACATTTAGTTAGAAAAGCTGCTCTTCAGTCAAATAGCTCTCGCTCTGAGAAACATTTGCCTGAGTTACTTTCAACTTCCATCTCCTTGCTTTCATCAATTTATTTCTATTCTCTAATTTTACTTTAAATCATTCTTTGTCCCTGTCAGTAATCATTACTTTCAAATGAAAAGACCACTAAAGATCCCATGGTTTGTTAGTCTGTTTATCCAGTTTTACTAGTCCCTCATAAGTTGCTCCATCCTATAAGCATTTTACTGTTTTCTCTAAACTTTATCCACTCTGAAGGGTATTACACCTTTGCAGCTTTATGTGATAGCTAGCTGTTAGTGACAGGCTAGTGACCAGAACCTTATGAAAAAAAAAAAAAAAAAAAAAAGAAAAAGAAAGAAAAATGAACAGCCCCTGGAATATTGATAAAACAAGTTTATAAAAACAGTCCACATACTTGGGGAGTACTTGCAAGGCAGTTCTTGGAAAACTGCATTCATTACCTTAATATCCTGGAGTATGTGTATAAATACAGCATAACATCTACATACTGAAAGAATAATGCATAGAAAAAACCAGTCTCAAGCCAATACATGCAATACTGTTACTATAAGGTGCATTATTTCAAAACACACTGAGCTGATTTATTAAGTCAACATGTAAGCCAAGACTCTTTGCTCTCCAAAACCAGGTATTTTCTATTCTGAATGTTCTTACAGAAAAGTGTTCACAGAAAAAAAACCCTCCAAAATCCAAAAAACGTGCTGAACAATCAGAAGTCTGGTCCCTAATGTTTCAAAATTCAGTATTTTTAATTCCTCTTTGAGGACCCCAAAATACCTTTTTGGCTCTAACTTCTATTTATTAAATGGCACTTTAACATCTTCAAACAAATTTTGAAGTGATGAAAACCTCAAGCTATTGTCAAGGTCACTCAAATATCTAGAGCATGGATGAGAAAGGACACTTTCTGAAGAAGGTTCCATTAATTTATGTTACAAGTCTACGTTAAGAATCATTTCATAATGCTGCATTTGCCTCTCCATTGACTAGAAGGAAGTTTACAGGACAAACTCACGGGATGGTGTTTATGTTACTGGCACCCATATTTAGTTCCTTAATGTCTATAAACAATTTTTATCTACAGTGGAATGTTGTCTTCACGTAAATGAAATACCAAGTAAGACAATAATTTACTGCGGTATATAAACTCCTATAATTTATTGAAGAACCTAGGTGACCTAAGAGTCAAAAGCTCATTTTCCAAAGGGCCTAACGTATTGAAAAAAAATATAATTAATCAGAAACTACTTTTATCTAGAGGACAACCTAAGACCGAAGAGTTCCTCATATGCTCAATGGTGACTATTTGGACTCTTTCAGTGATAACGTATCCTTCAAAAACCTGTGTTTCTGGGTAGGTAGGCTGATAGATAGATAGGCAGACAGATGAAGGATTTACCCTGTATTTCAAACATGCCAGTAAAACAATCTACATATTACTGATCTTAATATATGCAAATACTTAAGTTTAAATTATATTCTTCATTTTTTATGAAGACTAAGAGTCAATCACTTCACACCTATGGGCTGGTTAGCTGACTCAGTAGCTTCTGCAACTTCACAGTTAGCTGTAGCCTAGGTTAATTCATCTAATTTTGCACTCTCATCCAATTCTGTTGCCTTTCCACGTTTCTTGCACGTTAAACAACCAAAGATCCAGAACAGACCCTCTGTTCATCTTCTACACTTTCCTTTTCTTCAGACGCCTTTTTCTGAACTTTGTCAAAAGTTTTTAAAAATACAATTACATTGTATGGCTATACTTTCTTTCTGCACACACTCAGTTACTCTTCCAAGGAATTAATTAGAACTGTCTTTTGACAAACCCTTCCCTTTAGAATAACTATGTTGACTCTTCCTTTGTGATAATGCATTATATTTTCAACCATTCTAGGCAGTGTAAAGGCAGACTTCCTGGTCTATAATTCTTTGAATCATCTTTAAAATCTATTTTAAGGAAGTTGCATTTTTCATCTTCCATTCTTGTATTTCCAAAAGCATCCTAAGCCATAGGATACCCATTGTTTTAGCATTTTGATAATTTTAATTTTCAGCTCCTTCCTGGGCTAAAACCCCATGGTCCCAGCAGTATGCAACTATTAATTTAATCAAATTCCTCTTTTATGGCACTTTGAATTTAGACAGTTTCCCTGACATGTTCCCTGTAGAGAAAAAACAAAACTTCCAACATTTCTGTACAGCAGAAAGTGAAGTAGACAACTAATTAGAATTTAACAATAATTTTATCTTTTTCAGTGGCCCTTTTTTTATATCTTGCTCATCTATTAACTCCTTCCAGTGACTCTTTGAGAAGATGTGCTTAAAAAAATACTATTTTTTTTCTCCATTAAAACTTTTAGCAGGTATTACCATAGCTATATATTTAAATTGTCAGAGTTTATGGACATCTACATATTTCTTGCTTAGAAACAATACAAACTTACTGTAATAAAATATTTTGCTCTTCTAGTGATTTTTAAAAATATTTCTACAAAACTAGCTTCTTGATTTGTATGAATTTTATTCTTTGAACTTCAATATTTCTGTGATTCCCCCCCCCCCTTACAAGGTTATGAATTTTACCACATTATGATCTCTACATCACATCTAGGTTCTATGCATTGGTCAGGACTAATTTAAGAGAGACTTTATGCAATTTTCTGATTATTTTACATCACCTCTTGCATCTACCCCATCTTGATACGGGTTGATGACTATGTGTTCAGTTTGCTTTCACTAACATTATATTATATCATTCCTATGCAGATCACAGCAATAATTTTTTTTTTCCTACTAATTCCTTAGAAGTATGATGCTCTAATTTCTTCATTTATAAGAAGGTTTCCAGTTTATCCATATAAATCATTTACACGTACATATTACTCGAATTCTATAAACAGAATAAATTCCTTCTCTCAAAGAAAGACCAAAGAATGATATGGAAATAAGTATGGTAAACAATTAAATATAGCCAAAAAGAAATGTTCCTCTGAAATGCATTGTTAACTCATGGAACTCATTGCCTGTAGATAAACCAAAACCTAAATATGCAGTCTTGGTAGAAGCTATGGTTATAGTTCATTTATAATGTATATATAATCATAGTTCAGGACATGAAAATAAATAAATAAATATTAACTAGATAGTCCCAAGAAAAAATAAACTGTGCTATTGGCAGATAACTCTGGAAGAGTGGACTACACTTCTCCTGAATTTCTGTCTCTCTACCACCATGTACAGAGCATTAGTCTTTATTAAACACCAAATCTGAAATTAGACAAAGAATACTTCACAAAAATGTGAAAGTATATTTTTAACTAGTTCAGAGCAAAACATGATGACACATTCATCTACCATTTCAATCAAACATAATTTTGTTCCCTCATGACTAATGACTGATTAGTGAATTGCTTTTATGCCAAAATAACTGTTTCTAAATATGTTCTTAAATAGATATAATGATTGCAAAAAATTACAACAGGAAAAAGGGAGCATATATCAACAACAGTCTTCCAGATTTCTTTCAGTCCGTGTATATATTGACTTGTGAAGGCAATACAGAAAGTTTTAGGGGAAGAGTTCAATAAAAATTTGTCATTGGGGAGACAAAGGAACTAATTACTTTAAATCTCTAATATTTAGTGCTTCTCAGAAAATATTTTGGAATAGTGACTCTCAGCAGATAGCGTTATCTGCAAAGATACTTTTCCAGCTCTGTTTTGTTTGTTATTTAAATTCTCTAGAAAGAGAGCTACTGGAGTTCAGCTGAAGTTAAAATTGGAGATGGGCATGAAGGGTAACAAGAAAGGTTTCTATAGGAACACAAGCAACACAAGGAAGATGAAGCAAAATGGGGGAACATAGTGACAAAGACATGAAAAAGCCTTGTTGTAGCATGACTTTGCTTTCTCAATCTTTATAGGCAAGGTCTGCTCTCTGGCCTCCCTCATCCCTATGATGAGTAGCAGACAGATTCCAGGGGTGGAAGTGCTGCCTACAATACAGGAATACAAAGTTAGAGACCACTTCAGTAAATTGGATTCACACAAGTCCATGGAACTGGATGGGATGCATCCAAAAGTGCTTACAAAGCTTGCAAACACTATAGTGAGACCTCTCATCTTTGAAAGGCTGTGGTGTCAGGAGAAGTCTTGATAACTGAAAAAGATAAACTTCACATCCATCTTCAAGAACAGGAGGATCTGTGGAACTGCAGGATGGTTTTCCTAATGTCAGCCCATGGGAAGGTTATAGAGCAAATAAAAAAAGGCTCACAGTTCACAAATTGGAGGGAGCTGTTGATCCACTGATAGGCATGGCTGTCATTCATAGGAATATTGACAGAATGGAGAAATACATTGACAGAAACTTCAGGAAGTTCAAGGAAGGCAATGCAAACTCTGGCACCTTGGGAGGAATAATCCCATGCAACAGAACTGGTTGGGGACTGACTGGTTGGAAGCAGGCTTGCAGAGAAGGAGCTGGGGGTCCTGATGAACAAAGTTGAACAGGACTCAGCAGTGTGCCCTTACAGCAATGAAAGTAAACCATATCCTGGTCTGCATTAGTAGGGGTGTAGAAAGAATGTTAAGGAAAGTGATTCTTCACTTCCATTGAGTATTATGAAAGCACATCTGAAGTACCATGTCTGTTTTGGGCTACCCAGTAAAAGAGAGAAATGAACAAACTGAAGTGAGTCCAGTGGAGAGTCATCAAGATGGTCAGGGGACTGGAGCATATGATGTGTGTGAACAGGATGAAAAAACTATTTTCAGGCCAGGAAAGGGGTTAAGGGGCAAACCTAGCTGACCCTCTTCTTAAATGGATGGTTATAGAGAAGCCAGAGCCAGACTCTTTTCAGAGCTGGGCAGCAAAAGGCAAGGGCCAATTAACACAAGCTGCAGCAAAGGAAATGTGATTAGATGTCAGGGAAAAAAAAAATTACCATGAATTCGTGATCAAGCACAGGAACAGGTTGCCCAGAATATAAAACCCACTAATGCTTATACAAGTGTTGCAAATGCTTCCTCTACTCAACAAATGTCCCCTAGTGTAGACCACATCTTTTGATGTTTGACTGGTCAGTCATTGGTGTCTCTGCTTCAGACACTCAGCTAGTATAAACCACATTAGAAAGTTATCTTAGTGTAAATTAAGCTAATCATTTGATAGGAGTGACAATTGTTTCATATTTCCAAAGACAACTAGTTGGCAAGAGTCAACTCAGCCTCATTTACCTCATTCTTTCCTCTCAACTATTTTTTTAAAATACTGATTGTAGATCTTGGCAGGTGAAGACAAACTATTTCAGTCTGGAAAATTCATACTGTGGAACTGCCAAGAAGCTGAAAGAATGCGAGAAAACTGAAGAAACTATTGAAACAATCCAAAATAAATCAGCTCCATATTAATTAACCAAGGACATTTAACATGGCAGAAGGGGACACTAGTGTGCATTAAATCCTAGTAGTCCGTTCTGTTTTAGAAAAGAAATAGTACATTTTTTGTCAACCTCTTTTGACAGCTGTTAGTAGATTGTCAGGGGATTAGATTTTTGAAGTTTGTTGACAAAGTATTTGTTTCACAGGGTGAAAGGTGTCTGAAAGTTTAATTGCCTATCTTTTGTCTTCTAAATCCTTTATTCTTGGAGTGGTTTGCAAGACAATGGACCTATAAACAACAATCTGAAGACAGCAGGGCCCTGAGGGCACGAGGAGACTTGACTCTCCCTGCCCATGTCCCCCAGGACCCCACTTCAGCCAGCCTGGGGCCATACGGCCCGGCCCTGTAGGATGCGGTCTCCAGCTCCGCCACAGCTCTGCTCTGCCCCTCCATGGGCCCTGATGAGCTGGGCCCACCCGTGGGCTGCCATCCCAGCCTGGCCCCACGGAGGTGCCCATTGCCCCGGGCTGGAGCTGGCCCTGGTTGGGGGCGGTGGGATCAGGCCAGGCTGCGACGCCCTGACCTGCAGCCCCCACAGCTCCCGTCCTCCAGAGAGCCACTGGTCCGCACGACGCCTTGACGAGCAGTTGTATTAACATGGATTTTTTTTTTTTTTTTTTTTGCATGCGTCCGCATTCATGACCCACAAATTTAAGGAATCGGGGAATGCAATGCACAAATGCAGTCCCTGGAGAACCTGCTCCCATGTGTTCTGCGGTATTTGAGGACGTACACGCATAGTTTTGTGTTACAAATTTTGTTTGGGTTGCAAGTTGAAAGTAACCAGTGCAGATTTAGAAAATATTCTGAGATTTTTATTTCCTCACAGCCAAATAATTTAGAAAACTTTTACAGGCACAAAATCATTTATGTATAGCTGGAATTTTGGCAGCAAAATTCAAACCCCAATTATCTACATAAAGCCATGCAAATAACTTCTCTATTGAATGCCTTCTATGACCTTCACTCATCATCATTTTTCTCTTCTAAGACATTTGAGATTCACTTTTCTCTGGACAGAAGGCTTTTGTAAGGATCTGTTAGCGGTGTTTTGCCAATATATCTGTATTTCCCATCCAAAAGCAATCTACCTGCCCAATTAAAACAGAAGTTCATACTAAATCAATATTAGACGTTAATATTTTTCTCTTACTGAAATAAGCATCCTTCTGCTTCAAGTAACACAAAACACACACCATGACTCAGATTGTATTTGAATTACTGGTTCAAAAAAGGAAAGCAAAATAAAAGCTATATTTACAAAACTACTGGAAGTACGACCTCATTTTCCATGGCAGCTCATGTGTTGAGACACTCATCCAAGACAAGGTCACTATGTAGTCTAACAGAGAGTCTTGAACTTGCTTTAGATGCAACTCAACAGATTTATCTTGACCTAAAACCAAGTCTTTGCACTCTTCAGAGTATTTCAGTTCAGGATCCTGCTCAAGTTATCCAGCAAAAACAGATGATCCCAGACAACAGCGATGAGACCCTCTGTGCTGGGATGCCTGTTCCCAAAGAGGAGTGGATAGAGCACAGCCAAAAAAAAATAATAATTATCTCACCATTAGTAGGAAAAACCTGACAGTACAGGGTGTCTTGTCTAAGCTCATCTCACCTTAAACTGATTTTAGCTTGTTTAGCGGTGATAGTAATTCCCTAGCAATCAGGTACTTATTGCTTGAACTTGATCTATAGCTTCATTTTGGCTGATAACAAGTGGTCATTCAGTATGGATTGAATTGTCTATGACTCTAAACTAAAACATGGCATGGAAGAGAGCAGATAAATGATGATACCAGAGCTCTCGGACTATAAATACTAATCCTAAAAAAACCCAAAACCCAACCCCTAAAACTCAAACCAAGGCTTAATGGTCCTGGCCACTTCTAAATTAAACTTGAGCACACCTCACACTGATCGCCCCCATTCTCAAACACACATCTTCCAGAATCTGACTCCTAACCTAATTGCTTTGCTAAAAGGTAGACTGAAAGTTGTTTCATGTTCTTCCTTTCTCTAAGCATCAAAACACAAATAAATACTGCAGAATACATTTCAGTTTTGACAGAAACAAAAGAACAAAACAAAACCCGAGTAATCATTAAGTTGATTCATCATTATAGACTTTTCTTTTTTTTTTAATGCCACCACAGAACATGTGAAGTCTACTATACTACTTCAGGTTCAACATATAACATCAATTCAATAAATTCTATGACATTTACTTTGTACTTCACCACCAAACAGATGTGACCAACCTGACTCTTCCTTACTCTAGTATGAGAAATGGCTGGGCACATATCTTTATTTTCTATTCATATATGTGAACAGATGACTGGCAATCAATATACAGGGTGTGCTCCTGTCTCGTTTTCTTGAACCTCTCCCTCTGCAATGAAGAAAGCCACCTCCAGAACCTTTTCCAGATTAAAAACCATTTAGCAAAATCTACTGAAATTAGTAAATAATTCAAGGGCAGTTAAAAATATGTTTTGTGGTAGCCTTACTGGTTAGCAAACAAATAAAACATCCTCAGCTCCAGTTGAGCTGCTACATTTTTCTCTTTTACTCATGTCAGCAACCCAAGGACAGTGCATACACTTTCATGTAAACCCAGTTCACAGAATCGCTGAAGAGTTGAGGTGGGAAGGAACCAGTGCTAACCAGAGGGGAAGGATCACCTCCCTCAACCTGCTGGCAATGCCCTACCTAATGCAGCCCAGGAGGCTGTTGGCCTCCTTTGCTGCAAGGGCCTGTCGACTTGGTGTTCACCAGGACCACCAGTTCCTTCTCCGCAAAGCTACTTTCCAACCAGTTTGTGAAAGACATTCACTTCCCATGTAATTACTTGAATAACGTCACGGCAGATCTCTGCTGTCAGTGTGGGTCCAGAATAAAAACAAGAACTGGCAGTATGGGACTCTGCTGAGTGATTAGGGTAGTCATCTGTTGAGGGAAGGAACTGGGTGCCAGTATAGCTTAAAACAAAGTATTACCTTGTAATTCCCATTTGCAATAGTAATTCCCATTTGCAATTGTAATTCCCATTTGCAATGTTCAAATCTCTTTGCTTTGACTGTCATACATCTGGAAAACTGTGAAACAATGAACACAAGAGTCTGGAACACTGGGGAATGGCATATATCTGGATGCATGGAAGAATTTTGATAATAGGACCTTAACAGCATGTCTCAGTTGTCAGAAAAAAGAGGTTAGGAAGAGAACTTTACTTCACAAGTGGCCTAGAGGGCTTGACATAAACCAGTGGGCTCAAACACAGCAAACAGGTGAGTAAATAGGACATGGATTTTGTCTGGGACTGTGATATTTTAATTGAACTACCCTGTAAGAGTGCTCACCACAATGTATTGAACACTGCCAACATGGCAATTACTTTCAGTTACATCTTTTCCCATAAAAGTTGTCAACTTACCTCTAAAATGTAAACATATCATAGCATTCATAAGTCTACACCTCAGACCCAATTTAGTCTCAATCCTGAAAAGCGATTAATTTAATCTCATTTTTAAATCTGCAAGCTCAGTGAGACATTAAATCCCGTTTAGCGAATTTATAAGTGAAACTCATTCAATGAGGAAAGGCGCCTATTTGCTTGTGCTTGTAACTCTAACCCCATCTCACAAACGGCTGAATGACACTGTAACCAGAACAAAGCTGGGCTGGGCACTGAACAACGCACTGAACTACACCTTAGCACGCATGCACTGCACTGGTGTCGTGGTTTAACCCCAGCCAGCAACTAAGCCCCACACAGCTGCTCACTCACTCCCTGCCCTGCAGCAGCGTGGGGGAAGAGAATTAGAAGAGTAGAAGTGAGAAAACTCACGGGTTGAGATAAAGACAGTTTAATAGGTAAAGCAAAAGCCGTGCACACAAGCAAAGCAAAAGCAGGAATCCATTCCCCACTCCCCACGGGCAGGCAGGAGTTCAGCCATCTCCAGGACAGCAGGGCTCCATCACGCCTAACGGCAACTTGAGAAGACAAACACCATCACTCCCAACGTCCCCCCTTCCTTCTTCTTCCCCAGCTTTATCTGCCGACTGTGACGTCCTATGGTCTGGGATATCCCTTGGGTCGGTTGGGGTCGGCTGTCCCGGCTGTGTCCCCCCCAACTCCTTGTGCCCCCCCAGCCTCCTCGCTGGTGGGGTGGGGGGAGAAGCAGAAAAGCCCTTGGCTCTAGGAAAGCCCTGCTCAGCAGGAACGAAAACATCTCGGTATCATCAGCACTGTTTCGATCACAGATCCGAACCATAGCCCCTTACTAGCTATTATGAAGAAAATTAACTCTATCCCAGCCAAAATCAGCACAACTGGGTACAACTAATGGTATAATACAGAGGAATTAAAAGTCTGTCTCCCTCCTCATGTGCAAATAAACACCATATTTAAACTGTCACAAGCAGTTCAGAATCTGGTCCTTAGTACTTCCATCTTCATTACAGTCACATTTCTGCTTCTAGAGCCAGTTCTCATCAGATTCTAAATAATTCTGATTACGGTAATTTCCATTTTTTCAAGACCTTTGCAATTCTGTAGTTATTGATGTTAACTACAAAAAGAATAATCCTCAATTTCTCCAGTAATGAACCACTGAGTTATCCCATGATATTATCTCCCCAGACCCTGAGGGTGACTTTGAAAAGAATGTTTGTTATCTCTAATGGAGATATGTAAACAGATGTTATATTTGCCATCTGATCAAGCTTTTCAGAATGATCATTAAAGTCACTTACCCATATGGAACATCATATGTACCTACTGTTTAACTGGGCAAAGCACATTCATTGGACTGAAGAAAATATACGATCTGTGATAGCTAAGGAAAGACTAGGAATCTGAACTTTCTTTTCTCCATTATCCTCTGGAAATTAATTATGGTTATCTCAATGAAACTGTTTTTAAGACCTCTATCTCATCTGCACCAGAACAGAGAGTGTGTGCCGATAATCAGGAAGATCTTACGGTTAAAATAACTAAATCATTCCCTTGCCTGCTGGCTTTGACCCCATCTTCTGCCTAAGTGTTTCTATGTTCTGCTGGGGAAGCCATTTAAAACAACATTATCACATGTGGTATTGCATATGCCTAATTTTCTCACTATTCAATTTGAAAACATTGGGTCTAATTTGCAGGAGATAAAAAAAACCAGAAAATGCAGCTGGTGTCAACCTGAATTTTCTTATATACTTCATGTGCTTTATAAGGCTGAGCAAATCCCAAATTATCAAGCGTGAATAAATCAAGCATCCAAGATCAGTGTGAAGGTGGGTTTAGGTTTTAGGTTTGTTTTTTGTTTGTCTTTTTTTCTGTTGTTACTCTGTGCTCTAGTTTGCCCTAGAGTTTGTTATCCAAGTGATCACGTTTCCCCTCGCCCCTGCCAGTTCCCAGCTGTACTCCCCTTACCCTTTCTTCCCCAGAATCCATCTGGACAGATGGATTTATATAACCACTAATGCCCAGTTTCTAAGCTACTCGGATTCAAAATGTAGCTGTCTTAACACAGTGCTGTTCCCAAGCTAATACAGTCTGTTTCTCAGTTTGGCTTATTATGCTGGGGCATAAAAAAAGAGAGTATGTGCTTTCAGTTCCAGTGCACAAACAGATCCAAGGATGGAGCACTTGTTACAGCGAAAGGCTGACTTCCTCTTGGAGATAATTATGCTTAATCCCTGGGAAAACAGTACCCATGTACTTTGGTTAGCAGGAGGAGCAGAAAGAACCTTCAGCATGTGCAAGAAAAATTAGCTCTTTGAAGACTTTATTATCTCTAGTAAATATAGAGAGAGAACTCTGTGAACTCTGGATTGTAACTCAGCCAAATTTGTTTGCATTTTCAGAAGGACTACCCTTAACGAAAGTCATCTGGCTCTTCTAGAAGTGCTGGAATATCAGGAATACAGAAACGAATTCCAGGCTTAGTTAGTTATTTTTGAAAATAGATAATGTCTTTTCACTCCCTAATATCAGTCCATAATTTACTAAATCATTCTGCCTAAAACTGTGAAAACACAGAAACAAAGGATTGGATCAATTAGCCTGAGACACAGAAACACAGTATGGAAAAATTTAGCTTAACATGTAAATTTGTCAAAGTTACAGACTGAAAAGTGATTGTATAGGTAGAATCAAGCAATTCTAACAGTAGTAGGTGTTATCAGCTCTGCATACCACACTCAGTTGTGATGGCTATGACAGAATAATTATAATGACTTCCTCCAGTTAAGTAACTTTGGTTTGTACTAAATCTTTAATTTACCCTAATCAAGCTTTTTCCTTAGTATACACTTATAATAAATGTTTCCTATATAAAATAGATAATTTGTTTGTTATAGCATCAGTAATATAAAAAGAAATGTTGACTTTTTTTCTAAATCCACTTGATTCAGGTTCCCAGAGTGTGCTGCATCGGTACGGGTTCCTTTGTCCTCCTCGCAGCTGCTCCTACTGGTTCTGCTCTCCTCCACCTCCACCTTTCCCTCCTTCACTCCACATCAGCCCGTTTCAGCCTCCATTCCTCAAGTTGCTGGTTACAGTCCCATTCCCCTGGCTCAGACATCTTGACACTTACATTTTACTGTGTTTCTGCTATTATAACTATTTCTGTCTTAAGAGAAGGGCATTCCCCAAGCCTTCTTGCTCACATTTAGATAATATTACAGATACTGAGAAATACATTGTCATACCTTTACCAAGAGATTCTCTAATGAAAACTAAGTTAGCACTTCTGTTACAAGGTGCTTCAGCATCTGACTGAGGGTTGATAAGCATATTAAAAGGAATATATGCTAGCCAAGACACTTTTAAAAGCAGCTTGGATGGTGCTGTAAAGGGGAAACCAGCCACCAGTCACCAGACTGGATCTAGCAAATTCATGTTAATTAATTTTTGTACTTCATTAAAGAAACCAGGATTTCCAATTTAATAGGCCTTGGATTTTACTTCCCATCCTTGTCCTGTGGCAGTCCAGAGTCTAAGTATCTTAATGACAGTATGCAACCAATTAGCACAATTTCATTTATTATACTCATGTTGATATTAAAGTAATGAGATCAAGTGCATAGTAAAAAAACCCCAGCAAATAAACATGGGTTAGATGTAAAACACATTACTTCTTTTAGAGCCTTTAAAATACAACTTTTTTGAAGGATACCTTTCAATATGGACAAAGGATGGTTACCATTAAATACACATTATCAATCACCCTTGATGTTTGTTTTGAGCAGATTGCTGATGTTATAACTCATTCCAAGATAAGTCTATGTTATTGTAACTGTTACACTTGACTGATGATAATTTTTTCCCCCTACTGAATATTCTTAATGACAACATCAGATTTCATTTTATTGTGCTGTTAGTAACTAATAAAAACAATAAACAACAGAGTATGAGTTTCCAAACAAAAAGCTGCTGCATTTAGTGAGTCTGTACTGGCAAAGTCTCTGCAGTAGTAGGTGTTAAGAGCTGAACTTTAGCAAATATGGAACAAAACAAGAGATGAAAGTCTGTGCTGTGCCTCTGAGAGATGGTCCACGTAGCACAGGCATCAATAAAAGGAACTATTGCTCAAATCTGAAGCACGATAATTGCCTAGCACTAGCTCCCTGTGTGCCTTTGTGCATCCAGGTTAAACCCCACTGCCAAGGGGAAACTGCAGAAAGGCGCTGGGAAGGTGGCATGATGTTGCTCATGTAAGGACCCAAGCAGTCCACAGGAGCTATTTTGGGCCATTTCCCCGTTCTTTGAGATAGAATCCATAAGCCTGAGGTGTAGCTTTGGTCAAATTTAGTCTCTCTCATACCAGAGCCCTTGCTACAGGAAAAATCTGTGCAACTTGCAGTAATATCCCTGCCTGCCTACGGACAGTGACACTGCATGTAATACCCAAAGCCCACAGCTATGCTATGTTTGGGACAACATATTTTAGTACACTAGTCTCTCCAGCAGCCCTGCTTTCAGGAAGATTCCTTACGCCAGCATTTGTAAGCATCCCTAAGACTAGGATCTCGCAGGCTTCCTCGCTCAGTGGAAACCTGTCCCCCCTTACAAGTGATGGGGAGTTTTATATAGGTAGAATCAAGTGATTCTAGTAGTAGTAGGTGTTATCAGTTCTATGTTTTTTATCAGTTCTATGTTTTTTTTAAAGTTCTGAGGGTTGTCAGCCCAGAGTCAGGGGCTATAAAATCCAAATGGAAAAACCTCATCTACTGCACTTCTAGAACACAAATTTAGTTTCCCCATGATATCAAGCAAGCTTTTTACACAAAAAAATTTAAGAATACTTTGAAGTCCAGACTTCTCAAATTAAAGTTTTTTTCCTTACTAATAGTTAACACCTGATGTGAAAGCCTTTTTTAAATTCTTTTGATCCCAGTCAATGAATTATGGCAGATTATTAAGAACAGGTCTATTTACACAAAGTGCGTTTACATTTAAATTAACCTTATTTAAATGCAACTTTGATTATTTTTAATGCTAATATACCAATTTTAAAATTCCTTATTAATTTCTTTTCTGACCAAATACATTTAAAAAGGGCAGCCTTGAAATAGTTTTCAAAATAATGGATACAAGTCTGAATAAATTTTGTAAGAGTACTAATCAAGCATAATGATTCATTAAGAGCAGGTTCAAACAATTAAAAATATAAAACCTGACACTTTCCAAGATGGTCTTAGTAAATAATATTATCTTTGCTATAAATTTATTTTAAAAGTGACTTTAATGAGTGAATCATCTTCCCCCCCCCTTCTGAAGAGTCCTTTAGAGTGTTGCTCCTAAGTGCCAACACAATACGTAAATATTTAAGATTCATGCTAGTCTATCAGCCTCCTGAAACAGTTTCAATGAATACACAGAATGCCCTCGTGATAGAAACTCTCCAGGTTTCAAAAATAACATTGAAAATACAACAACTTCATCTATCTAATTTTGCATATAACTACCTGCATATGCCAGCTTCTGTCCCTTTAGTTAATGTTCACTGATTGTACAGACACTCAACCCAGACCAAAACAGACACATTATGAAAATATATTTTCAAGTGATTGCATACTTGAAAAGGTCACTGTACAGACTACAAAGCACTACAGGAATCACACACACACAAAGGATTAAAAATTAAGCAAAACCAACTTGTATTTTTCAATATTGTACACTTGGCCTAGGAATATGTTTGCCTGCAAAACTACTACACCTGCTACAGGAAGAGAAATATTTTCAAAAACATTTATGAAATTTAGAAACCCATATCACATTCCTAAATGTTTCCTCCAAAATAAATAATTACTGATAAGTAATTACTGATTACATTTCCTCACTTGGCTTCAACATTTTCTATACTTTAGGATATCCACTTCCTATTGCTCCACAGACTGCAAGAATTAAACCAAGAATGGAAGTTTTTGGAAGTTAACTGTTGAGATCAGGCATGTGGTTCAAAAAAAAGGAAAGTGTGCAAAAGAGCTACATATAACTTGCAGTTACATTGTATCTTCATAAAAAAGGAAAAATCCTGGCACAGAATAACCTAATATACATTAAGCAAAGCACTGTAGATCGGGGCAAGGAAGGATGAAATCAGTCCCCAGTTACTACCAACAGAGAAAAAAATAATGCCAAATAAATTAGAAAAGATAATAATGACAATAAGCGGCCTAAAAATTGCTAGATAAACTCGATAAAATCAATAGGATATGTTAAATAGCAGAGCCATTATGTCTTTTTGGAGACCTTTTTTCAACATCAATCTCAGCAGTTTTCTCCTTTTTTGGGCTCAACTAGGGCCAGCTGAACCAAACTGGAGACTCAGATTTGTAAAGAAAAAAATCAGAAGGAAAACTGCACAGCTGACATCCTGACAACCACTACAAGAATTTAAGCGTTGGAACAGGTTGTCCAGAGAGGTTGTGCAGTCTCCATCCTTGGAGATTTCCAAGACCAGGTTGGACAAAACCCACAACAACTGCCTATGAAATCAATATTGACCTAGCTTTGAGCAGGAGTGTGGACTAGAGTCCTCCCAAGGAGGTCTCTAAAATGTAATCAACAGGTTATATATGCTATGAATCTTAAATACCGATATATGAGTTTGAAACCTTTATACATTTATCTATATAGAGAATAATATTTAAGATATCAGAGAAGTTTTATGTAGTATACATACATACATACTATATTTCTCTTACTCTCCACCCAGCTTGCTGCTTTTCTTTTTTTTTTTCCTTTTTTTCATTTTCCTTACCATTTTTTTCCCACAATATTTCACACTCGCAGAGATATTTGTCCTTCTACTTTCTTTCCACTTTATGAGGCTGATCTGGACTGCAAATTCCTGAACTAGATCTCAAATACCTTCTAATTCTTCACAAATTCATTCCATACAATTTTTTGCATTTTGTACTTTTGAGCTTTTTGTATAAGAAAGTTTGCTTTTCTGTTGCCCTGTAGTTGTGTGACTCCCTTTTAAAATTTCAGAGGTGAAATTATGACCACTGGGACAGAACGTTTTTCCAAATATTAAGTATCACACTGAAGCATGTACTGCAAATAATTTCTGTTTCATTTCAATACGGAGATTAAAGAGAAATTGCATTTGCTCATAAAGGCCAAATCATGCTGCTGGTTTTCCAAGATTAATATCTAAAAGCTCACAACCTTCTTGTTCAGCAATAATGAAGTGATATCTGATTAGAAACATGTGCAAAAGTAATCTAGCTGAAGGAATGAGTCACACAAAGGTGTCAAATCATCAGACAGAGTCAAGTAATCTCAGTGCCAAATTCTAGCTGAAACCAAGATAGATCCAACTGTGCTCTGACTTGGCCAGTGCTTGCACAATAATTTGAATGACTGGGAATGTGCAACATGCTTTCTCTTTGAATACAAGACAGAGTTCTGTAAAGTATTTGTGCAGATAGAGAGAAAGCATTTCTTTACCCTGCTCTTTCATACTTTTGATCTAACATAACACAATCATTCTCAGAAGTGTGAATATATTTAAATCTTCAGTTCTCATTCAATATTTTGTATATATTTCAAGCAATGAGGCTCTAAACTTGCTGTAGAGAGTCAAGGAAGTATGAATTCTCCATATTCCACCACAGTTGTTCCATCATAAACCTGTCAGACAACCTCTTCATAAAAAGAAATTCAGCAGTAGGTAAATATTTAGCAAGATAGTGAAAGTCTATGTTCCAATACGGTTTCCTCAAGAAGGGTGGTTAAACTATGAATTTCAAACTTTCCCAAACACTCAAACAAGAGAGGATGTACCTTCAGTAAACAGGAAGGTTAATGACTTCATCTGGAAAAAAGTTCTAGAGATCAAAACCTACCCCTTTTTCACAAGGTTTTATCATACAGTTAAATCTGAACAAGCAGGGTTTGTTTATTTGACATTTTAATACAAAGAAAAAATTGCCATTAAGGTGTTCTGTAGATGAAGAAAGTAAGATGCAAACAAACCTTGATATGAAAATAGATCATTGCCAGTTGCAGACACTTCAAGGATTAATAGATCTATAGTTTATGCTGGAATTCTGAAGTCCCAGTGTCTGTTCATAACGCAGTTATTTTAATTCTCCCTAGGTTACCTGTTAATTTTTATGCTGAAGAATGGATGCAGGTACTGAATGCAAAGCTGGTTTACATTGCTCATCTGTGAATCAAGCTAATCTGTAGGATTACTTACTCTACAAGGATTGTGTACACAGGAAATTTGCAGGTGGTCTATAAAAGACATAAAAAATTATTACTAAGTCCTTCCAGTTATTGGTGTGGTCTGTGACTTTGGCATTATTATCCCTCAGATACCTGATGCATATGTTTTTTACTTATCTCAAAAAAGGAAAAATATACCAATTTCAGGTGCACCATTTCTTCTAAAAGCAAGGGAAATGCTTCAAATTAGAAGAGATGATGATCTCCCAGAACTGCAGTATCATCACCATGGTTCTGGGCTTGGACCCCAGAGCTGTATTTCTGGTCATTGTCTCTGTCTCCAGAGCCTCTGGGGCAGGTGTATGGAACAAAAACCCTGGAAAGGTACATGCTTTGCTTCCTCTCATAGATCTACCATCCTCTCTTGCTTTTTTAAACTGTTACTTCTGTGCTTTCTGCAATACTCACTCTCACTGTGGAATGGTATCACAGCAAAGGGAGCCCTCTCCTCTCATTCCTTCTCCTGGAAACAGCAGGTCACTCTGCAGAAAATGGTCTGCCGTGGTTTTTAATACATGAATTGATCTGTCAGTTAAATCCTGCCCACACAAATGCCCCATTATTTGTCACATTTTCTGCTGCTGTGGCTCATAGGTATTCTTCCTGACGCAGCAGTAGAGCCTTCCTGGCTATAACTAGATGTTTCTGTTTAAAGACATTTTAATTCTTCATGAAAGATTCCATTTCACAGTTTTGCATAGGTGAACTGTCAATATATGCCACAAAATAAAGCACAAGGAGGACAAAGGTTTTCTCAAAAATACAACCTAAGGCTGCAAAATAATTGGGTTTGTTTTCTGGGGTTTACTACATTGCCTTTCTCCATAATCCAGGTAAAACCTGATCATTGCTACATCATTTGCAATAGAAAAATAACATATTTGATTGTCTATGTTGAAGCTAGTCAAGTAAAACAATGCATTCAGTTAAGCTATGACCTTCTGTTTATATACTGCTAAAAGCTTCCATCTAAAAGACACAGCAGCCAGCATGTTAATTGTTTTAATTATGGAGTACAAGTAGAGTACACAAACAGAAGCCAACTTCACTGTTGCAAAGAGCATTACATTTAGATGACTGAAGAACAATTATAGCAAATTGCTTCAAGGATGACATTATCTGGTGGAAAAATAGGGGGAAAGGAGAAAAAATAAAAAATACCCCAATTCCTATACTTCCCCTCAATACATTTCCAGTGGCCGACAACATTCTACCTCTCCAGAAAGAGTCCCATTTCCCACATCTTCTCTCAACTAGAGCTTGTATGCAACTCACCAGTTAAAAAGAAAGGGCATGAAAAAAACTTTAGCTAATACTTGACCGTTCTCTATTAAACTAACTGCAGTGGCTACAGAAGCCACAAGATGGCACACTGTTTGTTCTCTGTTTCTCACAGTATAAACAAAAGATTGTGCTAGGAATCAGAAGGATGAACTACTGCAGCTTTATTAGCACCATTATCTATTCAACAACAAACACTTTCCTCCGAGTGCAAAGTCTAAGATTTTAATTGCAGCAACTATTGAAGTTTCAGGGGGAAAACCATATATATAATTCGAGGGCATCCATCCATCCATTTTCAATCAATCTTTACAAGCAGGACAGTGACCACTTTCACTTTAGTAGATCTCTGTGATCCTTTTTGTCATCCTTAGCATGAACTCCTCTTTCAGCTTTTCTAGACACACTTTCTGGCATCATACAGTGATTTGGTATCACACTTGTTTCCAGGTTCACACACTGAAAACTGTGTCCTGCAGAATGCAGATAGAAGAAACTTGAAAGTAAATACCAGCTTTGCTTCTGCCATAGTTCACACTAGACCAGGATGTCCAGCAAGACACTTCCTGAGACAAATAAACAGTGGCTATAAAAATCCAAATGTCTCTTCTGAGTGTTTTGCAGGCTAATTTTACTTTTAACACAAAGAATATAATTATAAAATGTATCTATAAACCTCTTTCAAGTGAGGTAGCAAAGCAATACTCCAGCTCCCTTAATAAAAACTCTTTGAGCGGCAATGTTTCTAGGTTTCAAATATTAAAGCTACATTTTATGTGGTGCTTATCTACCACAGTGACAGGATTCTAAAAGACGGTTTCCAATTCAATCCACAGCAGTCCCATCTACTGCTTATTGATGTTCCTAAGCTTGTGTAAAATTATATCGTGTTTTCTTTGCAGTCTGGGAATATTTCTCTGTTTTGGATTTTATTAAACCTAGTAATCTAAAAAGCTAAATTTGTGTTACACAAGTCAGACTGAAGTCAAATACTAGAGAAGAGTTTCATGAGATGAAACGCTGTTCTCCAGCCCTACTCCTTTGGATCTCTTCAGTGGAACTCTTGCACCCTGAAAGGACAGGGCACAGCTACAAGTTCTTACCTTTACTATATTGTTTTATAGAATCAATTCTTAAAGTTCACCAGCAAATTGTGTGTGATGAAGCGGTACAGGAACATAAACATTTAGAAAAATCATTTGGTGCGCACTGTTTATAATTACCAAATGTTTCACATCATTCTTAATGGTGCTAACCCAGGTCTCATGTAATATTAACCTATGTGCATTTAGTATAGAAGTAGTCCAGAAATATCTATATGATTAATCACCTCAATATAGTAGATTAAGAACTGTTATTAAGGGAGTTGCAGTTTCTGCCTCCAGAAGACAACTGCTTTGTATGTGTGAAACAAAAGAAACATGCTTTTATTGTCTCTCATTCTTTGCCTTTGAAACTCCCTACTTTGACACTTCAAAAAACAAAACCAGAAGGCAAGATAAAGACGATGACAGCAGGGGAAGACTCAGGGAGAAGGGGAAGGAAGACTGTATTTCTTACCACAAGGGTTTGTTATGGCCATGAAAGATTTATGCAGTAAAACAATTATAGATAGTAGTTTCCCTATCTAATGAGAGTAAAATTACATTAAGAAATGGAATACATTGTTCTTCCATTCAATTCTGTAATAAGGGACACTAGTGTTCAACAAACTACAATAGCTAGAAGACCTGCTACATCAGGCAACACGGACAGTGGGACTGAGCGCACCCTCAGCAAGTTTGCCGACAACACCAAGCTGTGTGGTGCAGTCGACACGCTGGAGGGAAGGGATGCCATCCAGAGGGACCTGGACAGGCTTGAGAGGTGGGGCTGTGTGAAACCTCATGAAGTTCAACGAGGCCAAGTGCAAGGTCCTGCACATGGGTCGGGGCAATCCCAAGCACAAGTACAGGCTGGGTGATGAGTGGATTGAGAGCAGCCTTGAGGGGAAGGGCTTGGAGGTCCTCATATGGAGTTGCCTCAAAACAACACAGATTTTTTTTGTACACAACTGGTGGCACAGCATGCTGCATGCAACCAATTGCAAGTCACGTGAAAAGAAAAATGCTTAATTTCTGCCCCCCCCCCCCCCCCCCTTAAAATTACACCCTGCAAAATTTGTGTGGCAGGCACTTAGCTTAAGTTGAGGCTAAATACATGGCACTCTCCATGGTGAATACGGACCCCTCAGGGGAGCTAAAGACTGGAAAAGGGAACATAAAATACAACATGTACTCAGCACATGTGATCTTTAAGTCAAAACTGCTTCTATCATGATAGCATCTGCGAGAGAAAAACCAGCGTTCACCAGTAAAAAGGTTCAAGAGAGACCTTAATTAGTCAATGAAAGACTTCCCTGAGTTCTTAGACTGCAAGGAACCTTAAATGTCAGATTTTGAACATGCACAATGATAAAGGCCTATGGAGATAAGGTGAGAAGGGCTCCAACCTCATTATGCAGCACAACTAAAAGCAGTCTCATTTGACTGTCAATAAGATAGTAATTTCTCTTGCTCAGAGGCAAAAGAAAAAAAAAAAAAAAGAAAAAAAGGAAGAGGGCATCTAAAATGCTGTTTCCAGGCTGAACTTCCATCCATTTAAGCATGTGCTATTGCAGGTGAAATACCTGCTGAGGTTAGTGAGAGATTACAGAAACCCCTTGTGCTGTTTCATGAGTCCCTGGTGCTAATCCAAGTCCACAAGGCATGACAAGCAGCAGAAAGTAGCCATCCCAATCTTAGTAAAGCAGACTGAACTTCACCATGAGAAGACAATTTGATTCATCACTCTTTAACCAAGGTTCCCAAAGCAATAAATCCAATCACCTACCACTATATGTTCATCCCCAAACAAATCTTAAGTAGAAGTCTTTAAAACAGGCTGCTCTGACTGTATGCATACCTTCTCTAAGGCATGATGAGCCTGCTTATGTCTGACAGTTTCTTTTTTCACCTGACATTTTCACCATCTTTTTCTCCTTTTTTTGCTTCTCACAGGCTCTTCAAAGCATACTGCAAGCTGAATAATATTATGATTTTTAATAAAAATTTACATAAGCTGGAATAAACTTAAATTTTCCATTTTCAGGTATTGCAAGTCATGATAAAATTCATGGTCTGCTAAAAAAACTCCTTTGGTTTAACCCTAGTAGGCAGCGAAGCACCACACAGCTGCTCACTCACTCCCCCGCGGTGGGATGAGGGAGAGAATCGGAAGGGTAAAAGTGTGAAAACTTGTGGGTTGAGATAAAGACAGTTTAATAGGTAAAACAAAAGCTGCTTGTGCAAGCAAAGCAAAACAAGGGATTCATTCACTACTTCCCATGGGCAGGCAGGAGTTCAGCCACCTCCAGGACAGCAGGGCTCCATCACACCTAACGGGGACTTGGGAAGACAAACGCCATCACTCCCAACGTCCCCCCTTCCTTCTTCCCCCAGCTTTAAATGCTGAGCATGACATCATGTGGTCTGGAATATCCCTGGGGTCAGTTGGGGTCAGCTGTCCCGGCTGTGTCCCCTCCAACTCCTTGTGCATCCTCAGCCTACTCACTGGCAGGGCAGTCCGAGGAGCAGAGAAGGCCTTCATGCTGTGTAAGCACTGCTCAGCAGTAACTAAAACATCCTTGTGTTATCAACACTGTTTTCATCACAAATCCAAAACATAGCCCCATACTAGCTACTACAAAGAAAATTAACCCAGCCCAAACAAGTACAAACCCAAAAACCCCAACAATCTGTTGAAGACACTACCTCCCAACCAAATATAAGAATGTAAGAACAGCAATACTGGTTAGACCAAGTGGCCACCTCCCCAATATATTGTGTCTCACAGTACCCAGAAGAGGAAAAAGGACAATTCCCACCCAGTTTCTATACGTGGGTGTGCTGACTCCTGCTCTAGGAACTCATCTCCCACTCCTCTGTATGAGCAGAAAGGAGAGTTGAGGAAGGTCACTACTGCAATTCCTTAACCAAAATCTGCACCACCTCAAACACCAAACTTTGGAAATGGGGCCTTCCTCCACTCCAAGTAACATGGGAATACCTGGAATGGAATGGAATATTTCAGTTGGAAGGGACCTACAAGGATTATCTAGTCCAACTGCCTGACCAATTCACTGACAGGCTTGGGACATTGACCACAGCTCTAGTTCCAGTGTTTGACCACCCTCTTGGTAAAGTAATGTTTCCTGATGTCCAGTCTAAACCTCCCCTGGTGCAGCTTTGAACCATTCCCACACGTCCTGTCACTGGATCCCAGGGAGAATTGCTCAGCACCTCCCTCTCCACTTTGGTGCTGTGTAACTCCCCAATGCTACCACCTGGCACCCTACGCTTATCCACACAACATAGCTGCTCTGTCTAGCTGTGCACCTCACTCATCTGCCCTTCTCCAGCAGCTAATTTGGATGAGCTAGAAGATGGAGTGTCTTAGTAGTTGCAGACTGGGCAGGACTCCCTCTGCTCTGGCTGTTGCACCTGAGGATGTTCTTGGCTGATTTTACCAAGCTCAGAGACCTTCCGGACTATGGCCTGCTGGGATATGTGGCCCCCATACTGAGTGCACTGTCCTAGAGATGGCCTATATACTGCATCTCCTCATCATTTTCTTCAAGAGGTGAAAATCCTCCAGGATCCTATTTCCTCTTGCCTCAAGGTTAGCACATTGAAAGGGTAACTCTTACCTGTTGCTCCATTTCTGTTCTCTTCATTTCTGGTCATGTTGGCCTTTTTCTGTGCTCTATTCTTTTCCTAATAATCTCTGCTATAAGAGAATGGTTTGGGGATTTTGGTTTGGGGGGTTGTTGGTTTTTTTTAGCACTACTGAGGTGATCTTATCTGGGAACTCTAATATCTCCGTCCCAGGTACCCAGAGGTGACCTTGTTAAAAGTGTTCACCCAGCCTCCACCACCACATGCACTTTGCAATCATTCACACTAAACGTCATCAGCCATTTTACCTCACACTCTTTTACAATCCTTTTGCAATTCATCCAGACTGTCTTTGCTACCTAAACTTGTAATTTGTCATCACCTAATAAATATAACTCTTGACTATTCATCTCGGTGTCAAATTAGGCCATATATGAACCCAGCCTATTTTGCTCTTTTTTCCCCTCTTCCTGAGTCAATCACCTACACTCAAAATCAATACCAAGCTGCTACAGAGATTCTGCAAATCACTTCATACGTATCATAATATGAAAATTCATATAGCATCATAAAGTTTGTCTTGTTTATATTGTAACAGCAAATCTACCTGTATTCCAGTATCTATAGATTTTTTCTGTTAAGCATGACAGTATTTTAGATCTCTCCATTTTAGATTTACACAAAGTTTCCTCCTTCAACAATTTTTGCCTCCACTAGCATACACTAATGATAGAAAGATAAAAAATGTACATATTTGTTTTAATCAAAGTCATGTGTGTGATGGAACATTTAAACAGAATTCTCTTTTATTTCACAAGAACGTGACAAGTAAATTTTAAAATATATCATATCTTGAACTTGTTGGTTTTGGATTTTTTTGATAAAGAGGTGTGCAAGAAAAGGTGGGGGAAAAAAGCATTTTCCAGAGGGTTTTTTGATTTTGCTGCTTAACACTGTCAAATGAGTACAAAGCAGTTCATTCTGTAAATAATTATTCTGAGTATGAACAGTACAAGACTTCTTTAAAATAATCCTCTACTAGACCCTGCGTTGCATTTAATTTTAAAAAGGGAAGATTCTGAAAAGAAAGGAGTTGTGAACGATTGTTACGAACCCTTCACTATTATCACTCAAGCACTGCTACCAGAACTATAATATAATCCACTCCTCATTAAAAAATGCTTTATACTCTTTTGCACAGTTAAGTTTCGTCTTCTGAACTTTAAAAGGATTTCTGCTTGAAGGTTAACTTAGAACAAGATATCATTATATCCATGAATTATAACTGTCCATCTACGAGTAACAGCATTAATGAAAATAAATTTAAATCAGAGTAGTAACGTAATAGGAAAAACTAAGTTCACTACACAACTATCCTGAAAACAGATATACATAGCATTATATACAGTCTATTATATTAATATCTAACACTGCCAGTAATAAATATTGCAGTGTTGTATTTAGAGATTATTATTGAAATTCTGCTTGCACTGAAGTCATCAGAAGACTTTGAACTTAACCAAGCTCTGAGTCATATTGAGATACTATTTTTATTCTATTTTTACCTTTTCCAAATATATATTTATTTCATGCAGTTTAATGTGGGACTCCAAACTGTGAAGTTGAAACATGGTAAGAACTTGCACACTCTTGCAAACATTACAGTGACTGTCAATATTCTTCCTTCATAATTGCTATGTTTACAGTAAACATCTCTATTTTCAATTTGCTTTTAATCAAATAAGAAAATATAATGCAGAGCGAAAAAGACTTCATCTGTAGTCTCTGAAATATAATACTACATAACACTCATTATATGCACTGTAAAATTAATATAGCCATATTTATATTCAAAATTAATTATCCCTTGCTTCAGAACACTCATCTGAGATGTTGTATCTGAGATGTTGCAAAGAAGACCCCATGATTTTCAGCAAAACCTACTAAATTATATTTGCTGACACTTCAGAAAGCATCAGTAAGAACTGACTTAGGCTTTTAAAACATCATATACCTGGCTGTGAACCAATAAAAATTCTGAAAACGTATTCATAACAAGTTCCCAAACCATTAGTGCAAATTAGGAATGATATATGACATGTGTATCTAACATTAATCTCTTAGACACAACCACATGCAGTTGCCGATTAAGTTAATCGTATTACTTACAACAGCCAAGATATTCTGACTGACACATTACCTGAAAACAATTCAGTCTAGTTTTGTGCTTCTTCAGTAGGCGCTCTTCCAAACTTTGTTTCCATTTAAAAATAGTAAGAAGAGATGGCCACTTCAGCTGGCTTGACTCTTGGGTTTTTCCTTTCTGCCCATCCAAAGAACACCTTTTTTGGTAATGTGGGTGCAAAACCTCATGAGATGCTGATTTTACACTAGGTACACTTCCTCTATGGTTTATCAAGGTTGAGTTATTTACCATTAGATAGTTCATTTTTAACCCCAGTCTTCCGATAACTGTTTTCTCACTTTTTAAAAAAAACTATAACATTAAAAAATTTTTTCCTTACACATCTGCTTTCAAAGCCTTATGAAAAAGTTTTTGTTTTCTGTATACAATAGTATTCTGTACCCTAAATTATAAACCCATAAATTTTGCTGTAATTTATGGTATTTAATGCTATTAATTTCACAACCCCAAACTGAGTTTATGCTACGCACATGGCATAAAACTGGTTATCATTTTTATCTAACCTATCTCAGAGCCTGAGAGAGGATCCTAATCCATTATTAACAACTCTTATATGAGACAGGCTATGCAGTAGCTGTTCTCTCTCACTTGCGTCCGGCGCTGTTCCTCTTCTATTGTACTAATGTTACTGTTTTCTATTTTATAGTTGCCAAAAGCAGATCACAGCACCAGCGCACTCATGCAGCATGAAAAACAACTCCATTGACACATATTCAATGTAGCCAATAGACATAGTAGCCTTATGAAAAGCCTGTGAAAAAAACAGAAAAAAATAAAAAGCTTCCCGAATATAGTTTGCAGAGCCACATAATTAAATGCCAGAGGGCTATGAATTCTGCTGGATGAGCCGAACTGGGTTTTTTTGGTTTGGTTTTATTTTTTTTTTATTTTTTTTTTTTTTTTGAAATCAATCATGCAAGCCTGAGCCCACGCAAGGACACACATATCTCTCCACACCAAAACAATAATAGGAAAATAATGCCTAAAGCAGAAGCTATAGCTATCAAAGTTGCAATTGTGAAAAGCTGTCTGACCTTTCCCTCCCCCTCTGCACCCTCCTCAAACACACTGGCAATAGAAAGAATTGTCTGCAAATCTTGCAGCCTCTGACTAAATTTTCTAGAAGCCAAGCTAACATATTTGTCATTAATCAGATGTTCTTGCCACTGTCACACAGTTGTCTTCATTTCAGGTAACATTTGAGAAAAAAGTTTTCTACAAGTATTAACACTAAACAGAAAATCAGTGTACAGAAACAATTTTTTTGCTGCCCCCACCTTTCTTTTTTTGGAGGTATAGCTTAAAAGACAGTGTCCAAACATCTATCTGCTGGTTTTATTGAGCAATGAATTCAATAAGTACTGGGATATTTCTGAGCAAATCTGGACAACTCTCAAAGTTCCTGGCAATTTTCATGAACAGTAGGAAACTTGAAAGAAAGAGAACACGTTATTGCTTCCAGTGAAGGAAAGGCTGCAGCATTGTTACATTTTTAAACACTAGATAATCCGCTCTGAAGTAAGAAAACTGGGCATAAGACTACAATGACAGCATGCACTCAATACATTTAAGAATCAAATAAGGAGACAGAAGTCTATCAGAAATTAAACTCTGCCATTCCTTGTACTTATTGTCTATTATTAGTAGAGGACCACAATGGAAACAAATTCAGCAGTACCACTAGGAAATATTTAAGGTACATGAACAAAGCACCAAAAAAAGCAATGTTTCTGGATTTTGTAATGCAAGATGGGTTTGATTTTTGGTTTGGTTTGATTTTGGGGGGGGGTAGGGTGGAGGGGTGGGGAGGATACACACCACATATAGGACTGTCAAGTCTGAGTGCCATTTGCTCTAGAGCAACACCAGTAACCTCCTTCCACCAAACTAGTAGACAAGAAACCGCAAACAAGCCAGAAGGATTCTACTTATCCCGCAAAGCAAAGCATCACTTTCAGTTGGAAGCCCTCTGTTGCATCTAGACAGATAAAAAGAAATCATGACTGTCAAGTAGCACAAACATTATCATCAGAAGGGAAGTAAAACAGTCCAAGGGAAAACTAATTTTGTTGCTCAGCTAATTTTTGTCATGCACAGCACTGGACTTGATTAAAGTGTTTTATCATCTTCATTATTTTCGACACTTGTCTAATTGATTTTTTTTTTGTTAAAATCTCTAAAAAAATGTTCTGCTGAGTTTCAGCAGTAAATTCACGTGCTAGTTTTAAAATACAGTGTCACTGAGAAAATTCTTTGATTTCTCCAGCTTTAGGATAAGAAATCATATTTTCACTCTAAAGCACAAAGCAAGGTCATGGATGACATCATCAGAGGATCATTTCAGTCAGAATCAGACTTGAAGGGGTTGCCTTCCTTTTCTTTTTTCCTTTCCCAACAATATTAGCAAATGCACTGAAAAAAAGTAATCTTATAAACTTTTCCTAGGCCTTTACACAACATCCAATGTGATACTTCTGTAGGGTCAGTGGTTGGGGACAACATAAGGAAAAAAGAAAGAGGGGGGTGGGGGGGTGGTACTTGCCGGCAGGAAATCTCAGCTCAAAATATTTCAGCTGCAAAATGAGTTTTCAGTTGAAAACTGCAAGAAAGCTGTGAAGTGACTACTTAGAATCCAGAAGAGAGACAAGAGGAAGACCAGAGGTCTTGAAATTGTAATATATGGGGGAAAAATGAATTTTAGTCTAGTGAGGGAAAGAATCATAAAGAAACTTATTAGTCTTCAAAGAAAGAGATTGCCGCAATAAGAAGAAACTATGTATTTATTAATATAAGAAGGCCAAGTGCTTAAGTTTCAATAAACATGTGGAAAGGAAACTCATAAATACAAGGTGTGCTGGAGCAGATTGCCTGAGATGACTATAGAAAAATGTTGAATTTTCAGAGTGTATGAGAAAGACATCGGAAATAACTGATCTTGTCTTGAATCAGGGGAATGGTTGAAGTGACTTCTTTGTTATCTTATTTCCTTTAATTTCTATTTAATAGTGGCTTATTTTCTTCAGGGAATATAGGAAGTCAAGGATTTTTAGCCTCTAGTTTTAATGCCGAACAGCTCAGAGAAGGTTTGAAGAACCTCCCTTAATATGCAAATGAAAAAAATAATACACTATTAGTTATTTGGAATAAATTTTGCATATAAATTCACCGATGCCTAGAAATATAATACAAATAAGAAAATACACCACTCACCCCTCCAAGATCAGGAAATTTCTTCTTTAAAAAAATCAAATATGTATTTTCTTAAAAAGAAACAACTAAAAGCTTGTCTCCCTACTCCTCCAATGAGACATTTAACAGCACAGACTTAAGACAATTTATAAAAGCAATGTAGATACTAAAATCTCATCTTCCAAAAGAGATGTCACTATTTAATTTCCTAATTAGCTGGAAAGCCAGAAAGACACTCATGTCCAATATGCCTAACTCTGTATACACAATAGGAATTTGAAAACAGTCAAATCACTATTAATGATTTTTTTTTTAAATTTTTTTTTAGAAAGCTTGCAGTATCATGTCTCTTCCCTGGCAATGGTTGAGATGATGTATATATACCACAGAAGGCACAAAAATCACACTTAAAGCAAACAGGACCTTTTAATATAACCCCAGCTCTTAGGTGCATTGGGAGATACTGGCAAAACACAAGAGACACTTTCCCCAAATCTAGGTTTTGGTGCACAACACTGCAAACACTAAAGATAAGTAAGACTGTATATCAAAGTGTTACAGCATGTTGAGAACATGAAATAAAAGATCTGGGGTGGGATTCAGCTGGCTATGTATATGAGACTAGTAACATTTTAGATGCCCCAGGGTATCCTGCCAAGCCTAGAGCTGCCACTCCAGCAAAGGTCAGGTTTCTAAAGGTCCTGTGTCATATCTGCCACTTCATGCAGATGTCTCAGATTCTCTGAGGTACCTAAAATGCATGAGAGACTGATGCCTAGACACCTAAATCGTGCCAGTTATGTTCTGAGACCCCTTAAGCAGTTTATGTCTGCTTCTGTATTACAGCTACATAATTGTCTTAAAATCATTAATTTGCCCAGAAGCCTTTGCAACGAGCAAAAAGAACTGACGTATTCCTTAGTGAGTTTCTGAGTCCCTGTTAAAGCAGAACACGGTAAAATATTACTAAGAGAAATCACTTTTATGCAGGTTAATGTCACCAGAAATTTCAAATGCCTAGCAAAATGAAAATAAGCAAGGAAAAGAAAAGAAAAGAGAGAGGGGAAAAAAAAGAATAGATAAAAGAGAAACTCCTCTTGAGTCTAATGAGCAAAGTAATAAATTCACCTTCCAACACTAACTGGAAACCAGTTCCTACCAGTTTTTCAAGAAAGCCTGAAGATCAAAGAAATGTAAATAAAATCCAGCTAGGGTAAGTATGCTAATGTCTGCCTAATTTAGAAGAAAAGTAATCAATAAAAAGGAAGCAGGGATAGGAAAAAGAGCGGCATAAAGAGAAAAATGCCATTGGAGAGCTGAATAAAAAGGGATCTTCTCTTCACCATTCTGGGAAATCTTAATTTAGAGATTGTAGTACATAAATCATTAAAAAAGAGGTAAAAGCGAAATAAAATGAAATAAACAATGAAAAAAATAATTGTTTTTAAACAGAGCAATTCTCTTAGTTGAAAAGCTGGAGACTGGGACAATACTATGACATATGTGTTCTCAGTTCTGGTACAACTCCCACCTGCTTGGTGGGACACTGAACAATATGGACCCCTTGGGCAGACCCAGCATAGCTGTTCTTCTAATTAATTCAAATATGAATAAATTCTGGGTGTAACCAACATCTTCTTCCCCTACTTTGCCAAGAAAAAACAGACACAAAAAAAACCAAAAAAATGAGGCAGAAGAGCCTCACGTAACAGGGAGGACATGGCTGCTCTTAGAATTTGTCCATCTGCTCTCCTTTCCTCATAGTACAGACAGGGATTTCCGTCTTTGCTTTTCAGACTCTGCTTTTCTGCTTCCGGAGGATTAAAGAGAACATTTTCCTAAGTTAATAACATTTTTAGAGTGTTGATCTTATGTTTCTGAGTTGTTTCAGAGCTTCTGCATGTCCCACATGTAGACTTTCAACACAATGTTGCCCACTGTTTCATCTCGTCAGTGATCACAGCCAAGAGGAAAATAGATTTTTGTTTCCCTTCCTTTCCCCCTGCCTCAAAACCTATCTTCATTTAATGTTACAATTTGAATGGGATATTTCCTTCCTGACCCTGCTAGCATGAACATCCTTTTTTCAGACTTCTATAACTTTAAGAGAAGATATGATAACATCTTAATTATTCCTAAAATATATTCATATCTACTACCTTTCCCTTAAAACATAAATTATTGATAACCTCTAGGCAAGATCATTACCTGAATACGTGACTGGAGGTGTTATCAGTTTCAATTCATAATTACAGAGTTTCCATTATTCTCTGTCAGTAGAGATTCCTGGTTAATGGAAGGAGAAAAAAAAAAAAAAGAGCCAACAGATCAACTAATCTGCTGATTAAATGACTTTTTAATTTTGGGCCACGTTACATGCATAGAGTTACGCCTGGCAGAAGCAAATATGCTGCTACACGTTAGCAGGTTCCACCAGTATTTAAAGAGTATAGGATTTATATCTGTTTATAATTTCATTGAAGAATTGGATCTGCCAACTTACAGATTGTGCCATAGATGCTATAAACCAGAGTTTCTCCCATAGATGCTTTTTAAACAACCCAGCATTAATCTTTCAAAGAGTATAAAGAACCACGTAAAATGAGTGGTCTTTCTCAACTGGTATTTTAAAGAACACTATCTGAGCAACCTAAAATTAAGACTGTGCTTTTTATAATAGCTACATTTTCCATACTTCAGTGACAGAAAACATTTTTGCTCTTTTATTTTTCCTCCTTCCCAAAAGTATATGCATTGTAAACTGCTTGCTGGCTGATACACTTACCAATTTTTGTTTCATGTCAGAATTTATGTATCACCATGGTAATGAACTGAAAATGCTTAGTAGATATGGCTCTGTGAAGGCTACTCAAACCTTGAGTCACCCTTATAATTCTCTGGAAAGCAGACAGAAATTATTCTCCTATTATCAGTAGCCGAGTGGGGGTTTCATGGCCCCCTGAATACTACACTACATTCTAAATTAAGACCTCAGTAGAGAACGTAGGGTTTCAAAGGCACAAATTTTATCTCTAGAACATGATTGATGGCCTCATCCTCACAAGATTTTAATTACATTATTATTTCAAGTGCATTATATTAGTTTTCAGAAATTTTTATAGTGCTCATCACTGTCATAATTAAGCATCTATATTACAATATAACTTAAATAATCCATCTATATTCAATTCACAAGGTATTCACAATCTAAGTGTTTTTATTCTTGACAACCCTTTTGTTTGTAATGGTTTAAAATGTATAAAAAGGTACTAAAGCAGCCAGTTTTATCCTTTGGAATAATTTCCCACAACTCTCTCAATTGGAATCAGCATAAGCAGCTGTGAAATATAATCAACACCATTTTGATAACTGACATTTTTGTGCTTTGTGAAATCAGAATATTAACACATTGCTCTTCGTGTCAAAGCACGCTTCAAAAGTTCCTTTGATTTACTAAGTACATGAGTCTCCTAACAAAGCAATCTTACACAGAAATTCTAATTTGAACCAAAAAGCCAACCCTAAATATTCAAATCCTACATCTTTGGCCTTACTTCCTTCACCTGTTTACAAAGATTATCATTAAAATGGTAACATTATTAAAATTGCAAGCTTTTTGCTAATTGAGCTACCTATAAGCAGATAGTCATATACACAGGTTTTTTAGTATTTTCACAAGGATAAATCCAGATCAGAAGAGTAAGAATTGGAGAGAAATGCCAGAGTTCCTGTAGTTCCCACAGCTGCAAGAGTAAGAGTAAAATGGAAAGTGCAAGAGGTCTGCAGTTAACACATTTGCTTTACAAAATGGAGATAATGCTAATTATCACAACGGGTATCTTCAAACCAAGGTGTTTCATAAAAGACTACAAATAATAATAAAAAACCACCTTCTGATTTCAAGTTATTCTTAGGCATGCAGAATGAATTTTAAAAAAAAATAAATCTGTAATCAAGCATACTTGCTCCAAAAAGCATATAAACATATGTTAGTAGATTACATAATGATATTTCATTCAAAAAAGTTTATTTTAGCTTGAAACAGGGTCTCTCAGAAAAGAATAAATGGAAAAGTCTAGCGAAGGAAGTCAGAATTTCTTAAAAATTATTTTCCTGTATTTCCATTATAGAATGGGAAAATTATATTGTCATATGCTCTCTGTGGCCTCAGGACTTTGAGACACAGAAATATTTGAAAACTACTTTCTACTTTCATAAAAATAGCCTGTAATATACAGAGTCCTTTTTTTTTTTGCAGTAGCACCTGGCTCCTGTAAAGCTGCCCGGCAGAGTTTAGTTGCAGTTGCAATACTGGAACATTTTGGGACACATCTTTCCTCTAGGATAAACATCTAAAATGCCAGTGTCAGGCAGGTTCCAGAAGCTGTAACCCTACTGCCAAAGGGAAAAACAGTCATGATAGTTCCCTGGTAAATAAAGAGCAGCATGTACGAGGGAGGTTGTGAATTACTGAACAAAGTCCATGCAGCCATCTCACATGGAATAAGCCCTAATACAGTTTGTCCTTTACTTTATGAGGATTGTAGATTAAAATCTTATTAGTATGATAGTCAGAGACATTGGAGACACATTTATACAATGGAACAGCTGCATTTCTGTTCAGAACTTCATTTACATCTCTCTGGATAAAGGGTAGCTTCAACTTCTGTTTTCTTAGGTTGAAAAATACGTGCATGTGTTTTGGGTTTTCTATTAGCTTTTGCCCCAAAAGCTCTGTTCCTTTTCTGCTTGATTATACAAAAATATCAAAGAATTTCTTCAAGCTTTGAATTTCTGCACATCTCTTGTATCATGAATTGTTTTACCATGCAAGAATGAAAAGGATTTGATTCAGAATTTGTTCTGGTAAGCTCCCAAAGTCTGGAGGGACACACTCAACCTTGTATGTAGGGCTTTAGTTAAGTAATTTAAACTAGCATCTGTAGGTGTGGCACACCTACAGCTCTCCAAATCAACTTCATATTATTACCGTGTCAATAAAGCTAAATCATGACTCTAGATGGAGCCATGAACTGGGCAGAAAGTTCACTAGGAATGCAGTAAAGCCTGTAATAACAAGATGTACAATGTTAAAAAAATGCGCTATATAAGGTTAAAAAAGAATAATAAAATCAGACTGCCAATGTCAGCTATTACAAAACGTTAATACTGAAACGGAGGAGTTACTTTACACCCTTTACTTGAGGAGAAATTATCTTCACAGCTGCAATTTTTACCCAGAGTGATGGATTTTATGCATTTTGCTGTTTTGCAAAAGTTTTTCTATTAACCATTAATATGCAAACAGCTCTTCACACGTCTGAACCTTCTCCCTTTATTCTCATTTGATGCTTCAGAGATGATAGGAGTCCAAACCAAGCTGGACATAGTGCATTAGAACAAACAATTCCTACCTTCGAGAGAGTGTACAGTAAAAATATCCATACACATATGAAAAAGAGAAATAAAGAAAAATGTGAGATAATTTGCAAAAGCAGGTCAGTGGCAGAATCTGGGAATAGTGTTTCAGTCTCTTGGCTTTCATTGCAATTCTCCGTTAGGGACCAAGGTGACCTTGCAAAGCTAGAATTAAGACTTTCAGTTATAACAGTCTTGTATGAACTGATGAATATGCTCAATTATACTGCAAGAAATATTTTTGTCTACCAAGAGGTAAAAGTGATTTTCTTCCTCATCTGGGAAACATTCAGCTTTCAGATCAGCATGATTTCTTGTCTTCTAAGGAGATACCGGGGTAGGTCTAAGGGTAAAATTTGGCCTTCTCTGCCATGTATTCCAGTGGATCAGCCAGCCTAGTGCAGCTGCCCTTGTCCTCCCGGTGCTCAGAAAACTAGACAGAAGTGAAAAATGTCTCGCTATACAGAGGGATGCTTTCTGCATTTTTGAAAGATGAACAAAGTGTTCCTTCGTGGTTCTTTACTTTAAGGTCTGTAAGCGTATGATCACATCTTCCTTCCTTGACAAATCAGGAAAAATACATTCACTCTGCCTGTGATGAGATCAGCAACAAACAAAGCAACAAATAATTTCAAAAGTAATTGTACATCCCCCGTTGCTCAGTATCAATTTGAGGCCATATTGCTGTTCACCTTAGCGGGATTGGTACTGACTGACAATATTAGAAAATAACAACATTTTAAATGTAATCTCTGATATAAACACTACCTAGCTATTTAAATTTAAAAAGAGAATTCATTAGCCTGTAGGATGGGGAATTCAAAGCTCAAGGACTAATAAAAACCTAACTAGATCATATTCACAGAAATGACAGGCTTTTTCATGACATTTATATAATGAAATGCTTTTATGCCAGAATGGGCTGTTCTTACACCTTGTCCTACAGCACTTACAGTCAGCACATCTGTGCTGGTGCAATTGGTGCTCCTGCTAGTAGATAACTGAGGGATTAAGTAACTAATATATTTTTTTTTTTCTTCAGTGATTTAAGATTAACCAAACTAAGAGAAACCTGGTAACTCTAGAAAAGAGTTTTAAATAAAAACTCCAGGTTTATATGTACATGCATTTTGCTTTTATGAAAGGTTGTCTGTATGAATGTGCATTCAAGTGTGAAATGTAAACGAGTGGAATTTCAGAAGTAGGTGTACCTATATGTAGAGGTCATTTTAAATAAAACAGAATGGGAATGCTTATCCTGTTAAGCATTCTCTGTGATCTCAGCACTAAATTACCCTAAGGACTGCAAGCATCAGCATTACTGCAATGTTCTGTGAGGTTTTTTTCTGTCAGTGTAGGAAGTTTAACAAACAAAGTAATATTCATTTTCTAAAGTTTTCCAAACATTTCATATCCTAAAAGGTGGACAAATAGAAAATGTTAGCAAATAAGTGCTACCTCTTAGACATAACAAAAATAAAAAAGGGAGATATTTTTCACAAATCTGGGCTCTATCCACACAATAAAAATATCTCGTTTCCACAAATGACATCAGCTACACAAAGAAACCAAGGAGAAACATAACTAACAAGGAACACTGAATAATTCAAGACATCTTTCATACACTACCGCAAGGCTCACAGAACAGCAAAGGAGAATGCCTCAATTACTGATACGCTTTCCCCTTCAGGGAGCAGTGAAAGTTAACTTTCACCATTAGTGCAGTAGACTATCACTTTAATAAATTTATTTTAGTAGCACTTAATACAAGTCCTTAGATACAAACAAGAATAGAGTAAAAAGGCAAGGTGGGGAAATAGGCTCTTAGCTCAAAAAGACAACTGTAGCAAGGCGGCCTTCGGATAGAGGTGAGCTTTCTTCACAAGGTTATTAAGAAATTTCCCATGCCTCCTCCCAGTTATCTAGAGAGAGCAAATACTGTTAGAATTACACCGTAAATTTATGGCATTTTTCTCTTTGGACACAGGTTATTTAATGTAAGTAGGCAAGTATGTAAGACATTATAGAAAGTAACATTTCTGAGCATAAAGGATTTAGGGGAGTTCAATGGAGTGGGAAGGAAAAAAACTTAGTATTTTCTGCTTACCAGCCTTTACCACATTTCAAGTCTAACATACACAAGCACTAAAACATAAGTCTGTCCACCTTTTCCTTTCCAGCTATGTATTACAGGATATTTAGGGAGAGATCAGAAAATGAGTAAAAAGGAAAAAATTGTCTTAGGCACACATATTCCTGGTGGAAATATGTTCAGTTCATACATCTCCCTGGGTTCAACCTATATCTCACCTTCTGTATTTGAGGCATCTGACCCAGACCCGTAAATTGTTTACCTCCTCACTTGTTCTCAAAAGCAAAAACTGCATTTGGGAATAAGTACTTGTAGAATCAGTCTGGGCAAATGCTATCTGAGCTCTTATAACACCAAAACCAAGCTGATCTGTTCTAGATTAGATAATCTGTTCCAGATTACATGATGTTCTATTACATACTAGAGAAGAGTAACCCATTTGTTGCAAAAGAATCCTAAGCTACTTTAAGTATCCTTTTTTTAATTAAACCTTAGCATATAAAAGCTTCTGAATAAATTAAAGGTGAATAAGAACACCTGTAAACCACTCCCATGATTCATTTATATTTTAAACTTCTTCTGAGAATATTTTAAAGTTGAATACTTTTCAATTGTCTCCTGTGCTCTCCATTCAAGATATTTTTAATAGAAGCACAGCATTCCTCGGGTAAAACAAGGAGCCTTGACAGCTTGTGTTATGAGTTTATGGGAAAAATAATTTAAAAAATTATTTTGTAGTTTAAGATTAGACTGATGACTTGTCTTTCTGATATTTCACCAAGTGATTCAGACAAGAATCATAATCTAAAACCCTGGCTTACAAATTCAGTGAAATTTTAGATATAGGCAAGAAGTTCTGAAAAAACAATTCTTTCAGAAATCTGAACCATGAGAGTAACATTTACAAATATTCTGGGTCTTTCAGAGGAGATAGAGGGAGACATCACAGGACACTGACAAACAGGTGATAAATATGGTCAGGAAGGTAACCCTCAGCCCTACAGAAATGTTATGTTGTACCAACTTAATCACTCTCCCTGGTTTTGCAGCATGGGCTGTACACCAAGATAAATAAATTTCCAATCCCAACATATGTAGCCATGCTCAGAGAATGATATTGTAATGATCTGGGGAGTTCTTATGAGATCAAGCACTATCAAGAATCAACAGGAAAATATACTAAGCAAACATAAAGCTAAGTTGTACTCATTTAGGTGGTGCACCAACTATCAGAAAGTCACATTCCTTTAATAATAGTAATAAACTCTCAGGCATATTTTTTCTTCCTGAAGTCCCATTCCGACAGCAAAAACAAAATAAAAAAAAAACCCTCACCAACTATTTCCACTTGTGTTGACTAGTTGTAGGACATCAATTCCATCATTAAATTCTCTGACTACCAGTTATCTTCTGTAAGTGGGATCCCACTTAAAAGACAAGTTAAGTTACAAACCAAGGACTGTACTAACAAATTTCAGAACTGCAACCTTTCTTCTGAACGATATTCTGAAAGGAATGTGAAAAGAAGTAAAGGCTAAAATGGAACTATATTGCAATGGAACTTCATAGGTAATTTGAAACTATGCACTGCCCAAAGCAGATTTTATAAGACAGGGGTTTGGAAATGTGGCTGTGACCTTCCTCTGTGCCAGGCCAGGAAGGAGACTTACATACTACATACAGTCCGGCACTATGTCATTAGGACACAAGATTTCCAGTAGCAGTTAAAGTTTCCCTTCAGGCTCCATGGTTGGGACAAAAATGTCTGGCAACAGGCCAGTAGAGACTACAGAATATCCCAGTCAACAAGTTGATATTTCCTTACCTGAAGAGTTTACCATGTATTCATTACCCTAAATATAAGAATAATCTGGAAAACACATGTCGTTGGTTGACTGAATCTATTTTGAACCATGCAAAATTAAGCTGTTTGTCTAGATGTCATAATGCAAGTTCTTTATAAAAACTTTTTTTCCCCCTATCTAACAGTGGGAAGAAAAAGAACAGAAGAATGTAAACTAAAACAATCCATAGATTAATGAATATTGCAATGTATTTGGTATACTCTTTTAATGGGTTTTGCTTTCAGCTTTTATATCTTCCACACAACTATAGTATGTATGGATTTAGAGATATAATTTCATATGCTACCTCCCCTTATTATAGTCTGAATAATTTAGTATGTTTATACTTTAGGGAAAAAAAACCCAGTAAAAATTACATTTCTTCTTATTCAGCATTCATCCTCCCTTTTCAATTTCCGTATTTATTCCATTACCATGCATAAAAAGTTTGCTTTAACTGTTAACAAGTCCAGCCTTATGTTAAAAGTTTAATCTCCATTCTCTATGCCCACATAATTCTCAGGAAACCCTTTGTGATCTTAAAGTCAGCAGTGTGTACTTTGAGATATCTTGTCAGCTATTACCAATACATGGATCTTGAAATAAGAAACTAGCTTGCAGTGGGACTAATTCACAACTGAGACAGAGTAGAATTAAGGATTTTCCCTTTTAATAGTACAGCTGTCTGTACAACTGAGCATTTAAGAATTCAGGATCCAGTACTGACTTAAACTCTGTATGCACTAAGGCATTACTTTTAATTAATGATCACATGATATTTCTTAAAATGTATATGTTTTAAATGAATTAATTCAAAATCACATAGTGTTTTGAAGTACTTTGTATCAACTTATGGAAGTCATCTATATAAAAAAAAAGTACTCCATGATCATGGAACACATACTACTCGATCATTTTAACAAAGATTAATGAGAAAAGCAGTATCAGTAGATGTATCAGGCAAGTCATTCATTGCTAGAATAGCACCTAAAAAGGAGTAGGTTTCAACTCACCAATGAACCACTTGGTAGAATGATGTGGACTGAGGACCAAATTTTTCAGCTCAAAAGTCAGAAGTGGCTTTTTTAATATAAGTTAAATGAAATCCCTCACATGCTTAATTTTTTTTTCTTCAAATTAATTGCCAAAAGATACCATTTTATAGAAACAGAAATGTATCTGAAAAATTCCATTAGTGAAAATCTCCTGGAAAATCACATTTAAATACAGAAGAACTAGGATAAGCCTGAAGGGCATTGCTGTTTCTAGACCTCAAAAGCTAAACATGATCATAAATGAACATAAAACCATTTTAGTAGAGCTTTTGGGAGTTTATAAAAAGAAAAGGAAATTCCAAATCACTAAATTTACTTTACAAAAAAATAAAAATCACTGGATAGTAACAGTCATAAATATATAGAAAAAACAGATCCTTACTGAAACAAATTCTAGTGCTTCCACTGTTGCTGATTCTGCCCTGCCATTTATACAGAGCTTACAGGATAAGCCACTGACAAGCCGAAAACTATATATTAGCATTTTCAGATGGGAGACCATAACTTATTAACTTATTTATATTTAAAATCATAAAGACAATAAATTGTTATTTTAATACTGCATTTGTGCTGCTCAGGAAGTCTTCAGATGGTCATTTAGTAAGTATAAGCTAACTTTTCACTGGAGCATTTAAAGATGTTATTTTTAGTAAAAAAAAAAAAAAAAAGCTTCTTTGTTCTAATTAGCTCTTGAAAAGCTTCTACAGAAGTACAAACCCTTTATTATGAAGTACCAAGTGTACATCATCTGTTTTTATCTCAGACACATGCTGATGTGACATTTCCAAATAAGGAAAAAGGAAACAAGATACAATAAAGGAGATGGGGAATGAAAAAGTCTTGGCAGAGGATTAGTTTTTATATAAAAGTATGGTCAGGAACATATTTTTGTTGACTACCTGTAATATATATTGCTTAAAAAGTACTGTAATAGCTATTATAACTTACCTGTAGTGACTATGTAATGCCATAAACTTTTTTTAAATTAGTAAATTAAAGAAAAACCATAGGGAAAAACTGTTGAGAGTAAAACAAGAGGGGGAAAGAAACCCTGTTGATGTACCATTTTTATTATGCCAGTAAGATAAAAAATAGCAATGTCTGACATAAAAGTAGACTGCTACATAGGCATTCTAGAATTTGTATTCCTATTTTATGTTCTCCCAGGACAAAAAAAAAAAAAAAATGCTGATTCCAAAACCTTTGACAAAAGTGGAGTATAGGAATTAATATTAATCACTTGTTTTGGTATTAGCAAGCCTGCTGTTTGTGCTGGCTTTTGTGATATGCATATAAGGTCTCCAGGGAACTGCAGTATATTATCTACACAGGAAACAAGTCTTAAAGAGGCATGTGTCTGCCTACAAATGATTAAGGTATATCACACATGTGTATGAGCTGCTAAATTCTGACAAATACAATTAAAATCAATAGTTCAGTCATATATAACCATCTGAGATGTGGAATAAATTTTGCATTAAACACAGATGCCTAGCTCACTACTAATTATGATTCCTATTTCTGAACTGCTGAAGAAGCACTGAATGCAGTGGCTGAGGTTTATGGCCTTACTCAACCTGAAATTCAAAATATCATTTTTTCTGAATTCATCTACTGTGGATACTATAGGAAATGCAGCATCATATTCAAGAGGTCCATATGCACTGTTTACTACTGTTAACACCTTTTCTGTTGGCATTTTGACTTCCTGCCAAACCAGTTGCTGGGTTTTTCCTTAGGAAAAGGCAGTGAGAAAACAACTGGCATAAGGTTTGTTCCCCAGGAAATCCAGTTTGCAAGATTGTTCCCATTATTCACCATGAAGATCTACTACCACACGTATGCTAGGACTAGTCATACAGGCACTTAAAATTACTGTGTGATTTTATAGAAGGCTTCAGAAAGGAAACCTTCATGAAAGGTGGAAGTTTGCTCAGCAGGTACTATGCCAAACGCGATGGAGGAGCACAGCGTTCCCTATAGCAGTCTCATCTTTGTGAGGAAGGAAGAGAAAAGAGGCAAAAGAGGAGTAGATGTGTACAGTAGGACCCGGACAGATTTCAGCTAATTTTAATTGCCTATGGTAGAAGCCTAGTCAACTAACTTTGTCTACCCATATGGTGAATAAAGCATTTCCAGGGAGCAATTCAGCTTATGTAAATATGAATCACACCTGAATGTAACCTTCTCCACTGACTGGGGCAATGTGACTGTGCTCCTACCTTAAGGCTGAGTGAGGTGAACCCAGACCTAAGAATACACTGCTGTCCATGGCTAAAAAATAAACTATGCAGATCTTACCAAATCAGTGTGCACGCATGCAACATTTTTCTCCTGTGACCGTAGAAAAATTAAACCTAACTAGCTAAATAAAGTATGGCTATTTATGACATGAAGGTGTTTTTACCCTAATACATATTCCATCTGTAATCACTCATTATTCATGCTGCAGGTGTAGAGTCATCCAAGAGATCATGAGGACCCACAGTACAAAAAGTGTGCACAAAAAGAACTTCCAGCTGTGAAGAGCTGGCAGCCTAGACGGCAACTCAGAAGTGAAAGAGGAAATGGAAGAGCAGAACCTGGAGAGGAGGTTGGAACAAAACAAAGATGTCCTCATTCACCAGTTGCCTCTCCAGTATACATCAAGTTTACAAATACAAATTTTGAGCTTCTTGTGTTCTGTGCCAAAATCACGTGCAGAGAAATGTGTACCTTACAAGTTTTTTCTGACACAGATTATATAGGGATGCCTATGTATAGAATAATTTAGTGCAACTAATATTGTCAAACATCTTTAGTGCCTTTTTCTTACTCTGTGCAAACAACAGATTAAGTCTTTTAGCGCACATTGGGATTTGTCATTTCATACCTACAAGTGCGTACGCTTTGCATGTTGACAGCTATTTCCCACATTCAATTTGCTGAAGTCTGTTTGTTAAACTCAGTAAGTATGGTAAGGCTCATACGAAGTGGATTTTTTTTTTTTTTAAAATGAGATCTTCATTGGGAAATTGAATTTAACAAGAAACTTGAATGAAAAAAGAACCTGAATGAGATTTGAATGTTTTTCTATATATTATTTTCATATATATATTTCTTTATATATTTCTGTACATATATTTTCTATGTATATATTTTTCTAAATATATTCTCTCTAAGTGTGAGTTTTCTTGTTAGCAATCCACCTTATAGTATTTCCCTAGTAAATAGTAATACCATATCAAATGACTTTAGAGTTGGATGTTTTTATTCAGATTTGAGTCCCATGTATTCCAGTTTTTGTTATCTAAGGGATGGGAAAATTTATATTTCACACGGTTTCTTTTTATTTTTTTCTTAAAGAAAAAGGTTTTAAACATTTATGTGAAATTTTGATTATTCAGGACAGGAGCCATTCTGAATTACTGACTGATTGCCTATTATCTGCTCCGCAAAGAGAAAGTTTAAATGATGACAGTACAAATGAAATGATGAGTGATGAATGATCCATGTTATGGATTTACTTTTACCTCTGTGTCATAATTTATGAAAAACATGCCTGCACATTTAGAAAAGCCATCCAATGGTAACTATCTTTAACATATTTGAAGTATTGTAGTATCAATTAAACAAACTTAGGTTCTGCTCACAACTTAACTGTATAAGAATATTAATCTATATACTTATGATTTGGTGCTGGTGATAATGCTCCTCTTATTAGCAATTACAGAAAACAGCTTGATGCCAAGTCTTCCTTATTGAATATTGATTAATCACAGTAAGACAGCAGTATTCATTTTTACCATATTTTCAGTGTTTTCAAGACTGCATGAAGATACTTCTATTATCTGGAAAACCAAAATCCCTGCTATTTATAATATGAAACATGGGGTTAAGAATGAAAAAAAAAAAAAAAAAAGAAAAAAAAATCTAGGCAGACTGGCAAGGCAAAAACCACAGGAAGTTTGGTACAGCCACAGTAAATCTTTATGGTAATTCAGTGAAAAATTACTATGCACCATGGTGGAAGACACATAACTATCAGAAAGAGAGAAAGATGCATAAAGGTCCATAGGTTCACAAAGCACTAATAGAAAAAGATTCTCTGCACAGTGTTTATAATGCAGATTGTCATCATGCAAGAGCTCAAACAAAAAAGTTGCAACCACTCATTCCACTTCCTTTTCACATCAGAGTACAGCTTGTAAGTCTGACTTAGCCTGACCTGCTCCAATGGGGATTAAATCTTTTGGCTTTAAAAGATGTCAAAGGATCTGTCCTTCTGAAAAGCCAATAACTCAGTGTTTCAGAATAAGACCCTAAAAAGCAGACACTCAAGATTTTTACTCAGTTTTGAAGCTACCAGCCAAGGTTATTAAAAGAGTTTTACAGTGTTATTGCCCCAGTCCCATAAAATCACAACTGGGTGACTGGGTGGGATGATCAAACTGTTATTGCAGATCTCTTCTCCCCGATATCCAGTGACAGGACATGTGGGAATGGCTCAAAGCTGTGCCATAGGAGGTTTAGACTGGACATCAGGAAGCATTTCTTTACTGAGAGGGTGGTCAAACACTGGAACAGGCTTCCTAGAGAGGTGGTCGATGCTCCAAGCCTGTCAGTGTTTAAGACATTTGGACAATGCCCTTAACATGCTTTAATTTTTGTCCAGCCCTGAACGGGTCAGGCAGTCAGACTAGATGATTGTTGTAGGTCCCTTCCAACTGAAATATTCTATTCTATTCTAGACTGGTGCTAAATTATTCTATAAGAAAATATCAATAGGCTGTCAACATCCTACATGTTCTGGATAACATTTCAGAAACATGGTTTATCTGTGCTGGAACACAACTAAAGCATCATGAAATTCCCCAGACTTCACTTTTTAGGATATGGACGGGCCTAGATATTATCCAGCTGTCAAAGTTTTCCTTTAGAAATAACTTCTTACTTCTTATGCTGCACAAAGAAGAGGAAGTCTTGTCAGCAAACAGGTACTGTTGAAGCCTGAGAGTCTCAAGCTAGCAGCATACCAGATTTGGTCAGAATCATCAACTGAATCCACTTGCAGACATGCCTAAGTGTGCACTCTTCAGCTACTTACTTGCATGGCATCCTGCTACTTGATACAGCTGGCTCTAGAGCAATCCCATTTGTCAAAATACGTTTTTTTCAAAAATCTGTTTTTTGTTCCAAGACAAAATGAAACACAAGTTTTGCAAATTGCAGAGAGATTCTCACAGCAACTACAGCATGACGTCACTTGGCAATGCTTCCAACAACAGAGCAGTAGCCTGAATAAATTACTTTTTAAATATTAAAGAAAAAATCAATAAAAAAATTAATCAAAACTATTACCAGGAGATATTTTCTGATAGAAAAAAGGGTTCATTGAACATACTTCCAAATCTGAATATGGAACTAGTTGAAACACATGCCAATTTACAGTCATTATAACTTTGCTTACTAAGCACTTTGCTAATCTGGTAAATGGTCATATTGAAAGTATAGCTGCTTTTTTAATCACCGTCTCTAGTGACAGATAAGCTGTAAAATAACTAACCATCAAAGATCTTTCCCCAAGCTACCAACCTCATGTGACTAAGGCAGGCCAGCATCTTTTACCAGAAGTACTCATGGGTATATCTTTGCAGTGGTCTGGTTTGTCCTTTAATAGCCCAGCCTAAACAAATAGTTACCCATCAGCATTTCAGCTAACTGGGTGCAACTTTTGGCACAGGTTCAGCTCAAGGCTCATGTTCTGGATTCATAACAAGATCACTTAGCCTATCACACTTATTCCATTAAATGATGAGCAAAACTAGTCCAAAGCACTTAAATTTACTCAGAAAATCAAGGGGAAAAGGGAACAATCAAGAAAGTCATATGACTATTGAAAATTATCTTTCACTCACTGGGGATTCTGATTCTGTCATATATGATGAATTACTGTTTAATCATGCAATTTTTATTATCCATAACTCATGAAAATTACTTATAATTTCTTATAATTTAACTAAAGTATGTATTTTTCTCCTTAGGACTACAAGTTTTTCTTTAGACATGTTTTAAATACTTGGGAAAACAAATATTAATGAGTAATGAAAAAGATATAACTAGTGTCATAATCTGAAAAGGGAAGAAAACATTTTAATACAAGAATTGACAGGTCCTTTCTTTGAAGTTGCATATGGCAGGTCCAAAACCCAGCATCCTGCTGTGCATTCTCAGCATCTCACTTTCCTCCATGTCCGATGTGTCTCTTCCCAGGTTGGGGGTTCTGACCGCTTCATTTTGCTGATCATACTTTTGCTCAGGTTGCTAACAACCTCCTACATTATAAATTTAAGGGCATTTACACAGTATCTTTATTCTCAGAAATGTTTTCATGCATTTCTATCCTACCTTACAGATTTCCAGTTTCCCTTAGTGACTGCCTGCCTCTGCCACTTCTGTGGTTGTTCATGCTCCAACGTTCTTGCTCTTTCCCCCTCTTTTCTGTATAATCTCCCTTGGTTATATTTTGCCCTTTCCTGTTCTTTCAGTTGGCATCTGTAGTGAACTTTTGTGCCTTCTTCTTAGCTCCTAATCTATTTAATTGCATTTAGCTGGCATGATTCCAAAGCTGAACTCAGTATTCCTGTTTCTAACTCCTATCTTTTACTTTACTCATTTTAATTCAGCTCTCACAGGAGCCTGGAATATTATCTGTAAACAAAGTATTTCACCATGCAACCCACTTTGCACTGTCTAAACACGCTTCTTCCAAAACAGGGGAGACTATCTGGCCAATTGGCAGTCATACTTTACATCCCTGAACATAACACCCTCTCATACTGAAGAAGGAAAATTTAAAAACCAAACTCCACATCCAAAGAAGCAATCAATCAAGTCTGATTCTGCGTTCTCTTCTACCCTGTCTTGTCAGCTTCTCATTCAATTCCACCTCTTCATCATCTTTAATACACGAGATTTTTTAGAAAAAGCAATTTTGTCAGTGAGTGGATTTTCTCACCTTGATTACTGATAACATCTCATCTTCGGTCACATCACCTATTCAAACTCTTCAGACTCAGCAGCCTGTTGGCAACTGGTGCCTACACTACAAAAGCAAAAGTCATTCAATTCAGCCTGTTAACATGAAATAATGTTTTCAAGTTGGAGACAAGTAAAACAACTGTAACAATTGGTCTCTAAAAGTCCTGGTAAAGTCAGAATCTGACCCGCAAAATTGGGCTGATTAATCAATTGAAAAAGATTATCAACTCTGTGTTTTTGAGGGGGGGAGGTGTTATAATCAGGGCCAATGAACTGTCAGAATGGAGAGTTTCATCAGCAGGAGTGGAAGGAAGGAGGGATGAACTGCATGAACAAACTACAGCCAGGCATCTGCAAGGCATCTTCATGGTCTGTCTTGAGACACTTAATCTAATGAAAAATTGTGGGGCCTTCAACTTCATGACTAGAGCAGAAAAGATAAATACTATGGAACTATTGCCCTCATTAACTCTGTTGCAACCCAGAATCAACCCTGTATTTTCTTTTCAACACCACTGTATTTTCTTGCTTTCAACCCGTCTCAAATAAAAAAAAATAAAATTGACAATTTATTAATTTTGCTATAATTAAGATAACATTTTTCTTCATTAAATTATGGGCTTGAACATCCCCACACTCTTCAACAGAGGAAAAAAACTCCTTTATTCTGTTGTCAGTATCAGAGTCTGAAGTTGCTTCAGCACGCCATAGTTAAAAGAAAAAATAGGAAACTTTTACTGTGTGGTCTAACTGGCCAAATTTATGTGAGAATAATGAAAGGAAGGAAGGTGTCAGGGGAGTAAAAGAAACTTTTAAGAGATACATGGGAATGTCACTAGCAAGCACAAGATAATGGAGAACTTGCTGAAAGCTGGAATGGAAAATCCTAAACACCACTCCACCTGGGAAAAGTGAGGGGAATACAGTGTTGCCAGTTTTTGCAAATTGCTCTTAAGACATAAACATACTGACATAAAGGCAAGGCTCTTTGTGAGAGGTCTTGGCAAAGAGACAATTCTGAGGCAAAAGCAGCTAAGACAGTGAAAACTGAGTTAGTATTTAGCCATGTATTCCAGATCATATATTTCCCTCTTTCTTGAAGTCCTACAACTTCTTTTATACATACAAATGACATGAGCTTTTTTCTTGGAATTCTTCACCTCCTGCTTCTAGAAGATTTTCCCGTGCATAAGATATAATCATCCTTAGCAGTAATGAGGAAAGAAAAAAAAAAAAAAAATCTGCATCTGAGAAGAAGCCAGGTAGAGCTGTGATTAAAGGTTGACATTTTTACCTAGTATGCAAGATTAGATTTTCCATTTTTATACATTCCCTGAAGAACAACTTGTACAGATTTATATGAGTTGGCATCATTCTGTCAGTTCTCGGTGTGGCAAATGATTCTGGAGACTGGACCTGAATTTTCTCTATCAATAAAATACTTGAAAATGAGCACAACACATAAGCCAAACCTATGTCTATATTTTCTTGGGATCTGCTTGGAAGAATCCCACGGGATACAGTGCTGGATAGAACAAGGGTCCAGGAGAGCTGGTTATTTTTCAAAGATCATCTCCTCCAAGCTCAAGAATGATCATTTCCAAGATAAGCAAGGTTAGCAGGAGGCCTGCATGGATGAAAAAGGAGCTCCCAATAAAACTCAGACATAAAAAAGAAGCATACCAGAGGTGAAAGCAGGGACAGGGGACCTGGGAGGAATATGCAGACACTGTCTGAGTATGCAGGGATGGGGTTAGGAAAACCAAAGGCTATTTAGGGCTAATCTGGCAAGGGACATGAAAGGCAACAAGAAAGGTTTCTATGGGTACTTCAGCAGCAAAAGGTAGACAAGAGAATATGTGGGCTCACTGCTGAATGGGACAGGGGACCTGGTGATACAGTATGTGGTAATGGCTGAGGTACTCAGTGCCTCCTTCACGTCACTGTTAACTGGTAAGACTGGCCTTCAGGAATCTCAGATCCCTGAGAACAATGGGAAGGTCTAGAGCAAGGAAGACACCCTCAGCAGAGGAGGAGAGCCAGAGTCTTCTCAGTAGTTCTTACTAACAGGACAAGGGGCAATGGGCACAAACTGAAATACAGGAAATTTCCCCTTAAACATAAGAAAGGTTTTGTTTGTTGTTTGGTTTTTTTGTTTTGTTTTGTTTTTTTTTTCTCTGTCAGAGTGGCCAAACACTAGAACAGGTTGCCCAGAGAGGTTGTGGAGTCTCCATCACGGAGACATTAAAAACCAGGCTGGACACAGTTCTCCGCAACCTGCTTTGAGCACAGGGTTGGACTAGATGATCTCCAGGGGTCCCTTCCAACCTCATCCTGCTACTCTGCAATTTCTTTTTTTGGCCTTTCCTGCATACATTCACCTTGTTCAAAGTAAAAAGAATGAAATTACAACAGCAGTGTCTCAGAACTTCCTGAACTCTTTTCTCTGCCTCTCTCAGTTTTAGCATTCCGTTATCCTTTTAGCCTTAATGTACACTAACGTACCCTTGTCAGCCTTCTCTCTTCAAATTAAAACAGCATTTTTGTATACATCCAGTATAATAGGAGAAACTCTTAATCTAAGATGTATACTCACAGTATAGACAAATCCCAAACCATATATATCCTTTAGAAAAAGGAACACCTTATGGCCCAATGAATAACATGTCCTAGGCACCACCATAGCTGAACTGGAGGTAATCTAGGAGGGTTTGCAACACTTGTTGAAGGCAGTGCTTTTCAGGACAAGCTTTGATTGAAGAAAGTAGCTACGCACTTTAATTTAGTGCTTTTCTGAAAAGAAATCCTCGAAAGTGATAATGAAAAGAAATAAAAAAGCATCCGGAGGGACCACCACATTATATCCCAAGCACCAACATAGCAATCACATTTAAAATGCTTTAAACAGTTTGAAAATACTTTCTACTATTGTGGAGATTTTCACAGATGCATATTTAAGGACAAGAAAGACTCCTAAGAGAATTTTATGTGACTGTCTGCAAAATTTGGGTCATAGACACCCATCCCATAATTCCTTAAACATCACACTTCTGTAGCTTCAGCAAGAAGCTACTCTTTAGAAAAAGATCTAGCCTTGACTTCCACAAAGTATAACTATAAAAAACAGTAGAACCATTAAAAGCTTTTATAAAGATAAATGTTTAAGTGTATTTGACTATGACTTTTCTTTTGATTTGACCTTGACTAAATTGAAAGCCCATAGAAAAATTACAGTGAATGCTAGATGTGAGCTATACTAATACCTGGCTAACTGCCTCTGCTGTGAAAGCTCTTTCTATTTTAGTAAAATTTTATGCACAAAAGCATTTTCCAGAAACTGATGTAGTATGTTCAATACATTTTTATACCTAAGCTTAATTACAAAAGCTTTTTCATAATAACAAATATTGTCCCAAGCAGAGACTGTATTTAATAAATATGCTTATTATTTTCCTTAATGAAAGCAATGTTTAAAAATTGTAGGTAATCCCATTACACTGTACTTCAATTATACAGCCCAGCTCTCCTACCCTCCTGCTGATAGAGGACTACCTCATCTTAGTTTCCAATTATATACATTAAGTCCTTCCAAAACCACCTTCATTATTACACACAGCATGTTTAGCTCCATCAGAGAAAAAGCTGTAATTGGGAAAGAGCAAAATGCGTTTTCAAGCCTAAGATAATCACAAGAAAAGTTAATTATGTCAATTAAAATAATCTTCTCTCCACTCAACAAATATGACCTATTTGTACAGAGAAACACAGCAGGACAGGTTCTGACCCTTGAGAAACCATGGTATTTCTACTCAAGTCATTCTTAGCAGAAAATCTGTGATAGAGCCAAATTTTTATATTAAATTAGATTGTAATACAAGAATGGCCAAAAAGGACTATTGGATGAACCCAGGGGAACCCTCTAAAACACAAACCATAACGTTTCACATACACACCCAAAATTAAACCTAAGTATTTAAATTCTTGGATTAAACTTCTACTTTCTAAAAGCAGAAGAGAACTACTGACAGAAAATGTCCTGGAAAAGTATGAAAATACAAAAGGTAGACACAAGAAGTAAAATACTGCCGATTGTTCTTGGTGAAGAATTTCATCTCAACATCAGGAGGGCAACCAGCTGAAGCTATGAAGTGTTGACTTCAATTACAGTCACTACCTCAAGTCAGAGCTTTATGTGTTGAATATACTGCCGCATATAGCAAAACCAGAGCTGTTCACCCCAAACAGCATTAGAGAAAGCAGCAAACAAGAGGCTCACAGATCCTGTAAGTGCACAAGCCCAACCTTCAGGCCCTCAGGTTGTAGAAGGAAGAGCAAGATGTGGGGCATCTCTCCTTATCAACTGTTTCTAATAGTTAATTTTCCTACCTCTGCACACTGTACCTTACTTTGACATTAAACTTGTTCAGGCCCAGCCACTTCACCACTTTTTGGAACGTGCAAAGTTTTCAATAACCTGCTCCTTCCCATATTTTCACAATGTCTAACTGTGATGGAAAAGCTATTCTGTCCAACCCTAATTTTGCTGTATTGAGCTTTTTCCATCCCACCTCCCAAGGACTTATTTAGACCATTCTACTTTTGAACACTTCCTAACATATTTGTTCTTGTTCTGTGGGCACTAGAAATAGAAGTACTATTCTAGGGAGTGTTACAATATTTCTACAATGCCACCATAAACTTGCTTTAAGCCAGGTAGTTTAGGTAGGTGTTTGCTTATGCCAAATTCATACTTCTTTATCTTACAAATTCCTGGCAATTTGCTGCATAAAATTAGTACTGACAATTTGCAATATGACAGAAAAAGTCAAATGCCAGTATGCTGCTGTTTAGAAAGCATTTTCAGTTTTTACAGGGAAATGCTTCTTCTCCTAGAAGTTCCAAATTCTTAATTTCTTTTACCTCGATTTGTCTTTTCCTTATCAATTGGTGACTTTGTCAGAGAATTGGGATCACTGCCAAAGATGTTTACCTCAATTTTGTTTCCAGTCCTAAATTAGATTCCTCCTAAATACTAAATTAGATTATTAATCAGTTAAAATCTAAATCTTCATTATTAATTTACTAGAAACAATACAGCAGCTTGTAAAACATTTATGCAGCAGTAAACGGAGAACCACTTTGCAGAGATCATGACATGCTTAATTTACTACACAACTAAATATTTAATTACAAATGGTAGCAGAGCTGAAGGTGCTCTGTTGAAATTAAACAATCTTTTAAAGGATAAAAGTCTTACCTGTAATGTAGGCAGCAATGGTAAATTTCTAAAACAAGTGGTGGGAAACATGCTCCCTTTTGTGGGGTTTGCCCTTACCAGTTAAGTGAAGAATCATGTACTTAGCTATCCAGTTTGCTATTTACTGATAAGTCTGTTCCCCACAGTACATTCAACAGAAATAATTTTAAAATGGCATTTTAAATTAATTGAAAACACAATGCACTTCACATGCCAGTTAAGATAAATAGAATTTGGAGCAAAAAAGCATTATGTTCTTTTGCACAGCTTATTTTTTGCATTTGCAATGTCATAGTCTTGATTCAGTACCTTCCTTGCTAACAGTACCACCTCTAATTAGAGTAATGGTATTTTAACTTTCTTGTGCACATGTATGTAATTCTTTTTTTCAGACTCAGTTTTCAAAACCTCTCAGGTACAATTTTTTAAATGCATTTGCATGTATACATCCAGATTTACGTTAAAAATTTTGGCTTATAAGCACTGCAAAAAATTGCATACAGACCTTTTGTAAAGTCATCTCAACATGGATATATCCTTCCCAGTGTTGAACCTGAACAGTGAATGACGATATGCAGCATATCTATTTAAGGTGAGCATTCAAAACAGAATTTCTTACATCAATAAATGTAGCTGAATGTTTCAGAAGTTGTTAACTGTATAGCAGGATGGACAATAAGGAGTTCTGTTTTTCTTTCTTTTTTTTTTTAAAAACTATTCCTTCCTGTTGTCTCACTGACTGAAACAACATGGCTCTCAGAAGAGGAAGGCAGGGACTTTTTTTTTTACCCTTATGAGCAATGATGAAGGTGAAGAATGGAGAGAGCAAAGCAAGATAGGCTGAAGGAAGTTAACAATAACAGTGTGTCCCATTTCAAGAGGAAGGCTCATTCAATAGAATATTACACCAAACAAAACAATGATCAGGCTATAAGCGAAGTCCTGAAAACAAAGAGTAGCAACAGGATTGCTTTCACTTAATCTTGAACATCTATTTCAAACAGCAAATTGATACTCCTTAACTGTCAAGCTGCTTTATTAATAATATAGAATATCCTGACCTTTTGCTACCTTATAAAAGTACATGGCAGTCTTGTCAAAAATAATTCACATAAAATCTTTAGAAAAGTTGTCAGCTAAGAAAACCACAGCTATGTATACATTACTCATCAGCAAACTGGAAAACTGTATCATATTTAGAAAATGAGTAAACCACATTTTTCTACATCTCCCTTATGTCTCAAGGCCAAAGAATATTTCCTAGATCTATAAAATTGCATGCTATAGCTATTCAAGACTCTAAACAGAATAAAGAAGTATACACTTCAGCACCCAATAAGTTCTCCTAATGATATGACCTGGCTTCTCAAGGTAACTTGTAAGGTAAACTTTTAAAAAGTAAGTGATATTACTGGTATTAATCAATCCATGCTCAGTTTAAACATCACTGCATGGAATATAGAAGAAGAACTTAATGGAAGACAGGCTGAAATAAATTGGAAAAAAATCTTAGTCTAGGACTGAAATACAAAGTTTTCGGGCAAAGTTTGCTGTTCAAATTCAATACCAGTTTAATAATGACAAAGTTGTTGCACTGCTGAGCTTCAAGAAAGGCATGTGATAGCCTCAGACTAGTTAATACTGGCTAAGATTAATTAATTGATTAACTAATAGGATAGCTGAACATAATGAGTCACTCCGCATAGTGCTGGTATCATCTCTGGTCATCTCAGAAGAGCTAAGAGTTGTGCAAGCTGTGTAGCTTCACATACTTTCTCTGTATCTAAAGGCTGTCACTTCTGAACAGATTTGCAATATGGGGAGGGTGGGAAATGTGGGGAAGCTTGTTTTTCTGTTTTCTAACTTGTAGGTAAGCTGTTGTGAAAAAGAGCTTTGGTCTTCAGAACAGTTTGTGAACGCTTCACATGACATTTGGGCCTCCTTCCTGGTGGTAAAAACTCTCATACTGCACGTACTAGCTAATCCCCTTGATTCTTTCAAATTGCTCATCTGAAGCTGTTAATATATATTCGAGCTGTAACCAAGCTTTCCCTGACGTGCATCAACATTTTAAGTAGTGTATGGCAGAGAATTTTTTTTGCACTGTAAAAAAAAAGTGCCTCCTTTAAAATCAACTGTCTTGGGAATCATACTGCATGACAATAATTCTAAATTTTACTAAAGCTGTTTGCACACACACGTTTTTGGCAGGGTGCCTTCCAGTGGGAACAAGTTACATACATACCAGCTGTAATGGCCCATATAGTGTATTAAAAACATGTAAAGTATAATTTGATAATCTACCTTAGGAACTAGTGAGAGAATTCTCATCTCTGTTTTCTCCAGGGACTCTAATGCCAGAGGACAGATTGTTTCTTGTCAGTCTTTCAAACTGATCTCTATTTGCAAACATAGAGAGTGACGCCAAATGCAGTTCAGAACGCAAATCAAATGCTATTTTATTATGAGCTGTTTTGAATTGCATATGCAGGACAGAGAGGCAAATAATGCCAAAAAAAAATAAATCCCCAAAACCATACTTGCACATCGTATAAGCCATTTTCATAATATACTTGAACACTGCATAAAAATGCAAAGAAATAAAACAATTCCAATAAAATAATGACCACCTTATGAATTAAATATTATATTCACAATGCAACACACTGGGATTTAACAGAACATGATATACAATGTAGACCAAGTGTGGAAAATCCAACTAAATTTACAAATACAGTAGATATATTACTTTTTCTCTTTAAAAAAAAAGAAAACAAACCAAGGGGGAAATGATAAATTATGTATTGAATGAAAACAGGACAAAGAAACTGAGAAAATTTTTTTCTTTGAAAAAACAAGGTAGCTTGTAGCCAATGATAATAAACCCACTTATTCATTAGAAGCAGGTCCAAACTGATTCCATTTGAGTCACAGCATGAGCACTCAGAGTAGCAATTAATGCAACCATTGGTGTGGCGGTTGTTTTCTGAATGTCTTCCTGTGTCTTGGTTTTGTTTTCGAGCAAACAAGATGAAATTTACCTGGAAAATTTACTTAACCTGCTTCTAAGATGATCACAACGCTGGCTAAATCAGTCAAAGGAAAAAACTGTTTTAAGTGACATGCTGTAGACACCTATGGATCACGAATTAAACACCTTGTTGTACCTGACAAGCAAATACATAGAGCAGTGTGTGTGCCAGAATGACAATGCGTGGGGGAAAGAGGAGAGGCATCATCAATGTATGGCAGCCAGCTAGGATTAATTTAGAGTCCTCTTAGATTAAATTGACGTGAAAGAGAGAAGATATTCTGTTCTTTACAAAGAAATCACCCATAGCTGATTAACAGATATTTCATTAATGAACAAAAGCTAATTTAAACAGAAGTAGCCCTTATTGCTCATTAATTGCTACAGGTAGGTGCTGGGCCTGTGCAGATGGAATGGGCAAGAAAAACAAGAGCAAAATCCCTCACAGATGAAAAAAAAGAAAAATACTTTGAAATAAAGGATTGCAAAGGATTGCCTTGAGTAGTTTACTGTTGATCAGTATCTTATTTTAAAACATCACTCTTGCATTTTTGCAAGATTAGTTGAATTTATTTATTATTATTATTATGGTGATTGTGGGGTAGAAGTGAGTTATAAGCATAATAAATCTCTACTTAAGCAGCTTATCCCTACTGTTATATATTAATCATGGTGCATATGGGATTATAACCAACTGCAAATAAAAAAAAAAGGGGGGGAGACTTGAGTAGCTATATGTTTATGTATTAAATCACAATATAAGAAAATGTCTTAGGATTCCAACTGTGCTAAAGGAAAAGGCACAACAAGCTCTGGATACAGGAAAACTTGCGTATTTTTCTCCACACAGTTACGTGTTAAAAGATAAGATCTCTCCATAAAACTGTAAAATTGAGCACTTACAAAGTCCATTTGAAAAGATTTCTCCAGGGGTCTGAGATAGCTCCAGTATCTGTTCGAACAGGTAGTTCTACAAATAAATGACGCGCTTTTGTCATTCCATTGAATCTGCTCAACGTGGGCCCTCCTTTGCCCGAATACAAGGAAAACTATCCATCTGCCCTTACAGCGTGTGCCAGCTACATGAGATGTCCCTTAGCAAAGCAGTCATTTCACCTTTAGCCAAGGCAATAACTAAGCTTGCAAGTTTTATCACTTCATTGCAACCCCAGTGGGCTGGAAATAATTTGGTAAGCTCTGGTTTGAAAGAGAGTACTTGTTAAGAAATCTAAGGTATGCATGCAAATACTGAAGCAAAGAGAGAGTTTATCTTGTTTGGAATTAAATATATATATATAAAAATAACTTAAGGAAAATGTCTTTATCTGGTATTATGTTTTGATTTCTTAATCACATAGTTTCTATTCTATGGTGTGAGTAATTACTGTTTCAAGCGAACTTCTTATCTCTTTCAAATTAGATTGCTGGGCAGCTACTTGTAAACAAAAATGAAACAAGCATACATAGCCTAGAACAGCCTACTCTGCAATTAGCTACATTAAAATACAGATATGAGAATGATCTGGATATCAAGTGTCATCTTGACATGAAGAGCTAATTGTTGCTATTGCCAGGACACTGTCAGAAAAATGATTAAATATGACTCCATTTACAGACAATTTTTTTATTACACATCCCAGTTTTGTTAACTTCTTAAGGCAATGTTTCCCGTCTTTTGCAAATATTTCATTGTAGGCTGCCAGTCTACCAAGGATACTCGATTTACCCAAAACAACTCCAAACCCAGGCACATAGAATGAAAAGCCACTTGCTGGACTATGTTCTACTTCTCTAGTCTGCACTACATTACATTTAAAACTACTCATTTAAATTGATACTGTTCAGTTTGTGAATGTCACTTATGAGTAATCTTTATTTTTATTTACAGCTGATAGTCCAGAAACTGCATGTTTTTTGTATCATTATACATACACCTAATTTTAAAGGTTAAATTGCTTCTGGCTTGAATTAAATCAATTAAATTTAAATAAATGAGTTAAACTAGAATGATAAACTAAACCTTCTGGGGTAAAACTTATGTATTTTCAAATGCAGGATATCAGTTCTTAGAACTGATAACACCATAAGAGCGCTTTGGTATCTAAAAGATAGAAAGAGAATTCTAACAATATAATTCGGTAAAATGATGGTGAAAGTGAACTCGTTTAACCACTTTACATGGGTCCTGTTGTTTTGCTCCCAAAAATGATGCACAAGGAGAAAGCTCCTTTTAAAGTGATTGTGGCCTTCAGATGTAAAAACTCAACAACATAACTAATTCTAACAGTGTTTAAAACTTGGGTCTCATGGTTGAAACATATTCCACTTCCGAACAAGCAGAAGAAACAGTATTCAACTTCCCAATTGAAATTAAATCATAGAGTGACTTTGGCAAGTCTTTCCTCACTTTTGATATTGAACCTTCAAAACCAAATTCTATCAATATAGTGAAGCATTATCAGAAGCTTTTTCAGACTGCTTTAGCTCACCCTCTCAGATCAACATGATTAATTGCTCAGTTACTTTTCTGTACCTCTTCCAATCATTTAGAGTACTTATTTTTATAGCATAACCACATGCAGTTAACATCTCTTGATTTCTGCTTGATTGTGGTTTAATGAGAAAAATTCAAGACATCAATCTTTGCCTTAAGTTATTCTAGTTCTGATGTTCAAATGATCACATTTACTCTCATAACAATAATCCTTTCATGTGACAAACTCAAAGCATTTTAATAACTTTAATAAAACAGGTAAAAGCAGAGCTGCCTTGAAAGGAGTTCAGTTGTTTTCAGGCAATCCTAGTGGCAAGCATTCCCTCTACACTAAATAACTAGCTACTTGAGGGCAAGAGTAACACTAGCAATCAAGTGAAGACAACCAGATTGAGATAGAATTTGTAGATTACAACTGCAATATATGATGCCAGAAAAAGTTTATGATCCAGCCTAATAAAAACAATAAAGTATAAGGAACTTTGACATGCCTGAGTTTTCCATGGCAGAATAAGAATGTTAAGAGCCATTAATAGGCACTATCCCATTTTATTTATAGAGATAAGAAGTTTTAGCCAGGACTGCTTGGAAAAAAAAGAGTTCAATTTTCCAAAGTTTTAAGGTTCTTCAAAATATTTTGTTCCATTTCTGAATTAAAATAAGGCTTTTCAACATATCATAAAAATATGACTCAAAATATACTGATGCACACTACTTAACTTGAAAGAACCATTATCATCATGGTTGGGACACCTAAGGCTGCCATTCATTCAGTTCCTCCCAGCTATCTTCTCTACTCTCCAGATAAAATTTTAACAGTAAGAGTTCATGTCTGCGTTTTAGAAGCCTAATATGTACCAAGAAGTCCTTAAGTTATGTGCAGGAGTCAATGAGACAGTGTCCTAGCACAGAGTATGGCTCATCTGACCACAGCCTCCAAGGAAATGTTAGGCTGGAGGGGAAGCAAGGACTGGAAATGCAGGTCAGGAGCAGCACTGCTGGCACTCAACAGCAGGTACCGGTTTGAGAGAGAAGAAAACCAGTCCAGGAGCTGCCACAGGTCCTAGTGAGGGCAGGTCCACCTCCTCCCTTTGGTCTCCCAACTCTTTGCCACTTATTAGCACCCTTTACCCTTTCCCTTTGCCTTCCTCAAGCCCCCAAAATAGGTTCTCCAGCACAGGGCAAGTTCTGGCTCCTGAGAGCCCCCAGGCCTTGGGCTGCAATTCTGCAGGGTTCACAGTATCAAGAAGCATGTCCCACTCATTTTGGGGTGATCTGTATGGCAGCTTTCCCAGAGCAGGGACTGCCATATCCAGGTATGGGAGACGAGGAGCTGGGAGATGTAGGGAGATGGGAAGAACGGGGAGGTGGGAACTTCAGCTCAGAAAAAGATGGAGACCTCTGGAGATGCTGGGGGCCAAGCACTTGAGAGCCCACCCACACCTCCACAAGCAGACACCCACATGCAAGTAGGGAGCACACACACCCAGGAGCACCACACGGTCACATTAATGCCGCCTTAACTCTTTCCGCAAAGGACTGCCCCAATCATCCTCCTTTCTCTTGCCTTTGTGTGCACCCCCCGGCACCGCATTCTCCATTTTGCACCCTGGAAACTTTGCTTCCCTAAACAGTCACCCAGGAGATCGAGGTTCACGTCCTTTCTCTGCACAATTCAGGCCCAAAGTTCTGGTATTTTAAGGAACTGCACTGTCAGGTTGTGCCCGTGTGTGTGTGCACACACGAGTCCATGCTATCACCCTCTTTGCCATGTCCCCCCTCTCTTTTCTTCCTGGTCCCAAGAAAACAAACAGGCTTATACAAATTTTCTCTTTCTTAGAAATACTCCTTAAAAAACATTCTTGACTTATACTTGTGCAAAGAAGCTAAGCATAATAGAAAAATTTGTTATGGAACCGTACTCTTCTGATCCCCACTATCCAGATTTTAACTGCAAGAAACTCTTTTTGCACATATAAGCTATTAGAAATTATTGCTCTATGTTATTACCTCCAAAAGCACATTAAGAAAACAATGTTTAATTCAAATCATGCACACAGAGAAAAAGCTAATTATTCTTCCAGAAAAAAATACGTAAGGTAAAACTGCATAATAATTTGATTATTCAACCATTATACAAAAAAAGACAAAACCAAAACAAACCATGCAGTTAAATGTTATTTTTAATTTACTTTTTGATAGACCTGGTTTCATATCTGTGTTCTCCTGTTACCAAGGTATTGTACTGAAGATGTCAGTGTTGATCAGCTTCCAATCATCAATAGCACTTATTGAAATAGCATCTTGCTAGGAATGGGATTTTCTGCCTTTGCTGGAGTACACCAACACCATTGATTTATGGAAAAAAATTAATAAATTAAATAATTAAAAGTGAGCCCTGACTGTGGAATAAAGCTCCAAGAAAGAAATTTTATTTTTGATATAAGGCAATAAGTAAACATTTTACAAGACATTTTCTTGTATACTTATTGTCTTCTGGCAAAAATAAAATTCCCTTGCACATATGCTGATAGCATGCTCAAGAAGTGTTCAAAAAAAGTGTTTTTCAAAAAATTATGAGGTATGGTTTCAAAGCTTGAATAGCACAGACCTCAGTTATCTTGATTATTTTGAAAGTCCTATAGAGCCTAATAAGTAGCATTATGATAGATTTATACAGAAATATTTCAAATACCTTAAGACAAAAAAGAAAGAGAGCCAAAATTTTTAAAGCATTACTTTAGTCTATGTTACAGGACTCAATAGAGAAGAATATATTTTCTTAATGAATACTCTAGTACTGTTTTATGAAATTTTTCAAGGTTATTGGAATAATCTATACACATACACACTTTAAACAACCCATACTAAATCTATTTTTAAAGCTGCTGAGTGAACCCCACTGTGTTAGGAGTGGAATGTGTCCACTCATCCTGCCTCTGTCATCTTGGAGGAAGCCTGAAAGCAAACGTTCCTCTGGAGGGAGCCCCTCACGACTAACGAAGATCCAGTCTGCAACTTTTTTTCCTCCCATAGCAACACACAAACAGGAGGAGAGTTTATATGATGCTTTCTTTGTTGAAATATGATTAACGACAAAGAAAGTTTGACAGTCCCATGTATATCTATCTGCATTTCTATTTTCCCTTATTTTCCACTATTATTTGGATAACTTCCCAATGGCTTCGACATTTAAAAATTCAAAATTACCACACAGCACCTTTTTAACTACTGGGAATAGTTTACAGAAAAAGCAAATCTCTGCCCACTCTGCCCTCCCCAACCATAAACAGTGTTTTTTTGCTAATAATTTTCTCTAGGTGAAGAGCTTTTCAGTTACAGAGGAATACAGGCAATGGATAATTACTTAGTGGATTGGTGGCTGTATTACGTAGCATGACATATCAAAGAAATAATAAAGCAACCCATTTATAAATTCTTTGACTACATCAAAGACAGCTAGGAAAAGAGGAAGCCATCATTACCAGACTAACGAGGTAACTTTATAACATTACATTGAAGTTTTTTCCCCCAATCTAATGCCGAGTTTATACAAGAGGAATTAGTCCCATTTTGAAAATGGTTTCTGTGTTAATTTAGACAAAACTAGAATGCAGGTGTACTAACTAAATGCTTTCTATATTTAGAACAAAGGGCAACTGCCTTGATATCCCCCAATTATCATTACTGTAAATTCTAAAAGAATTTAAGTTTTCCTCATGGAGAAGGAAGGCAGAACAATCTTGCATACAAAGACTTCCAGAAAACAGCTGGTTAAACATAGATAAATTTTATGAGAAGAAAAATATTGAAAGATAGTACTGATCATTTTTACATACCTATATCTTTTTTAAATAAAAGGGATCCATGCTGCAGCACAGTTTCAACAAGTATCATGAAACAAATTTCCCAAACATTATAAATGCTTAACATGTTATTACATTCTCATTGGTCCCACACTAGAAAAAAATATACAAGCAGCAAACAATCAACGGTTGTTTAAGAGCCTAATATTGTACTAGTAAAAATAATGCAGCACAGCAACAAGTTCACTGGAGTGCTCCCTTAACACACAACATGCCAGATGTACAGCTGTTTATCTTGCAAAAAAAACCCCAACCAAAAACAAAACACAGGACATAAAGACTTTTGAAAGGATCTTCTCCCCAGTACTGAATAACATGCAAAGTATTCAAGGATTCTTGCATGAAATCATGAATAGCAATAGGTCGTTTTTCAGGGTATTAAAAAAAGCTAACCAGACACACAACAGGATGCCAGCAGGCAGCTTGCATGAGACATAAGGCTTTATATTCCCACTAGGAACATACCTTCTCTGTTTTTGCTTTCCTGGCGTTATGCACAAACCTGCGTCCCAGCTTCTTGGCATACCAAATAGAGGCAAACATTGTAGTGATGAAGATTTCAGTCTGAATATGCAGCACACAAAAAAATACCAAACAACTTCCCCCACAACTGAGATACAAATCTAATGCTGGTTAAGGTCTCTCAACTATGCTGTTGCTTTGTCAGGTCCTCTCATGCTGCCTTCTGAAAAAAACCAAAAAACCACCACCCAGTGTGGCCAGTCTGCAGGTGTATTTACATACTGCCAGCAGGAAGTCCAGGGTGAGGCATCTTTGCATCCAGCTCACATCCAGTCTGCTAAATGCCTGTCTGCAGTTCTTTAGCACTGTCACCACAAACTACATATGTGTCAGTATGAAAGGAAGCTGCAGTAAACTACTGTAGCAGACAGCTCACCTCCTCTTCTCCTGTTCTGAAATTTAACTCCTTGGTTCTCTTCGATTTGCCAGCATGCAACAGAAGCAGCAGCAGTTCAAATATGAGATACACAGCACTGCAGGAAAGGAAAGGGGTACAGAAGTGCCAAAAATAGAAATGTGTATTAACTGTTAAGGTGAAGGAACAGGTGTTTTACGTGTTTAAGTGCAATTAAGATATGAAAGGAAAATGGATTTTACTTTGTTCTTGTGGTTTGGGATCTATTCAGAGATATTTTTGTTACCTAGTTTCAGTTCTCAACAGAAAGACATCACAGCTGTTCAGTTCACTTGCTGATGTCATACATGCTTTGCTGAAGAATTTAAGACTCACTCAAGGACTTCTGTTTTCCTTTGATAATGGCTCCATGAAATAAAAACCTGACATATTTCCTTTCAAATTAATCTTTAACTTCTGCCCTACCTAAGCTTGCCTTTTCCTTTAATTGCAAGTTATTTTACAGTAGGAGTTGAGAAGTGCTTATTATGAATTCTGATTTTTGCAGTGAAACAGCAATGTAGTATTTTCCTTTTGTCACATACTTCAGCTTTAACCCCTGCACCTCTCTTCAGTTATAACCTCTAAACAATAAGCAGAAACATACCCTTTTGGCTCCAGACATATGACTAACCAGATGTTCCTCCCGCCAGAGGCAGTATCAAAGCTGTAAACTTACAGGTTTATAGCTATGTATTGTATTTTGTAGGACTTTGTATTATAGGACAAATCCTGACCCTTGCCTTCCCACCTACAATTGTGGAGATGCCAACATGTGGGAGAACCACTGCTGTCTTGTGTGCAGGATCACATTTGGGATGCACACATCCAAGAATAATTTCTGCTTTGCTATTCTGTGGTATAGAGCAAATCAAAATTAATAGATGCACGGCAAAGGAAATACAGTCATAGCAATCTAGTATAGGGCTCTTGGAGCCGACGAAACACTTTTTTTGCCCTAAGATTTTCAGAGAATGACTGAAACTAGTTTCTCCAGGGTGCATGAATTCAAAAGGGAAAATATTTCACTCCCACTTAAAACTTACACAGGACATCCAAGTTACTGGAGCTGGATGGTATTGTCCAAGCTTTGAGCCTGAAGGCATATACTGCCCAATTCTATTAAGATTATAAAGAGTTCAAAGAATTCCTTCAACATATTTTAAAATGGTAAGTTGGTTAAATAAATTGAAATTCCTAGATAGTGACTTTTTTGTTAAGGAAACTCCAAGGTATATGTTTGGGTTTTGCTCGACATCTAAAACCTTCTGACAAAATATTTGGTAACTGGTAATAGTTCTGGGAAGAGAATAGTTTCTAATTACTTCCAATCCAGACATTTAGTTAATCCTGACAGTCCGAAAGTTATAAGACACAAGACAGAGTAAAATCATGTCTCTTCTGGAGTACAATTAATACAGAAGATCTATTTGTCCATAACAACATTCCAATTCTCTGAACTATAGGCTGATAGTAAGATGGATTCTCCAAGGTGCGAAAACCTTTATTACGCCACGTAGCAGACTCACACCACTCTCCACGTTTGTGGGATGACAGAGTGCCCTATAATGGAGGGAAGGGAGGAGAAGGAAGAAAGATGGCCTGAAAAACTTAGGAAGAAATCAAAGATCTTGTTTCTGGCTGGGATGTCACCGTAAGGAAACATGGTTGGGAAAAAGAAGTGCAGAAAAGGAGAAGCGACACCATTACGCAGCTTAACCAACACTATAAATGTTAAAGTAAGAAGAACAGGAAAAAAAATATCTTACGTATTAAATGCATAAACAGTAGAACACCTCTCCCACTCTGCACCCATGCTTTTATGAAGAGAATAAGTATAATTTGAAATCATTGCACTACAACCAAAAAAGGGTACATTCTCTCAAGCAACTATTTATATAGTCTTATGTATATTCGGCTGCTAAGAAAATCGAAGGAAACACTCATTAAACAATAAAACCTCCTTTTTATGACTTCTATCATCAACATTAGCAGCTTTACTGAACTATTTATTCAGGAAAAATAGGGAGCAATAAAAAGCCACAATTCATACCACTTAAAGGACAAAAAAAATAGAATACATTGTTCATTTAAGGAATAATGGCAAAGCAATAGGGAGGTAATTTTCTCCACCCACTGAAAATGTTAGATCAGGAAGAATAAATCTCACCAAATACCTAATCCTGATTCTAATCAGAAATGCATTTTAACTATTTGCATGCATTTGCAGATCTATCTAAACACTACACTATAGCAATGGCCAGACTACAAGCCATTTTCTTACAGCTCCATCATGCAGTAGTCTGCCATACATTGTCAATAGCAGGTTTATTAGGTCTGTACTGGTACCCAGGGATTTTATGATTATTAATATTTTACTGTAACCATAAGGAAGTCTACATTTTACAGAAGTGCTACAAGCCGAGCTGCTTTAGAAGAAGAATTGGAGCTCCCAGCTGCTGTCTGCTCACAGGAGTAATATGTACTTTAGCTTGCTCACTGAAGTGCTACATTACAAGGGCAGAGAGATGCATGCAATTGAGCAGCAATATTATCACAGACAGGAGATAATCAGTTCAGAGCAAATTTTACAAGGGGTTCCTTGCTGCGAATGAGTGGGTGGTTTTCAGTAAACCAAACCACATCTATACTATACGTTAAATTGCATCCTTGTGCCTCTATGAGAATTGGTCTTACCACAAGTGGACACATGGGCATAAGCATAAAGCAACTACAGTGTTGAATCCTATTATTTTTATGACATGGCTCCCCAACATTGCAAGCAACAGCAATTGATGCTCAGTACTGAAACAGATGGTCGTTTTAAACACCTTGCCAACTGTTTGTATGCACTGAGTATCACCAGTATTTCTGATGGTCAGCCTCCTCTTTCAATTTTAACATTGCTGTTTTACTTAAGCAGCACATGGGAAGAAGTGCAGCTTAGCTTTACACAGGGTATTAATCTTCTCTTGTTAAGGGATAACTCCTCACAGCGCACACGTGGGGTGTCAAACTCCCCCTCACACACCTGTGGTGAAGATAGATGTTAGCTGTAGATTCTGTTTCTCTCCTACCTCTATCTGAATATATACACACTGTAGTCATAAAATGTGATGACAGGGCCATTTAAAATACAAATACAGTTCAGTCATAAATAATGCCTTTCTTATAAGAATAGGAAGACAGATGAAAAGATTAGTCATTCAGGGTTTGCAGAACTCTGTTTCCAATGAAACGGACAGGAGACAGAACAAGGTAAAAGTGAAATACCAAAGATTTAAAACAATCACTTTGCTTCAAGGTTTATATGTTAACACTTGGCACAGCTGTGGATACAGGAACAGAGCTGGTCATGTGAAACTAAGGTAGCTAGCTTTTTTTTTTAGTTCTAGGCAACAACAGATATTGATTTGGCTGACTGTACAAGCAATCATTTCCCATCCCCAACACAACTAATTATCCTACACAGTTATGCAATGCCAAGACATATTATTTAATGACCAGAATACTAGGAAAGGCAGGAACCTTAATGTCTGGTATTTCATCCAGAAGATCTAAATTTTAAGCATTCAGACCTTACAGGAGTTGAAGTAGATGAAAGTCCCGAGGTTTTGTATGGACCTGTTTTTTCATTCTTTGCTATAAACAGAGGCAAATGGACAAATGTTCCTCCTCCTATTGCAACAGGCAGTATTCTTATAGCAAACCCACAGCCACTCTTACAAAAGGGGTAGTTACCCCCATCAGCACCACCAAAACCCATTCTGACTTCTCTTTTGGCCAGGGCAGAACCCACTCTGTTGTAGTTACAATAGAGATTAAAGATTATCATAGAATAGAAGCATAGAATTATTTAGGTTGGAAAAGACCCTTAAGATCATCGAGTCCAACTGTTAACCTAACACCGCCAAGTCCACCACTAAACCATGTCCCTAAGCACCACATCTACACCGTCTTTTCAATACCTCCAGGGATGGTGATTCAACCACTTCCCTGGGCAGCCTGTTCCAATGCTTGGCAACCCTTTCAGGGAAGAAATTTTTCCTAGTATCCAATCTAAACCTCCCCTGGAGCAACTTGAGGCCATTTCTTCTTGCCCTATCACTTGTTACTAGGGAGAAGAGACCAACCCCCACCTCACTACAACCTCCTTTCAGGTAGCTGTAGAGACTGATAAGGTCTCCCCTCAGCCTCCTTTTCTCCAGGCTGAACAACCCCAGTTCCCTCAGCCACTCCTCATAGGACTTGTGCTCCAGACCCTTCACCAGCTTCGTTGCCCTTCTCTGGGCACGCTCCAGCATCTCAGTGTCTTTCTTGTAGTGAGGGGCCCAAAACTGAACACAGTATTCCAGGTACAGTCTCACCAGTACTGAGTACATAAGTTTCTACTTATGACATTTTCTACCACTTATGATGTTTCATAACAGATTTTTTTTTTCATAATAAAAATTTTAAAATTCTGTCACTTGGGCCTGAATTTTAAAGATGAGTAAACCTGGGTTGTTTAAAAGCTAAATGCTTCCTTGGAGCATCTAAGTCAATGGCTGTAATAAAGCATAGTAATTCTGAGAATAGTCACGTATCCTGACAAAGAAATGTTGCAGAGAAGGGAAAGGGGGGGTGGGGGGTGGAGCAGCAGCAGCAGATGAAGGAAGATGGGATAGAAATGGAAAAAAGAAGTGAAAATGAAATGCTGTATATTAAGGATGGCAGAAGTTCATGCTCTTCTCTTCCAATTTAAATTTTTCTACTCCCTTAGTATTTCTTGTGCCAAATCTTTTCTCTTTAGAAATTATGCTTTCAGAAACTCAGCTGTGACATTACAAGTTTGCCCCAGGTCTAATTTCCCCTTAAAACACGAGATACTGCATGCAGAAATGTCCTCTTTCAGCTTTTCTGATGTATGGCAGAACTGTCTTACAGCAGAGGGCATGAAGAATTTCATACACAATGTCACAGGACTCCAGAGCAGTAAAGAAATAAAATGCAAGCATTTCCTCTTGTGGATCTCCTTTAAGTGTGAGGCCCCAAAAATTGTGTACCTGCCCTCTGCCATGCAATTATCACTTCTATTTTTCTACTCTTCTATTATATGATGTGGTAGATGGCACTGAACCCACTACGTGTGGCACAACAGGTCAAGAGAAGAGAGGATGAGGTGGTGTGCTACATAACTGCAGGAAATAGAGCTTTAACTGTGGAAGCACAAGAAATAGTAATGCAATAAGTTCTATGCTAAACACGGAGACTCAGCACATCCCTGCACACAGGGATGTATTCTAGCACTTCATAATATAATGGCATAAGACAATGTTTTCAAATTAGGCAGTTCTTTTTACTCTTTTATTTGTTAAGCCTTGGAATAGAGACAAACCTAATTATGGTACTTAATTTTGATTTTAGAAATTGATTTTCCACTCTAGTTTCTGCTGGTGCGTAGTAAACTCTAGTGAGTCACACAAGTAATATAACAACAATTAGCAGCCTTAAAAATAAATAAAAACTTGAGAAATGCCACTTTATTCTTGTCTTTGTCCCTAGTTCAGCACAAATTGCTTCCTGCTTCACCTTTCTGATAGACATTTTTACGTTTCTTCCTGCTACATTAAGAAATCACAACCAAAATGGTGTATAAATTCCTCAGATGTGCCATTATGCTTCTCAGATTCTTGTATCAAATCAAAGCACAGTGTATGTAGTACAGTTATGTATTTGCATGGCAAGTACTCCCACAGGAAATAATATAAACTATAAAATTTATCCTCGGGGAGGGAAAAAGAAAGAAGGAACCACACATTACAAGCAGTGCTGTTGTGTGTCACCAGTGCATTTTGCAAGGGACTTGCCAAATATAATCCTGACCAAAACTGAATCCAGTGTGGAAACACTTCTATTACTGCACTGTCTATATGCCTGCTGTCCTGTAGTGCTTCAGTACTTTTGTTTTCTTTGTACTTACAAATGACTCTGTGTGATGGTGGACTATTATCTCTGTTTCAGAAAGGGATGAAAGAAAGCACAAAGGAGTGACTTGGTAACAGCCATACAGGAAACTGGAGAATCTGCAGGCTGCCTGGGAGTCCAAAATCTCCTCTCCCCCAGCGTGTGGCCACAGAGTTTGCCATGGCCAAAGCCAAGCAGAGGTGGCATACGCTCTCCCTAACTCACTCCTATGCCAGTCACAGCTTTCTGTATGTACAGAGCAGGCAAAGAGCAGGAGGGCTGGCAATCTCCATTTACCTACCCACAAAGAGCAATGAGATATACCTTTTCCATATGATCTTGTTTTAGCAGCAGCGAGGCAGCCTTTAATGAGCTGTTCGTTACACTGCTAATCACAAAAGAACCCCCCCCCAACCAGTTGCAGGCACAAGCATGGGAATATATATCATCCTATCATAAATATTATTTTATTCCTGGCTGATTACAAGCTGCCTTCTCTTTCAAAGCCCTCCTTAAATCTCACTTTTACTTTAGCAGTCCCAAGAGCAAAATTAAAAAGTCATCTTAAGCAGAATCACCACAAGTTATAGCAACTGTATCAGTGAAACACATGGCCTCCTTTGACCCAGCATCATTCAATGATTTGAGGCGAATGTGCCTAGCCCCTGTCCTTATACCAAGCTCTCCAGAAAACCCTCGTGCACAAGAAACCAGGTTTCATTGAACTACGAAACATTAAAGAATTACAAGTGATGAGATCAAACAGGATAGCTAGAAAATAACCTCAAGCCACCACCTCCTTGCAGGCAGGGCACATGTATACCTGCATGCATTGAGCCTACTCAACACATTTCGGAGCAGCAGCAGAGTCCGCGCAGCCCATGCACACCGCGCTCTCTCATCTCAGAGGCTGGGTTGCCTTTGGTCACTCTCCCAAGGCTCTGCCAAAACAGCAGTTCCCCACACCCAGCTGTGACTCTCTCCAGCCACATTCTGCTGTTGGCTGGGCCATCCCTCGCTTGAATAGCCCGTCACCCCCTTCCCTCCAGGGGCTCCTACCTGGTTTTTTAATGCTTGTTAGAGAACATAACCCACATGTGGAGAACAAACAAATACAACAGATAACGACTTCTGCTGCTTTTCATTTCAGTTCTTGCTCTTTACCTCTGTCCACAGCTTTCCTAGGCTGTGATCCTCACAGCTCATCGGGAGAAGGCCTACAGTTCAATATCAGTTCAGAAGTTAAGTCATTTCAGAGGCAAATCATAAACAACATTTCTTAACACTTTAGGTGCTGAACACAGATTTAAAAAAGCAATGCATCCTTGCTAAAAAGCAAAAGAAGAAATATGGAGGAAAAAGTTCTACTTAATCCCTCCAAATATAAGATGGGCTACTACTCAGTATGATGGGTAAACAACAACAAATCTTTATCCAAGACTGGCTGCGACTCTTGCTTCCTACAGGCAGAGACAAGGAAGAGGTCTCCATGCTTCTGGAACAAACTCACCACGTTTCTGTTGACCAAGCAAAGCAGAGAGGACAGCCCAAACCACAGCAGACCAGGCAGCAGGTTTTCTCCCTTAATTCTGCTACAATTCTTCTGCAAGTGCTTAATTATTCCTTGCAAGCCAGCTGCTCACTCTTAAAATGCAAATAATAATGCTCTACCGCACTGGGACAGTCTAAAGATAAAAGTATTAACAAATGTGAAGTAATGTGATAGAAAGTATTATAGAAAAAGAGAGCATCTACCCCCACACTGGTTGATACAGAACCTTACAGAATTCTGCTGAAAGGTCTGTATGAGTCCATAACAAAACTGATTACACAATCATTCATTGGAATGTGACACACGAAAAGGTCTGTTTTAGCAATAACAGTAATAAAGGGTAGTGTTATACCCATTTTGACCAAAAAGAGGAAAGAACTGTGAAGGAATATGAGGTCAAGGACAAGAAGTCATTCTTCTTACATCTATGAGAAGATCTTCAGACACAGAAAAATATATAGCAAATATTAAAATATAAAATGTAGGTTTACCTGTCTAAAACATATTACAGTTAATTAATTAATCATATGCTAACAAAGGATAAGAGAAAATTTGTCACACCATGTTTTCTTAATCAATACCATTTGAGTGCAACCCCAGTCCATTTTACTCCCATTCCTTAGGACAAGCATAAGAAACACAGTTGTGGAGGGAAATTTTTTGTTGCAGACGATTTTGGCACTTTGAAAACCAGAGGAAGAATTGAGGCAGCATATGGCTAGTGGGATATACTTTGATAAGACAGACTAGAGCTGATCAAAAAAAAAATCCAGAAAAATTGTTATAGCTTTTTAGGACAACAATAAAAAATAGCATCTTTTCAAAGACTTTGAAGTTTTTAAATTTAATCTGAGTGTTTCAAGAAAACAGAAACTTTTTGAGCTATCTAGCCAGTATAAAATTGAGAAAGTGTTCCTTGAAATTGTCAAAATATTTACCTTTCTTTTTCATCAAAAATCAGAACATTTCATCCTTCTCCAGGGCTGTCAATACTGCTGTCTAAATTACATTTACATTTAACTTTCCCTTGGGATCCCAGTCAACAGATATTTTTTAAATTTCTGTTCTCCACATCTCACTGGAAATATTTTCTTTTGATTCATACATCTAGCAGCATAAAAGATTCTCCCACACCTTTCTGCAAACTGATTTGTGCCAAGCCAGGCACATTGGTTGTCTTCTCACATGTCACCCAGACACCATGAAGATGCTAGAATGAACTTATGTGGACTTTTAGAAAAGCATCACAAGGAGAGAAAGTATCACAAAAGAAAGCAATTAACTGCTGCTCATTTTTCAAGCATACCAGCAAGCACCATATTTCATGCCTAGACCTCCCAGAAGCAGAATGAAAGCTGAACGAAGGACTGTTTCTCCACCACTCCCCACAGCTAAACACATAAAAGATTTAATATGCCCAGATTTTCACAACTCATCTTTGCCCTCCACATAGTGATGCACCAGAACAAGCATCTCCAAGGACCCTAGTTATTTGTTATATGGCTCTAGGGAAGCCAGCTAGATAGTGAACTGAACCAAAAGCTCTAAAATGCTTCCTGCTTCCAGCCAAGAGAATTAAATAAAGAGTGATGTGCCAAAATCCCATTCTCAGCATTGGAGGGGAACTCTGATCTTGAGAAACAATCTGTTCGCTCCACTTTCCTCCTCTTCACCATTCAAAGTCTTGAAAGGTTCAGTGAAGGTAAAAGTGATAAAAGGGCCCAGACTTCTAAGCAGTGCCTTATCCTAGCAGGCTCAGGCTCCCAGATACTGCTGGGTGTCACAACCTACCAGTCTTGCAATTAATGATAGCAGTTGGTCTGGATTATGGTGAGCCCCAGCTCCGGTCCAGATCAGATCCTTATTACAGCAAGCCCCGCATGCAATGGATAATAAGGGGAGTGCTTCCAGTTGCCTGCCTAACTTGCACTAAGTTCCCTAACACTCCCACAGTCATTATTTTAATCAGTTAAGCACATCCCACTGCCAAAAGTGTTTTGTTAAAATGCCCTCTGACATGTCTATTTCTTGCTTTCAAACTTCCCCTTTCAAGTACACAATAGGCATTTATACTTTTGTAGTTTATTAAAAATAACAGATGAAGTAACACTCACTTACCTGAGAAGATACTCTGCCTACAGTAATACTGTAGGAAGACAACAAAAAGATGGTAGATTGCAAATGCATTAGACAAATGTATTGGTAATTTGTTGTGAATTAAAGATGAGATAAGCAGGCAGCATAATCTTCCAGTCTCAAATGGTCTCAGCCTGAAGAGGACTAAAGGAATAAACCTTTTAATTATCTCATCTGTTATGAACAATAAATCACCATTAAATCTCAGGACATAGCATGAGAACACAAACGTGTTATATGAATGCATTACCACAGTATATTTCAAGGCAACAACTCAGTAGCAAAACGTGGCTCTTCCTACCTATGGGATTTCCATCAGAGCAAACATACGAAAGAACATACTAACCCTTTGGCTTTGATTGCATGCTCAGTGCACATCCCAAGCAATATATCATGGATAAATGTTACATGTTAAATCTTGCATTTCTTTGCCCATGCAGAGAGATATGAAATACCAGACAGTGCTTTATAAGTGTCGTGGTTTAACCCCAGCCAGCAACTAAACACCACACAGCTGCTCACTCACTCCCCCCCATCCAGTGGGATGGGGGAGAAAATCAGGAAAAGAAGTAAAACTCCTGGGTTGAGATAAGAACGGTTTAATAGAACAGAAAAGAAGAAACTGATAATGATAATGATAACACTAATAAAATGACAACAGTAGTAATAAAAGGATTGAAATGTACAAATGATGCGCAGGGCAATTGCTCACCACCCGCCGACCAACACCCAGCCAGTCCCTGAGCAGCGATTCCCTGCCCCCCCCTTCCCAGTTCCTAAACTAGATGGGACATCACATGGTATGGAATACACCGTTGGCCAGTTTGGGTCAGGTGCCCTGGCTGGGCATGAGAAGCTGAAAAATCCTTGACTATAGTCTAAACACTACTGAGCAACAACTGAAAACATCAGTGTTAGCAGCATTCTTCACATACTGAACTCAAAACATAGCACTGCACCAGCTACTAGGAAGACAGTTAACTCTATCCCAGCTGAAACCAGGACAATAAGTCACAATTTCAGCTGTTTCTAGGACAGGGCACATAGCCTAGGTTTCAGCCTCCACAGCTGTACATTTAGAAATATGCAATGTGCCTTGCTGAGGGAGACCTGCATTTTTAGTTACACAAGCACTGAACATGGCATAGTGGCAAGGCAAACTATGTTGCAAGTGCCAATTCAAGAGACTGGGGAAAAAGAAAAAAAAAAAAAGGCAATTTCAAGCAATGCTTGAAATATGTGCAAACAAAAGTCACTTAAGTTGAAACTGGTCCAAATTATAGGAAGGTGTATACCCTTTGAAAGCCGAAGATAAAATGAATTACAAACTACTTGCAAAGTTCTGGCCTTCAGAAAGTGAGGTAATTTCCCACAATGCTTTTCTAGGCATAGTGTGAGAGAGACTGTTAAAGCTGATATAAAGTAATCTCAGTTAAATTTAAACATCTGCTCTGTTTATGTGCATTGATAAGCTCTAGTCAGAGCAACCAATAGAGTCTTAAAATGTTTTTGAATATAATTTTTAATAACTGTTTTACTTACATGTCCTTCTTAGCCAGGTTTTAAAATCAAGATTGTAAGTAAAATATGACTCTAAACCACCATCATAATATATAACATTGTTCTAAATTCAGTGTGTTCCTAATGCGGCTTTTGCTTCTGTAAAAGTTGTAGTTGATCAATATTACGCACCACAATTTTCCCAGTAATAATATCAAGAAATAGACAGAGTTATAGATAGGATGGATATAGTTATACCTAGGGTGGTCTGTAGGATGTTTCATTTCAAACAAACACACACACACCAAACAAACCAACACCTTTATAATTCCTAAGAGTTAAATTCTCTTTTTCCACTGATTTAAATAGGAGCTTTGCCTAATGAACAACATTTGTTCTCTCTCATCTGACTCTGGCAGAGCCTCTGTTCTTCTGCTTAAGTGTATTTCAGAGTTTTAGGCACTATACAAGAATTTGTAAAAGATTGCATATTCAATTGGAACAGAGAGCCTGACTACTTCCATGTTCCAGACAGTATTGGATACAATGGTAAAAAAACTAAAGGTTGCCTGAATGATTTAGGCATTTAAAGCATATCTAGCTATTGTCATCATCAGCCAAATAATCTACAAATAATTCTTCAGCTGGGAAGAAAGGTCAAAGAATAGGCTGCAAAATTGCACTCATTTGATTCATCCAACCACATTTCTTTAAAAAGCAGAAAGCCTAAAATACTTCAGAAAGCTACAAAAAGTAATATATTTCACTTAATTAGGCTTCTCAATACATGTGAAAGTACTTTAGAAGTGTACCGCAGGTCAGTGAAAATAAAAATCGACAACCATAAAAGCCCTGAATTCATTTACAAATAAATACTGATTCTGGCACTTAACTCTGATGTAATTTATGCTACATGGAGAGGAGAAGCTATGCAAGAACTAGCAATTTATCCTTTGTTCAGCTGTGAGCATAGCCCACGGTATTAAATAATCTGAATGACACCATTTTTCCTATGAGCACTCACATATTTTTTGTGATTAAATAATCTTCCACATCTGTGTTATGATATACATTAGTATTATTTTTAAAAATTCAAATTTTAATCCACACATATGATAGAACATTTCTGGACAGACAAACACAGATTTTATATCACATTTTTAATGTGAACTGAAGCTTTATGTCTAAAAGATTTGAAAAGCAAAAATTCAGTAATGTGCATAAATCTAATTAGACTGCAACTGAGCAGAACTGTTCAGCTGGCTTGCTTAACAGCTGGTCTAAGTCTCTTAGGGAGGAGCATATTTTTACAAAACATTTTATGAGGCCACACACAGAGAGCTACAGGAGTTTATTATAGAGGCAGACAGGTTGATTAATAAATATCAATTCTGCTTTGGGAATCAAAAATGTAAGTGGCTTGCCTGTCCAAGATGCCTAGGCAATTTATGGATTTATGCTTATTTACGTGTGTATGATTTAGCAACTAAAAATGTCATATTAAATAAATAGACTCATGCATAACTAGCCCAGATCTTTTATCAACTTCTCAAACGCTTATATTTGGCAACATTCAGGAGAGAATATACCCATCCTCAGACAAAAAAGATTTGAAGAAAATGAGGATAAAATAGCTGAGCCAACTTTTAACAGCAATCTGTCTCCAAGATACATTTACAGACAGTCTGGCAAGATAACTAGGGCAATAGGAGTGGAAAGAGAGAAGGCCAAAGACTGGGGTGTGTCAGATATGCAGTTGTGAGTAATTTTATTTTCTAAGTTATTGCACAAGATAGGTGTCATGACCTTTCACACAGCATTGCTGAATAAAGTGTTAGCAATACAAGGTGTCAGTCTGGACAGTAATTTGAATCATTTTATAAAAACTCAAAAATATTTGAAGTTTTCCACGAGGCACTCCTTTCTGGAGGCCTCTGGTTCTGTACTCTGGTCACAGCGGTACTACTTTGTAGTCTTAAAGAATGATGCATAAGCCAGATTTTTAATTTTTTTTTTTTTTAAAAGGAAATGTGTATCTGGTAATCACTCAGAAAATGCTTCATACTGAAACCCAAAACATTTGCTGTATACTTGCACTGTGCAAAAGCTCCTACTGTAGACACAGTCTCAAGCTACTGTGACTTTATTTCCTTCTCCACCTCACTGTTATTTTCTTAACCTTTCAATTAATATTATAGATTGTTACTATTTTCTACTACGTTTCACACCAGAACATTATTCTGCTAACCAGTTCTAGCTGACAGCTCCTGGCACTGCTGTAATATGAACAATTGTTCCCAGTCATTGAACTCTATTAATTCAGAGCATCTCTAGAAGGACATTCACATTCATTTGCTGTGTTTCTCTCTTCTTTAGTCCTCTGTCATTAGGGTCACAGGTAGCATATTAGCTGTATGAAACACAATATGTAGCTTTCTACACAGATAGGCTGAGGCGTATTAATTCTCTGTCAAACCCATCCATGCAAAACAAACTTGCTATGAATGTACAGACTGGGCTCTTTTGTCTTTGATTACCTATCTGAAATCGTCAGTCTCCTTCCTCACTTTCTTTTTCTTATTTATTTATTTTTCATTTATAATGTCTTTCTGCTTGGTACAAACTGGACATAGTGTCATCCCTTTCACCCTGCTCTCATTACCTTTATTCTCCAACTCACTCAAGCATAGATCACTCACTCACAAGGGCTAGAAGAAGGCTATCTGGCATTTTTTTCCCCAAAACACCTTTGCCTTTACTTCCACTCTAAAAGGCTTAACCAATAATTTTTGTGAAGTAGAAATTAGGCAACTTTCTGAAATGCAACAAAACATCTACCAACTAAGTTGTTTAAGAAAAAAAAAGACCAATACCACATCCATAATTCATTAAAAATCTGTCACTCTTCAAGCATTTTTAAGCATCTCATTCTACCTCAAAGGTTTTCAGTTTGCAAGAGAACCTTTTATGTCTATGATGCAGGAACCAGAGATAGTCTTGCTTCAAAATTTCTTCACCATGACATAAAGGATTAATCCAAGAAAACCATGTGAGGGGACATTCCTTTGCTTTGATAGTACATTTTTATTATTGACTGCATAGACTATATTTTCCCACATCTCCTCTCAAAAGGAAATGCTATGAATAAAGCAGAATATGTGAAAATATAGAAACTCAAACATGACTGACCCATATTTTACCTGAGCTAAAGCAAACAAGCTGACAGGAAAAAAAAAACCCCAAAAAAGCATCACCCCAAACCAGCCAGAAATAAGTTCAAAACTTAAATAAGTTTATACCTGCTAAATAAATAGCAATGTTTTAACATGTTTTGATTACAGAGATTCCTCCAGTAATATGTCTGGTCAACTGCTGAAACACACACACACACAGACATAGATAAAGCACTGTGTAGGAAAATAAACTAGTTTTACCGGCAGTTTGGCACCACATCCAAACAAAGCAATGTCAGTTTAGTATGTTATACTGGCCTTGCTATACACACATTTCATGGTCTCTCCCTTCTGTAAGAACTCATAATTATTTGGGAAGGTCAGTACCTCCAGCTCTGCAGTGCTGTTCAAGCACTATGGTAGAGCTGCCACTCACAAATGATACTGGGAAAATTGCCATGACCAGAGAGCTGCTACTTGTTTTCTGTTGCTATCTGTTTTGTTTTTGAAAGGAGAAGCCAGAATAGCTCTTATTTGGCTCAAATTAGCCCGTGCCTGGGTATCGTTACAGTTCATAGAATTGTAGAATGGTTTGGGTTGGAAGGGACCTTAAAGATCATCTAGTTCCACCCCCCCTGCCATGGGCAGGGACACCTTCCACTAGAGCAGGTTGCTTAGTTATTCAAATGATCTCAGTATTACATAGTATAGATGGAGATCTTAAGCTGTAGCTGCAAAATACTTTTCAGAATGTTTGCAAAGCCATTAGCTGTCATAAATTGCACAATTTACCCCTAGACCAATATTCTTCTAGGTGCTGTTGCTCCCTGAATAATCAAACCCTGTTTTGCTTCAAAGCAGCCAACTCCTTCCAGATGCTACGCCCTGCAGTACATCCTTCCTAATTGCCAGTTTGGGACCTGATGTGGGCTGCACCATCCCTAAAAATCCATCAGCACCTACGTGCTTCATTCCAAGCTCTGTCTCCTGCTAGTGCAGAAACCTGGGATTTCTGAGCATGTTTCATCACTTCTCACATAATCTCGGACTAACCATCACACAAAACCGGCAACACAACGTGCCTACTTTTTGCCACTGACTATCATGGCACCTGTGATGTCAATCCTGGGCTGAGATACTGAACTTCTAGATGTCTAAAAAACAGGTAAATCGTGCCTTGACATAGCATTCATGAACATCCTATACTACTGAAAAGAAAATGTTCACTTGTGTTTTTTCATGAGTTGACAGACAGGAATAAGTAATTATATCCCTTCTGTATAATTAATTATGATAGTTAAGAGTAACACTCAGAAGAACATTTGATTTAATAAGATTGGTGGCATTCAAAGACATCTTAGTCTCAGTATACTTTTTTGACTCTAATTTCCACTGGCATTCTAAAAGGACAATGCTCAGTTAAGTCAAGAGAAGCATCGGATCATTCCAGTGTACTTTAAACATATGCAAATATCTTTTGAAACGACAAAGTATATATTCATGCTATAGGGCTGTGCACCTCTACCACGTCCTCTTCCAACAACTTTATTTGGAATTCTGCTGGAATTTTGAGTAACTGTTTAAGAAAAAGGGCTTTTCTTATACAGAACTATCAACATAACCCTTCCTTATTGCTAAAGCAAGTCATGCCTACAGTTTATTTCATATAGTATATTTGATTTCTTAGCCAGAGTCTCTGGCTGCAAGTGTAATCACATATTTGAAGATACTGCTTGACAATACCCAGGGATAGACCCATTTAAAGTTAGTCCTTGGACACAATATTTAGGAATTAAAGTTCTACAAAAACTTGGTGGTTTAAATATTCACCATCCTTCCTGTCTATACAGTTGCAGGAGATTTAAAAGGATGGCACCTTATCATGCATTTTCCACCAGGGACAGATAACCCTTGTAAAGATTAATGTGCTGCCAGACTACTCTACCAACCCCAAATGTATCACTTTAAAATTTCATAAGACCTGTTTTTCCCCACTAAGCTGAATAATGCCCATAGAGCTTTCTCTTGTATGCTGTAAGGAAGGAATTGTAAAACACGCCAATACCAAATATATTTCCAATATTAACATTCATTTCACACATGCACTCTGAATAAGTAGAGTTAGTGCAGCATCAAGACTTCAGACTACATTTTTCTGCCATGTTAGACTTCAAGATGTTATACATTACCTTAAAGGGTGTATTAAGGATACCTTAGTGAAGGTTATTAGCATTAATTTGTGTTATTTTAATGCCTGACATTTTTCAATAGAACTATCTACAGAAGGCAATGAAATAGTTAAGTTGGATGCCACTGCACTCTATTAACTCACATCCTGATTTTAGTATTAAAATGCAAACTTGATCTGAAAGATGCAAAAGGCAGGAATCTATTATGCATTAATGCTAGAAGTTATGTATTAATTCCAGAAATCAGAGAAAGATTTGACTGGAAAAAAAATGTGTCAGTCTGATCCCAATTCTGTGAAGAGAATTGAAAATAAACATCCAAACCCAAACCTTTTTCTCTGATACAGTCATTTCAATAAAAGAGTTGAGTCTTTAATTTTTATCTAAAAAAACCCCGTACCTAGACAAGATATAGAAAATGGAGAAAATTTACTGAACTGATCTTTTAGGTCAGCCTAGATAAAAACTAAAATTATTTCCTCATTTACCTCCTTGCTTTAGAGATCAAAATCGTGTTTCTGGCTTGCTGATACAATTATTTGCTTGTATGCTTGCCAGGCAGTGTGGTACATATCCATCTTCACTACATGCTACATGCCAGCAATTGCTCTGCTTGTGTTAGGCAGTTGGAAAGCAATCTGTTAAAGTCCACAGCATGACGCAAACCCATTCTCCTCTCCTCCTAACACCTTTCTCATTGAGAGCTGTCTTAAAGAGCAATCTCTCTCCATCAGCACATCTCCTTACTAGGGCCTCGCCAATAGATCTTACAGTCTGCATGCAAGTTTTTAAATTATGCTTTCTTGGCTTAGAAGGTTTTTTTATGGGTTCGCAGAATAGCACACAAATGAAAAACTACTTGGTTCTACCTCAGCTAGCTATATATTCTGTTATAATTTGGATGACCATTACCCAGCTACTTCTCTAGGCAAGCTGAAAAGCTGGGCAATTCATCAGTCTGCTAACACTGCCCTCCTTTAAATCCTCATGCACAGCGGAAAGTATTTAATATTACAATCCATCACATATCTCCCTTGCTGGTGTCAGTGCACAAGGAGTCTTCTGATTTTTTTCTGAGATCTACATGTAAAGTTGCATTAGAATAATGCATGCACTTCATAGACATGATTTCAAAAATGTTTGCCTTGCAAATTACACAAACTTCTAAACTAGGCACAAGTGTCCATCAACATCTGGTAACATGACTCCTTCAGCACTCATCCATCACATCTGAAGTCCTGCTGTCCTATTAAAGCATCTCTGACTTGTTGCAAAGTCCTTTTGTCATGCACAACACTTAATATTCGTGATGGGACAGAATTGGTAGGGCATTGAAAGGGACTCAGGAAACTGGGCTGAGCTGCTGGCTCAGCCATGAAGTTGTTGTGCAACTCTGGGCCATTCCCATTCCCACTCCATGCCTTTGTTTCACCAAATTGGAAGACAATGGTAATGTTGATCCTTATAGAGCCTTTCAAAGTATACAGATTAAAACTGCTTTATAGGTCAATATAGTTAGAGAGAGGTAAGATTCTATACTGTTCATTACATCTAAAAGACATAATGCATAAATGCAAAGTAACTTGTTTGAATTTCCAAGAATATATAACAAGTTATTTGTAAACCTCCTCCACCTTTTCCCTTTAGCCTTTTTTATTTTAGGATAAGGAAACCAAGAAAGAGACCCATTCATTCATCATGTAAGTTTCCCTCTGGCCTAATCCCAATTGATTCATTTTAAATTAGTAATGGAAATTAAGAAAGGAATGTAGAGCACAGGTGAAGCTAGTACGAGTTTTGCACTTGCAATTCCAGAATAAAGAGTTTAAAATGAAAGAAATTCATCTGAGAATGGTGTAGAACTGTAGAACAGCTCTGTAAATAACACAGCAACAGAACAGATTTCTCACCAACACCAGCAGTAAAGTTTAGCAAAGCTACATTTCAGTACTGATATTGGGGGCTCTTCTGCACAAGATTTCTGTGCTGGAATTGCAAAACTCCTCATAAATATTAAATAAACAAAAATAATGAATTTCTGAAATTACAAGTACATGTTGATTATAAAACTGACACTGAAAAGCCAGGAAATACTTTCCAGAAAAAGGGGTAGCAGAACTTTCACTAAATTTCATTAATTAGCTTTTAATGATCAGAAAGTTCCTCTCACACAGCCAAAACACATACAAAAAGTTTTAGCATGCTAAAAAACCAAACGAAACCAAAACAAAAACACCACCAAAAAAGGAGGACTACTTAGAGCATATGTAATAACTATCTTCTAGTCACAGGCTTCTTTTTTGTCTTATTACGCTTTAATCCCTATACTTTATTCTATACTTTTTTTCTCCCAGAGCTACACTTTTATGTCCTAAACTAGATTCAGAATTGTGAAGCTTCTAGGATCATGCTTTAGGCCTACTCTGTAATTTAACATAATTTGTTATAACTGCTGGAATTATTAAAAAGGTTTCAAGGGATAATTTTTAGAATAAAATATAGCTGCAAAGATTTCTTGCTGACAGAGGGCCCGAAGGAGTTCAGATTTGTCTTTATATTCAGCTGCCAAGTGATGGTAGTTTATCTATACAATATATTAAATTTATATCAACTTTCCTTTCTCTGATTACTATCATTTTTATCTATGAAATCCATGAGTATTCAGCACAACTGAGATACAATTTTAGAATAGCTGTTCAATATCTTGTCTGTAGATTTGCTAACATGTAGGATATGTACCAAAACCCAAAATGTAATGGAGGAACTTAAACAGATAATGAAAGGGGTGGTTTCCTCCATTACCATTGTAAATGGTAGACATTGTTTTCCTCTTGATGTCTGAAGCATTACAGGAACATTTATCTTTCTCTCACTCTACTTATTTCTGTTTATTTAACTTAGTGTATTTAATTCTTTCAAAAGAAGCACCTTCTTTCCTCTCATCTTCATTGTTTCATCTTTGTCTATGAAGAAGGTCAGCACCATATATTGAGGAAAAAGAGGTGCTAACTCTTTAAGGAGGATTAAAGTAAGAAAATACAAAATGCTGCTTAAAATGGGTTCTGAATTCCCTTCTGTGGGGTGGAATATGTTTACTGTCTGAACTGAGAGCCTCGTTTTGGTGAGACCCAGGACACAGCAATGGAAGGTAAGTAGAGAAGAAAACTTTTCATTAGGGCAAGTGAAGATAGAAAGCACTAATGTACTAATCTCTCTCTCTCCTTTTGTGCAAGGGGGAGAACAAAAGGCAAGAATTGTGCAAGGTTAGCATCAACATGTTAATGGTTTGGCATTGATATTTTTTGGCACCATATCAGAATACCTGGAGGTCGTTTTGGGAGGCAAAGGCATTTCTGAGAAAGGCTGATGGACAATAAATAAGACTTCCCGCAACAGCATCGTGGGAAGAGTGCATCTACCCAAAGAAACAGTCATCAGGGCACTAGAAAAAGAGCTAGAAGAGCTGAAAGACCATACGGTTGCAAGAAAACCAGTAGCAGAAGGATCAGTATGGTCAAAAGGAGGTGAATCGGCCCCAGGAATTACTGAAAACATCCAAACTGGAGCTGGAGGAACAGAACAGAGAACCTTGGCTCTGCTCTGCAGCCACAAACTGGACATTGGATAGTTTCAACATTCAACAAACCAAAGTCCTTTAGAAGCACATTTCAAAATTAAAGTTCTAGCATAATAAATCAAAAGTACATTAACAAATACTGCTTCTTAAATTATGTGTAAGACCAATGCTAGCATAAATTCTGTATCAAATTCTGTATCAAATACAGGAAAAGCAGCCTCATGAACATGATAAATCAGATTCTTCTTTCAGCAAGAAAGTTTAGCTTGTGCCTTACTACATGACAAAACCACAAAGCTTAGTTATTCTTAATGCATCAGCAATAGTAAATTGCAATAGCTAAATATTTCCTGAATATTATATTAGATTTATGTTTCTTTTCTAATAAATGACACTGAAGAAAAAGGAGCCAACCATGAGAATTCTCAAGTGCATATTGAATCACTGGTCATTTCAACCTCAGAAGAATTTGAATTTCAACAAGAATTTTTAATTGAACCCCCTGGATTTTAGCTTATGATTTAATCTACCAAGTTGCTAAGGCAACCAATGATTATAGCTGCTGGGCAAAATTCACAGAATTGTTAATCAATCTTAATCTGGATACGCTGCATCAGTAGTTTTTCACAGGAGAAACAGACAACGCTAAGAAAAAAAGGGGGGTTTAATCCTTAATTTACAACATACAATGACACTAGAATGGCAAATATGCTTTTTATAATAAACATCTATATTAGAAATACTATCTTTTAAAACCAGTTTTTCCAATAGAGAGAAATCCTTCAGTGAGGTTTGTATATCCCCCAGCAGTGCGTGTCTCAGAGACATGTAATCAATGAGCTTTTTAACGTGCTTGACTCTCCCTCTGCTCTGAAAGTGGGAGAATGGATTTACCCTAATCAAAGGTTGCAGTCATTATTCTAATATGGTTGTGTTAGAGGATAACCTTTGTATGGTGCTATTTTCAATCTGTGTACTATTTGCCTGGCCCACTACATAAAGTGTAATCGCCAGCCAAGGTGTGGTCAAGAACTTCTGCGACTCTATTCTTTATCCTGTTTTCACCATGAGCATTAACTAATCACTTCACATCTCTATGTCTGTTCCAGGTTCCCCTTTAATTAGTAAAAGGATGTAATTAGACTTAGCTACTACAGAGGTATGTTGTGAAATCAACTAAGTTAGAAATTTTGTATTTTGAGAATATTCTTAACATCAAGTATTACGATTAGCTGATATATAGCGTATTCATTTTAATGGCCACCAGTAGTTAGCTAGAAAATGTATTTTCTGTTTTATGGTCCCATTAAGTGTCGATAAATTTATGCATCCAGATTTAGCTAATTTAGCATTTATGAGAGTGCTTTCACTCTGGTTTAATCTAATTCACTTTTAAAGAGAGCAACTAAACTCTTCTGAACATACCCAGCTAGTGTCTTATTTCTGATGTATTTCTTGGAAAAACCTTAGCTATAGTACACTAAGGCAGTATTTTGCAAAACAAATCAATGTAGTTATTCAATTTATTTATTTACTATTCCTTGAACTGATACTTCTTGAACTGATATTTTTCATTTGGTGACTGTTCTTCACATTCTTTTGCTTTTGTAATCTAGAGTATCTCTTGTTCACTTTGCCTTCCTCAACAGATTTAACCTAGAATACCCAATCTGCAAAAACAAAACAGGGACTAATACCTACAAACAAGTTACCACAAAATAGCATCCTAGGTGAAGGAGTCAAAGGACCTAAGTTTCAAACAAATGCCTGTGCAAGACCATTTGGACTCCACTAGTTAAACAAGAAGGTTGCAGCTATACAACTGAGGAAGAATCTTCTTTGACAGCTGATAGGGAAAGCAAATTATATGGTCTTTCACCACGTCCTGCAATTAATGAAACTTTTTGATGGTAAACTAACCTACCACAACATTCAGAGATATGGTAGATCATTAACCTTTTTGCTACTTAATAATCAATTAGTATTGTTTGTGGAAATAAGGATGTGGTCCTCCCCTCTACCACCTGAAACCAGAAGCCCTAATACTGCAAAAGCATACATGAATGTAAATCACTGATGAATTGTGAGAAGCCCTCATGATTATATTACATGAGATACTAAATATGATAAGGCCCCAAAAGAAAGGAAAAGAGAATTATGAAAAAGTGTTTCAGCTGGAATTGTACAACTAATTTACTTTTTGCTTCATGCTATTTAAGATGTTGTCCAAAAGATACACTTTTTCCATTCAGGTCTCGAAATCAAAACTATTAGATAAAAGTTTTTGAAGGAAAGAGTAAAGAAGGATGGAACTAAAACTGGTAGCATGGAATTGTTACAACACAACTTTTTTATTCCTTTTGGTCTTCTCATTTGTCTTCCTCATATCTTAATCTTCACAATAATTATTCGTACTCTCTCAGTGTTTATTACAAATTCCTCATTTGTTCCAGTCCTAGTCTCTTTCCATTTTATCTACTGTTTGTTTAGTTTTTTTAAAAGACTTCTACCCTCCTCTGCACCTTGTGTGTATTATGCATTACCTTCCTTTCTACCTTACAGTAGTTACTGTGTTAAAATATATTTTCTAAATATCTCTCTGAAGAAACTTGCCTAGCTGTTTTAGCTAAAGGAAGCACATACTACACTGTAACGAGGCAAAAACTCTGGATTATTTTAAAAGACTGAAGTTAAGAAACATATATAGACCTTCATTTTCTTAAAAAATAAGATTTTTAGGCTTCTTTGCAAACATATTATATAATACGTACACATTTACATTCACACATATATAAATATGACTGTCAACTATTTTTCAGTCTTCCTAAGGAAATTAAATAAGATAGAAAGCTTTGAACAAATGAAGGGATATCTGTCTGAAAGACGGAAATCAAATTGTGCATTCAGCTGAAAATTATGATACATTAGAAATTCTTGATTAGTTATATGCGATGTCATGTACATAACACAGGATGCTACTTGAGCAGAATGCTTAAGAAGTCACAGCTGAAACAGTAGAAGGTGCTTCATCCTTTTTCCAAATCATTCACATAAAATAAATCTTAAAAAAGACCCTTAATTGGAATCCTCCAAAGCTTTTCCAACAGGACATTCCAGTTTTAAACCTTTTTCCCTCCTATCTATACAAAATGAAAGGTAGCTGAACAAAACATATTACACGTACAGTTAAATCTCTTGTGTGATAATTTTTTTTTTCATCTAAAACACATCAGTAAAATGCCCTTTGCAACTCCATTTGACACCAGATGCCTAATTATAAAGGCACATTGTTTATGCAGTTTTGACAATATTCCAAGTAATGGACAATAACGTGGCATTTAGGCTGAACTCCCCATTGACTTTAATCAGGACTTCTGCCAAAATATAGATATGCCTAGTAACATGCACACAGTTACAACAAAGTATATTATTAAACACTTTGGGTTTGATGCTTGCATCACTTTGTGGTGGGTTGAACCTGGCTGTATATCAGGTGCCTACCAAAGCCTGTCTATCACTCCCCTCCTCAGCTGGACAGGAGAGAGAAAACAGAATCTAAGGCTTGTGGGTCAAGATAAGGACAGGGAGAGATCATTCACCAATTACCATCACAGGCAAAACAGACTCAGCTTGGGGAAATTTAATTTGTTACCAATCGAATCAGAGTAGGATAATGAGAGATAAACCCAAATCTTAAAACACCTTCCCCCAACCCTTCCCTTATTCCCCAGCTCAACTTCATTCCCTCCTCCCCCCAGCAGTGCAGGGGGATGGGGAATGGGGGTTTGGGTCACTTTATTCACACATTGTCTCTGCTGCTCCTTCCTCCTCAGGGGCAGGACTCCTCACTCATCCCCTGCTCCAGCGTGGGGTCCCTCCCATGGGAGACAGTCCTCCACAAACTTCTCCAGCGTGGGTTCTTTCCATGGGCTGCAGTCCTTCAGGCACAGACTGCTCCAGCGTGGGTCCCCCACGGGTCCACAGGTCCTGCCAGGAGCCTGCTCCAGCACAGGCTTCCCACGGGGTCCCAGCCTCCTTCGGGCATCCCCCTGCTCCGGCGTGGGGTCCTCCCCAGGCTGCAGGTGGAGATCTGCTCCCCCGTGGACCTCCCTGGGCTACAGGGGGACAGCCTGCCTCACCAGGGTCTTCATCACCACGGGCTGCAGGGGAATCTCTACTCCGGTGCCTGGAGCATCTCCTCCCCTCCTTCTGCACTGACCTGGGGGGCTGCAGGGCTGCTGCTCTCACACATCCTCACTCCTCTCTTCAGCTGCAATTACTGTTGCACAGTAACATTTTTCCCCATCTTAACTCTGTTCTCCCAGAGGTGCTACCACCATCGCTGATAGGCTCGGCCTTGGCCAGCGGCGGGTCTGTCTTGGAGCCGGCTGGTATTGGCTCTGTTGGACATGGGGGAAGCTTCTAGCAGCTTCTCACAGAAGTCACCCCTGTAGCCCCCACCCCTGCTACCAAAACCTTGCCATGCAAACCCAATACACACTTCTTATTGACCATCTTTTTTTCCCCCATTCCAAAGAGACTTGCTCACATTTGACAAGAGTTATATTTTGCCTGGCTGATTCTCAAATTTCTCCTTACTGTGGTTAATTCAAAATGTCACGACAGATCAGGCATGTGTAATTATTATCATATTAAGGGATTTTTTTAAAACAACAACAAATTATTTAGAAAGGTAAAGTCTATAAAAGATGACTCAGACAAATAGTTTATGAATGACATTTTATAAAGTACTTGTCAGAGTATAATCTCTACATCCTCTAATTAATTACAAGGTATGTTATAAATGTAGAAAGAAAAATGTTGTCATTTCCTTTGACTCTAAATATAAGAAGTTTTAATATATACAGTACTGTAAGTAGAACCAAGTATTATTCACAGAAGATTGGATCTTAGAAAGCCTTTCTGCACTAATTTAAATCCTGTCCTTTTTCATTTGCTGAGGGGTGGGTGGGGGAAGAGAGGGAAGGACTGTAACCAAAGACTGCAGCATAGCAGAGGAGCACAGAACTATGAATTGGTAATTCCAAGATTTGGATTCAAGCTACAGTGGAGTACACCATATGCGATATCCATTAGGGACTTTATACACAGCCTTCCCACTGCCTGAACGTGTATCACCCTGACTTCAGAGCTGGCTGTCAGCACACCAGCTACCTCAGCTAGAAAGCTTAAAAGACTGAAAAATTGAGCCATAACAATTTAAAACTCTATATATTCAAGTGCGTTCTCAAATACAGTAATTAATTATATTGCCCTATTATGTATGTGGTATCGAAGGCAAGAGACTTGTTCCACCTACCCTGGACTTAAAAAAGGCCAGAAATGGTACCTCTCATCTCTCCCTTCCAAGCCATATTCTCTTTATCCTTTGGACTGTGGTGCTGGAAGGACACATGATGACTTACCCTTAAAAAGCCTCATAGACGTGCAGCATTAAACAGCTGAACATTTCCAAAACCAGGTTTAAATCTCAGTGACAAGTGAGTGTCTTTTGCCTTTTTTTCTTTTTTTTTTTTTTTTTTTTTGGGGGGGAAGGTGGTGGTGGAATGTGTCTCACAAACATTTAGCAAGTAACCCAACATATCCTACCGAGAACAGAATGGGAATGCAGTATTTATATGGCAAAACTGCATATTTTGCCAAAATCAGCTATAGATGCTTCATTGCCCATCATGAAAGAGTTTTCTATTCTAGAGTTCACAGTACTCAGTGTGGAAATTACCTGTAGTTAAGGTGTGAAGATAACTTTTATTCTATATCTACAAATCAAAACCAGGATTCAAAACTAAAAGGTTTGCTGCGTGCATTCTCAGAAAGCTGTACATATTTTGTCACAAATTCCCTGTAAACCTGTGTAAATAATGGATTATTCATTCAATGACCAAAGATAGAAATCAGGTCAGTCAGACCTGAAACATTTCATTCAGTCCAATACAAAAGTTTTTATCTGGAAGGGGAAACATTCTTTCTTTTCGTATGTTTACTTTTGAATACTTTGTTCCATTTTGGAATGCCAGTTTAAAAAGACAAGTCCAAAATGATTTTGCAGCTTTGAAATAAAAGGTTTTGACTTTTCAAAAAAACCCCTTACATTAAAAATGTCAATACAAAACACTGTTATTTCTGATTTTTTTTCCTTCTCCTTTATTCAGGTGAAATTATTTGTTGACTTGAAAGCTTTAAGGCAAGACTGAAGTAGCTTTTTGTGGCAATTTACTGTTAAAAATGTCACCATCTGTACTCATGGTAAACACTCCATGTAGTTAGATTCTTAGCTTTAAGCTATCATTTCTGACAACAAATATGCATGTGTGGATTTTTTTTTTACGGAAAAGTGTAGTTTTGTTGCAGCCATGTAATTTAAAAACAAGAAAACCAAATCAGTTATTCCCCATATTTAAACATGATATAATTCCTTAAATGTCACAAAATGTTTATTAATTTCAGCAAACTGCTTCTAGAACAAGATAAAGTGTCAAATTGTACGGTAAAACCTACAAAAAGGTATCACCATCTTGTAGGATCAGCTATTTTTTTTTGTTTGTTTGGCTGGCTTTCTTGAAACTAGTAAACTGATAGGGAAAACCTTACAATTTTATTTGCTCTATAGCAGTAACTCCGGAGCGGGTGAAGTTGTGCGTTAACTTGTGCGACCCCTAAGGTGACAACAGAAAATTACCCCTTCCATTTATTTAGGGCTTTGAAGTCTACACTGAATTTAACAAGACTATTATCACTAGCTTTTACTAAATGAAATCAGTTAACAACCAGACTACTTTCACTAAAATATGTTTTGTTTCCCTCCATCCCTGCATGATCTCATCAGTCAATGATGCAGAAAGGTAACAGGAATGTTCCAAATGCAATTCCTTCTCAATGATATATTTGCTAGAAAAATGTTAAAGTTTTGTAAAGAGCATGATAAAAACACATCATAAAATTCACAAGTAAAGTTTCAAGTGATACACAAACATAACACTTTGTTTTGATTATACATACAATGAGCTTATATCTCTGGTATAAAAACATACTGTAAAATAGCAGCGGAGGTTCTTATGTATGAGTGAATTGTAAAGAACTGAAAACAATACATCATGGTTCCCTTCTATGAAGCATTTAAGACCATACTGCCACTCCTGCCAATATTAATTTTTTTGAGAACCTGGTAAACTGGAGGCATGTAATTATGGGAAAAATCTGTCTTTTTACAGAGTAAAATATTCTCGCAGTTTCAGTTACCATGAGACCTTTGAGTCCAGGAATGAAAAATAAAACAAATAAAATCTTTATTATTTTTAAACAGCTTGCAACTTTTAAGTCCATCTCACAGTTTAGTGTGCCTAATTCACCTCTTAAGAAGGAATTTCAAACACTGCAGCTGTTTTTTTTTTTCCTTCTGCAGATTCCAGAAATTATCACTGAGCTAGCAGATTTCTGGAGTTTCCAATCTGCATAACCTTGAAAAGGTTATATATGACAGGTTATTACATCCTATTAAACAGAGACCTGTTTTATCAGAGAGAGACCTATGGGACAGCAACATGCATTGTGCTCTACAGCTTAACTTAAAACCTTACTAAATTATAATTTCCTATCCATCTGCACAGTTGCATATGATTCATATGTTCTGCCTTTTTAATCTCCTATCTGAAAGGACCTGATTTTTCATGTTGTCTCACGAGAACATGAATTTCCAGATTTCAAACAAATAGACCCATAAGCAGCAGAATAAACAAGGCTTCCCTTCTTCTGGCTTTGAGTTGTGTTGTTAAATTCTGATGTCTAATAAGGTGTTAGCTCCAATAGAAGCTTCTGCTGCAGTGGAAATTTCACACTTTCTCTCTTTATCTGTCACTCTGCCACCTCTCATACTTACCTGCATTGATTAACTGGTATCTAATACCAGATGAGTTCATGCTGTATCTTTCCTCTATTTAGTTACCTCTTTTTATGGAAGTCATAGGAATTCCTTTTTTTAACTACTGACCTCTTTCAGATTTGATTGAAGATGACCAAAGGCGAAGAAAATCAGAGAAGGGGGTAAAAGTAAACATTTTGCTTAGTGAATTCAGTCACTACTGGTCTTAAAAGATTTGTCCACAAAGCTATAAGCCATCTCTAAAACATTCAGTTAATTAAGTATGAGTAATTTATATTTCTCTTTCCATTGTAGATATGTATATTTTTCAAAATTACATTTTATCATCTGCCTATTCTTCCAGATCTGTTTAATTCATCTGAAATGCCTTACAGCTTTATCTTGTTTTCACTATCCAGAGAAATTGTATGCCATCTGCAAATTGCTCTGTGCCTGTCTAGATATTTCCCTCATAAATAATTACAATATTTGTATTTCTATAGCCCCATCTAGGACAGATTTCAAAATGTGTATAGACTTTCACCAGTCCAGGTTGTCTTAGAATAACCTTAGTTTCCCTTTGCCATATTGCAAATAGTCCATTCATTTTTCTCAATTGTTTTTATCACTTACATTCTAATCTTCCCTAGCATTTTATTCTCAGAAATATTTTCTTTCCTTAGCGGCTTAGAGTGATGGGACTTTGACAAAGTTATTTAGTAAGTACAAATAAATGACTTCAGCCTCTTTTCCATTTATTACTAATTTACTGACGCTATCAGAGATTCCATTAAGTTAAAAGAAACCTGGTTTTCCTTTACAGAAGCTATTCCTGTTTGTTCCAATCCCATTATATTTATCTCATTAAAAGTATCTGGCACAGATTTTCTGATGTGTAATTCCCAAGATCATCCCTAGTGTTTCTTAAAAGGCAGATAAACATTTGCTGCCATCCAGTTCTCTGAATGCAACAGCTGTGATACTGCACATTTTTATTAACTACCATCAGCCATCTTATTCTATATAATTAATACTCCCTGTAAGAGTGAAAGATTTTTGTCTACTTTTTTCCTCTGCAAATATACGGTACCACCAACTCTCAAAAATCTAGAGTTAAATCACCCCAACTGCAAATTTACTTTTGTCTCTGGAAAACAGACTGTACCCAGCAGATACAGTTCTTTGCTTCTAGGACCAGCTTTTGTCCCTGATGCACATCCACAGATCTGGGAGCTCTGAGGAGAGTGGTTTGGACCCCTGCAACCCTCCCAAATCTGCAAAAGAGGTGCTGACACTGATAGTCCAAGGCTAAGCAAAGACAAGGAGCATAAGTGGGTGGTAGATTCCTACTCTATGACCTTAATACTTCAGAAAAATAGATGAGACTGCATGAAATACAGCATGAATACACAGAGTCAACATTGTCTAGCACTGCACCTACACTAATTAGTCCTTTAGCAATGTTAGCAATGCAAAACACCGTTCTCCAATGCCCCCAGCACTTTCAGCAAGTGAATCTTCTCCTTCCCCACAGTGAAACAGATGCCAGAGGAGTCATTGAGGAGACCACAGGTCTTACAGGGAAAGGGAAGCCAGGAAAGTCACTGCCTGCCCAAGCAAACAGTTAATTCTGGGGGAAGAGAAAGCATTTCCAGACTATAAAGGACTATTTGCAAATTCTGCATTTTGACATTGCATAAAGCGTTGCCTTAATGGATTTTGGTTTTATATAGCAAATTGTTAACTTATTTCTTCTTAAGATCTTATCACAGGTTCAAATGCAACTGCAGTCCCCAAGACATTGCCAGAGAACAGAATTACAGTACACCATGATGCCCTCCACAAGTGCTCCCAGAAGGCAGAGAGTGTTAGAACACTAAACCCACTACTAAATAATAACTATAATCCGCTGATAAATAAAATTATGAAGAATTTGGCTTAGACAATCTACCTATCGTAGGTCTTCAATATCACACCTAGTAGGCCAACAAACATAAGCAGAGTTTGTGAGAAAAGAGGTGGAGATGGGTGTCCCTGTGAACAAAGGGTCCCTACAGAGATGTGCCAAACATTGTTATGCTACATCTCAAGCCTCTTAACGAAGCATTCACTCTACCATAATTAAGAAAACTCATTTATACTAACCATTATGATGAAAATTATGTTGAAAACCCCATCTAATTGAAAGTATAGTAACACTCATCAACTCAGTTCAACACATGTGGAGAATTAAATCCAGGACATTAATTAATTAACACATTAAGTAAGTGGTGGCATGTTAGTTAGGGGGTTAATTTCTACATTGGGCAATCATAGCAGATTCTTCCTGTGTAGGTCTCTTTAGTTAAAAAGGGACTTTATTCTCAGAACCATTTTCAATTAACACGAAGGTTTGTTTGGTGGGGGTTTTTTTTTTGTTTTTTTTTTTTTGTTTTTTTTTTTTTCAAAATGTGCATATTTGTCCTTGTGTTTCTCACTCAGTGAGATGCAAAACATCAGTACACTGCTAATGGGGAAAAGCCAATAAATGTAACAAGATAGCACTGGTCTATAATTCAGCCTTAAGATATGAACACCTCTAGCTAAAGAAATTACAAAGGAATTGTACAATAGTTAAAAAGTAGATATAATTTAATTATAGTAGATTAAAAGATGAAATTTGAATATATACAGGGATTCCTATTAATTTCTGCTCACTTGTATTGGTTTTAGCCTGGGCAACTCCATGGTATCACAGCATTTAAGCTTTTCTGTGTCTGTGTAGTGCTTAAGACAATGGAACCCTGCACTACAATCATAGCCCCTGGGTAATACTATAACCTAAATTATCATCATCATCATTCAGATTGAATTAAGAGGCTTGGAAAGAATATGCATCTAGGGAGGAATCTCCAGACTAGTCTTGCTTAGATCATTACTGATAGCTATAATGAGAAGGGCAGTGGAATATTTGCTTTGATGTATTCAGGGGGCTGGAAGGACTGGACTAATAACCTGGTCAATAATTTTGATGTAGCAAAGATAAGACAATCTGAGCTGTGCTACAGGAAGATGACTCCAAGAATGGATGAATTTCATCCTCTCCCACACCTCTCATTTTATTATCAGATGAGATTCTCAAAAAGAATTTAAAAGAGTTTGTGGCTTACAGTCCTTTGAAAATCAAAGGGAGCTGTATTCCTGCTTAAATTAGGCTGAAACCTACTTTTCCCAAAAGCTTGAATATAAAAGAATCCAGCTTTTCAAGATTATATATAAACACAACCATCATCCCCAGGTTTAGCAGTGTTTGGGAAAATTTTGTACTTATCCACCCACATATGATCTTACTGAAGTCTGCAGAGAGTTCACCCACAGACGGATGTGACCCGCCGTGTTTGTATCTAGAATGGTGGAGCAATACTAACAAACCCCAAATTTCAGTCAGACAAGTCCAGCAAAAATCATTTGGAGGCTGCTATTTTTGTTAAAGTTTCTTCCTCTGTAATCCCCAGTGGCCATGTAGTGAGCAGCTACTATATGGGCTCAGCCTCCTTTGAATATTAAATTACTGAAGTTCAGAAGAATTTAATTAGTATCTCACCTACTTACCATCTTCCAATGATGCCTCTGCTACAATTATGGTATTACATTATACGTAATTTCAGCTTAATTGAATAACTTGAGTAAAACCTGGGTTCCAATTGCCAGAATTATCTGTATTAAGATAGCTATAACTGAGTTAAAAACCAGAAATGGTGAGATGATCTCTATGCATGCTGTGATACAAGGTTTATGGCAGATACTCTAGTTTATTCACCCCTAATATTACCATACTGTCAAAAAAAAAAAATGTTTAAATAACATTACAGACATACCAATGGTCTGTGTATGAGCAGTTAAAGAATTACAAAGTCAAATCAGGCTGTCAGGTAGCAAGATATAGACTCTAAAATATTTTCAAATATCCCCCTTTTTAACAGTTTGCTCCTCTTTCCCCCAACTGTGTATAACTATGTGCACTTCAACCACTGACTGCCAACCTCCATTCTCATGGTTCCTCACACTTAACGATTTGTAAAATATGTTTTCCTACAAAAATCTTGTACCAGAAGCAGGAAGCAAAAAAACTGAGACAATGAGAGTGAGACAGAAAAAGAACAATGGACAAAGCCAGGACTGCAAATTCCTCAGGCTGTTTCTCCATCCTGCTGCATTTCATGGAGCTCCAAACTGGCTCAGATCCCCCCTGGTTTAAGATAATGACCTGGCATAGGAACTCAGCTGCTGAGTCATTCCACTTCAGCAAGAAAGTATGAGAAGAAAAGGTGTGGTGATAAAGTCAGTATATGAAAAGTTATGGGAAGTCATAGCTGTACGTTTCCAATGGCTCTATGGTCCAGTTGAGTAGATAGAGAGTTTCTAAGTAATTCTGCTCTGAAAGATCAATCTGTACTGGGAAACATATCTATCCTGTTTCTCTGCAGCCATACTGTAAAAAGAGTTCAACTGTGCAGCTCTCCAAATGAGGAAGATACACCCCCTAAGCACAAACACACACATCCTCCAAAGGCATAATGTGGAAATTTCCCAGTATGTGAAGTGCTGAAGGAGAATAGGGGAAGCAAATTAAGTTTTCCAGAGGAATCCCAACACTTCACTTTTTCAATATAAATAACAGGCCAACATATTGATTCTCTACTGCTTTGCTTAACACTTTGTCTACTGTACAGAAACATACTGATGTGATGCTCTGCCTGGTTGATTGTTGCCTTTATATATGTAGCTTTATTTCTTTATTAGTCTTTGAGGTATAAGTATTTAGTAGCCTTTGTGGCCTAGTTTACACTCCAAAATAGAGACAGGATTAAAATTCACTAATCCCAGTATCTTTAGAAGAGTGTAGGTAAACAGCACTTTCAGAAATGGAAACCTGTCTTGGGTATTTTAACAGATTGCTTGAGCTAATTTTTCTGACATTACAGCTATTAGTGAAGTACAACCCTTGTCTGTACTTTACTATATTCATTCCCATGTGCCTTAAGTAAATACCAAATCTCCAAGATACTGAAAAAAAAAAAAAAGCCTTCAAAACAGAAGTAAAATTATGAACATAATAATTAGGCAAATAATCCAGTTTCAGTTGAAACCTCTAATTCAGTTCAGATCTGCTCAGTTTGCAGATTTGTTGCAAAATAGTAAAGGAAACCAACTGCCTAACAACTGCTAAAGAAGAAACAGCAGCAATATGAATGGGAAATTGGACACAAGTATGATCTTCAGAGGCTGGCTGATGACATTAACACTCCTAGAGTGTTGTTAACTTTAAGCTATTTTGGCCAATTCCCAGTAGTTAATATAAACCTTTATACTCACATGCTATGTACTATCACTGAAAATTCTATTTCCCTGCTTGGCATTTGCACATCTACCTGATCAAAGACACAATTTGTGACACTGACTTCAAAGTAGAAATTTCTTTATTTGTTGAAAACACCATTATTCTTTTCAGCCTTCCCAGTGTCATGTTATCAATTATAATAATTTTACTAAGTCGATTATCAGGTTTAATGAATTTTTTTTATTTGGAAGCACAAACTTAAACCACTAAGGGCTGATTAAATCCAATGCAGCAATCCAGGCAGATGGATATTATAACTGTAGTGGAAGGGAGGCTTTGGAAAAAAAAAAAAAAAAAAAAAAATCAACTACATACTTTTTTTTGAGAATGCGATCATTTCACATAACATATTTTAACCTAAAAAGATAACTTCTAGCTGTTATGTATGTAAAAGGTACGTTCTGTTCACATTTGGAAGATAACAGATGCAATTCAGTGTGCTGGAGTCTGTTGGTGGAAGAAATCAATTGCATCTACTGGGGTTCAGAGTTTCTGTAAGTCTTAGTAGAATAAAAGCTGGCCAGAGTACTGCCATTTCAGTGGGCAACTATGATCCACTGGACTTGATAATGTTCAAGTGTATTTCATATTGCTTTTGCTTGTGGGTGAAGAAACCCCACCTTCCAGTAGTAAGAGAAATAACACAAACTATTCATAAAGACCACGTATGACAAAGGGGAAACAGGGAGAACCATATCTCCTATTCTCTCAAGGCAGCCAAAACCAGCTACCTGGCACAAACTTGGTCTTCATGGGTGGCTCGCAGTGTGAACAAGATCCAGGTGTAGGTGTAGGAATGGATATAACAGAAGAGTAATGAAGAAATACCTAAAGGAGAAATACAGGAATGGATCCTGAAGGTAATTCAGATTCAGAAAAAGTAACAAGAAAAAGGTACACTGATTAACTATAGAAAAGAAAAACAATAACATGGTAATGGAAAAGACAGCAAGAAGTACCGTGGGAAATCAAGTTAGTAAACAGTGCAGATCTTAAAAAAGTCACCTGAGTCATCAAGCCTGCTGACTATTTTTTGACATTTTCCCCAAGTGCATCAGCTTCAGTGGCAATATTGTCTTTAAAAGATTATTGGAAAGCAAGTAAGATGATCTGCTGAAGTAGATATGTTGAAGGGAACCAAATGGCAAAAAGCATTTTCCATTTAAAAAAGCTTTCTGAGAAGTCTCAGTTAGCTATTGATACCAAGATGTTACACAATAATACTCCCTAAAACTCTTTAGACTAGATTCTTGAAAAGAGTTGGAAAACAATAGCCAGTTCAGAAAGATCTTTTTTCTTTTAAATGCCGAAATTCTGTTGGTTTTTTTTCACAGTTCCACAGTCCACAATTACAGTAAGATGAAATAAGAGCCATGAGAAACAGGAGTTTAAAAAGGAAGCCCTTGGAAACAAAATGTGTGTTAGCTTAAGCGCTTCTTAGGCTGCCAAGATACTCTTCCATAAGGCCTGACTAAACAGATTCTGTCCTCTTCATCCCAGAGGCTGTATCCAAACAGAGCTTCTGGAACTGCAAACTTCTGCTTTGTACTTTTACACCTGATGCTGACAAAAGCCAGAACGTTTTTTGATGTGTCACATCATTGGATGTATAAACGTGTATATCTTCTACTGAGGAAGTGAATTATTCCTCAGTGAAAAGGTATTATGGCAGTTTAATGCTTCATTTAAAATGTAGAGTACATTCCCAAGCGTCAGTAGTAGCTGAAGTCTGACAGAAGGGCATTTCAGCTACTGAGCTTAGGGAAACAACTGGTGTTAAACCTGTCTGACATCTCTGAGAAAAATCCCTCCTGTTACAGTCTGACTAATAATGCCAAGATGCTTTATTGCACTTTTCATCAGTAGGTCACAAAACACTTTGGAAAGGTGGCAAACATCATTACAGATACTTTACAAATATACTGATATTCCTGTACTCCTAGACTCGAAGAAAGGAACTGAGAGAACATACAAATCTTATGTTTGTAGCATCTAGTAATGATTCCATGGATTTATTGGATAGATTTCATTTATTTCAGCTGGGAAAAAACCCACCTTTATAATACTACATTTCTCTCTGTTTATTTTATATTCTATCAGTATTTCATATGGCCAATACATCAAGGAAAAAACAACTCAATGGATTACAGGAAAGTAAGAAATAACTAGCACTATGCAAAACATTACCAAAAGACAAGGAGAAAAAGGGTTTCCTGGAATCTCTCATTTTCTTGATTATTTGTGGCCATGTCTCTCAATTATATTTGCAATATATATGACATTTTTTCCAAAAAATAAGACTGAGGAGCAAGACTATCCTTGAGGAGAAATTTACTATCTGAAAAGAATAAAAGATAAAGCAGCTAATTAATACTAATGGATAAAGCACCCAGTAGATCAAGAACAGAGAAAGTCTCCTGAAACTGTAATTCAGATTAACATTTGAAAAGACCTTCAATACCTAGGAGGCCTATATAAAGTAAACAGTGTCCACAGCCTGAAACTATTTTCAAATTCCTTTGAAAAGTCTTTTCTTTATTCTTCAGGCAAATCTAACAACATATAAAGGGCTAGTAGATACTGTCACAATTTGCTTTGCTTGTGTCCATCAGAGGCCATCGTTTATTTTGCCAAAAAATAAAGGATTGCAATGCCTGAGGTTTACCTTAAGTTGCTGAGATTTCTCCAATTAAATCACCCACTGACAGAAGCAATTTTATTTGGTTTCTTTTTAATTGTGTCAGAAGCTAGAAAGAAAACAAGATACTGTCTGCAACAACATAAATCATGTGGAAAGCCATCAATCAGAAATCCAAGGCAAAAAAATAAAGTACACAAAACAATGGACTTGGCTATAATAACAAAAAACAAACCCCAATCTTCATTAGTAACTATTCTTCACTGTAACATTCAAATTCTGCACCATTTTAGGGCTTTCTTTAGAGTAAGACCAGGACTGCAAAAATGGAAGACACTCCTGCCCACATGAAACTGAGACACAAAGTATTCTTCAGAATATTTATTTATAAGCTGCTTATTTTGCCTTGAAACGTAATGAAATAAAATAAAAATTCAGAGCTACTGTTGCCACTTCTCCAAGAGCAAGAACAAGCAGAGGCACATTTGTGTGTTTCCTTTGTCTCTTTCTAATCCGATTGCATTTTTATATTAAAAAACATAGATCACAGATACAGATCTATGATATACGCTTATCTGCTATTACAGTAAGAGATAAGAGAAAAGCCGTACATGATTAAACATGTAACAAGTGTTGTAACTTAATGAAGCAACCTACTGAATATTCAGTGGATTCACTAACGGATACAGACTGCAGTATGGGGCTTTGCCAATAACTGCATATTAAAAAGGAGGGGGGGGGGGGGGGGGAAGACAACACCCCAACCCACAAAAGCTAGGAAGCTACCAGGGCAGCGATCAAAAGTATTACTATAAGATCATTGCTACTGGGCTGAGCCAGCCTGAGGCTAAAAAAATGCTTCATGCAGATTAGCTATACTTATGAAATGTAGTCAGTGTAAGCAAAGAAAAGGATGCAAGATTAAATTTTAGACAGCTTGCTAATATATCCATGCATACATTAATATGTCCTCTATATAACCCCAATTAATTTTGTAACTGCAAGAGAAAACTTCAGACTTCTGTTCCTGACATATAACAAAGCATCAGCCTCACAGTCCTCCACGGCTCTTAAGAGCCTCTGAAATGCAGCATCTTTGCTCTGGAAGAAAAGCCTGTGCGATGGCACTGTTTGTCACACCTGAACAACAGAAATGAAAACAAATTCAGCCTTATCTTGTTCTCTTTCCTATCTGAACTTCAGCTCTAACATAGGGTTCTTCCCCAGTAATAGGAATTAAGGATGTTCAGCAGCTCTGAAAAAATAAATGGGGTTTCTTACCACAGTTAGATGATCCCCCCAAAAGCACTAGGAATTATATTTGCACAGGAATATCAGCTATGGCAATGCTGAAAGCTGCAGCAACCAGCTTTTCCTGTGTAAATCTGGTTCCTTGGTAGCTAGAGGTAGTTACGATTACATGAGCAGAGGACTTTCCTGCAATTGGTCATTTAAAACAGCTACACAGGCCTGTTGAGTGTATTTTCTAATGTTGTTTTGCAGCTCTATGCAGCAACATCTTGAGTTAATCTACAGCTCACGCAATCCACTGCAACACCATGAGAGTCTTGGAGTTTGCTGTTTTCACAGTACCTGTGACCAGTGCATAACAGTATTTTATATAGAATTCAATAGTAAAAAAAATAGTCCCCAAACTTTTTGAATTGAGAAATTGAACTGTTGCCTGGGGGGGGGAAGTATAGAATGTTTTGACCTTATTTATCCAAATTATCTTTAGAACTCATTTTTTATGGAAGTTGATGTTAATTTATGAAATAAATAGCTCTTACCCAATCTACATTTTTAGACAGACAAAAAATTACTCTTTATGACAGTTTCCAGGAAGCTCAGGCTAAGACATTTTTCACAGACTAATTAATCGTCTAGGCTCATCCTCAGAGCCTCTTTCTTTGTTAATTTGTCAGACAAGCAGGACAACCACAGCCTCACTGTAGTGAGGTCTGGCTCACGCTTGGACACGGTAGGCTTCAGAGATGATGAAAAAGCTGTTTCATTAAAGACAGAAAAAAGGGTGTGCCAGATTCCAGGAACCTTCCCAGGAATGACCTTCCTGCACACAGTTGTATAAAAAGAGGAATGATAGGCATGCAAAGGGCACTTTACACACTCATCAAAAGATGGAAGTTGGGAAAGAGAGAGATCTGGCTTGGAGCAGAAACAAAACATCTTTTCCCCACTAGATACAGAGAACCTCGAGTATGATTAAGACAGGGGCTTTTGCCATTATCAGGGAAAAGAACAAATGGAATCAATGTGCTGTGATGATGGGAGAAGCAAAGCTCCTTCTGAAAAGCAATTTGCACAAACGTTGATTCATGTATAACCTTAACTTTGGAGACCACTGAGCAAACAAATTGCTCATTTGCTCCACGTGGAGATGGTTTTTCTCCTCTCTCCACTGGAAAGTCATTCCATAAATCCTGACTTTCTGTAAGCTGTCAGCAACCCTGCTAAGCTGCAGGGCAGCACCCTGGGACAACAAGAGGAGGAGGAACATCCAGAGTGGCTCCTTCCCTTCTAGAAAGTGAGGCCATCAAAGAGGAGGCAACTGAAGAGGTTTTCTGAACTTCCTTGTTTAAAAATATCTTTTGCCAAGATAATAACAGTAATTGACCTGGCTACTTGCTTTTGCACAACTGCCATGGATGCTTACACTCAAAGCTTGCATTAAATTAGGAAATGGAGATGGAATAGCCTAGTACTTAAAATGTTCAGGCAACCAAGGAGATGCAAGATCCTTACATGGATTTTTACATTTAAGCTTATCTAAAGGAAGTGGAATATACTGAAAACAGAAAGAAATCTAACATCACAATAATACTAATAAGGTTAATTTAGAAGCCAGAGTTATCGTTCGTTTAATGAACACTGATTAGCTCTATTCCTAGGAGGAAGGGAAAGAGAGGCACGTTTAATTTAGAAACAGAACTGGCATGTCTGAATTTCAGGTATAGTTGTGTTGTATTCAGATTTCCCAACACACCGGGGATTCAGAAGCCTCCTAATTTCTAACAAGGCATTTTTTACGGAATTAGCACTTTCTAAGCCGTATAAGGAAAACCTCCACAGCATGTCACTGGAGCTTTAGAGCTGCAGATCAAAGGATTCTGAGCTTACTGCACCATCTAGTGTCAATCTATGGAAAGTGCAAGAAAATTATTAAACTGTCTTTTCCTTATGCCACATACTTTTTCCTTTAACAGATTAATAAAACACAATTTCATCACCCCCATAAGTTGCAAAGAACATTTATCATCTTAACATATTAAGTGTCTCTTTCACAAAACTTCTCAAATGGTAGCATTTTCCCAAATGTTAGTACAACCACATAACTGAAAACTTCCTTTAAAACTTCAATGCTTGACATTCAAGGTTGCTGAAGCTGTTGCAAATTTTATCTTTTCCACATTAATAAGTAGATCAACCTTTAACAGAAGTTTGCAACTTTCTAAAATTAAGCGTTTTCCAAAACTGAGTTGAGTGTACAGAAAATGCTATAGGAAGAAAAGTAGTAGAAAAGTAAGGTTCATGCAAGAAATCTGAAGTTACAAAAATAAAAATCACAGTGAAAAGAGGGTCTAGTTTTCACTACAACTATTCTTGCTCATTATTATCTTCTGAAAGGAAGTAATTTGGATAGTGTACGCTAGATTTTAGGTACCTGAAAGATAACAAGACAAGTCAATATCAGAAAAACTATTCACGTTCCTAAACAGTATTTATCATAATCAGTATTTGAGTGTCTTAAAGAGATTTTCAGAATGGCTGAGGACCAGATTTCTGATTATTCAGCACACAAAACTAGTATAAGGTTATTAGAGAAAATTGTCTTTATAAAAAAAAGTTCTGAAGGAACCAATAATGACAATTTACACTAGCATATTTCTGGACTACACCAAACCACATAATCTGGAATATGAAATTACAGCCAAGTTTTTTAACAATTTGTACACAGCAACTTGATATCAAATTTAAGATGCATCTGTTCTATGCAACACAGTACCACGTCAGGCATTTTGAATCACACATGTCTTCAAAAACGATGGGCTGAATCCTTCTATCCTGAGTGTTGGAAAATCTTTCAAGAATCCCCAGAATGTTTTACTTGGAGATGTACACAGGATTATAGACAGGCCCATGGTTTCTCTGCCTAAACTTCAACCATCCACAAAACTTGTAACTGTAACGAGCAGACTCGAATCAAGCTGTCAAGCTGGCTTATAGATGCACACCGAGATGTTCACTGGAAACTCGAGAGCGCAGGCAGGGTGATGGTAGCAAACAGTCTACCTGTACTGACAGGGTATAACACTTGTGGCTTCTAGAGATGGCTGTTGGTACTGGTCAGTTGTGGGGGCTGGAAACAAGCACCCTGGAGGGTGGTTTTCTGATTACATGATCTTTGCAGATTTCTTTCCAAATTAACACAAACGTATGGAAACAAGCAGCTCTTTCCTCTGCCAAACACAAGTCACTTAGGAAAAGTGATGCGATTAAGATGGATATGTGGCTTGGCCTTGGGACAACACTTTGCTTCCAAAGCATCTTAACTAGATTATTTTTACACTCAGACATTTGTCTTTTATGATACTATTTCAAACAAAAATATTGGACAAATCATCCTGTCATCAGGGCATTTTGCAGCCACTACACACAAAAGATTGCCCCAAAAATTCTTTGAGAGGTACACCCTGGGGCTGCAGACCCTGCTGTGAAATTCAGGCAGCAAAATGCAAAATCAGGCAGTGACTTAACCCCACACAGCCAGACAGCCACCCCCTGCTCACACAACGTGTTTGCCGGGTGGGTGGCTGGGCACAGACTGTCCTAGTGACACACAGGAGGTGATGTGATCCCTCTCTTGGTACAAGCAAACTTATGACTTTCATTTACACACATATTCCCTTTGCACCAAATGCGCTGACCTGTATTTTGAAAACTGGGTCAGAACGAGTCAACCTTTCCAGTGCAAACAGCTCTCAGTGGAGTTTCCCAACAGCTTTATCCCACTGCAATTGTTGGTGTCTTCTCACTCCTAAGACTAGAGTTGACAGGCTGTATTTGGACCTCAGCATTTATTATATATCCTCAGAGCAGGAGTCCAGCAGTTCCACCTCTCAGTGCAAGGCAATGAACTATTTAAATTGGAGGCACACTTAACCAGCAAATCTTTAAACAACAGCGTTTTACATTTCCCTAGGAAGGTATGCTATGGGTTGAGAGGCAGTATGCCTCAGACTTAGCCATTATTCAGTACAGCCATGTTTACACAATACTGCTGAGAAGAGAGCAGAAATCTTAATGATATCAGACTATAGGATGGAAAGTCTATAATTTAAGACAACAACCAATTCTGACTGGATTTTGGAGAGTTTGGAAAGCTATTTCTCAACTACATGGAAATCACCGTGACAAAAAGCCTCTGAAGAGGGATTTCGGTCAGTTCCCTGAAACAAAAGTGAATCCAAAGCAAGTATTTCAGATCAGAAGGGCCAGTGCCACGAGCTGTAGCAGGTTTACTCCAGCCTCCTGAGCTAATTCTCTATTGAAGGTTAAAAGACAGAACATAGACTGCAGAAGAAAGCAAGCAGGAACTTCAAAGCCATCTGAAGAGACAAATTACTAAATTTAGATCAAGTGGCAGGCATGAGACACTATTAAGTGGCAGACTTAAACACTGTGAATCTGAAGGAAAAAAGGGAAAGGGACAAAGAAATTCTCAGGCTGAGGAGAGAACTTGCAGAAGACGCTGATTTCCAACAGGAAATACTATATAGCTTGTCTCCTCCCATCACTTCAGAAACCAACAGCAGAAAACAATTTTCTTCCTTCACAAGAGCAAATTAGACTAAGAGCTGTTTTAAGGCAACTGTAAATATCTGGGAATACCCTTCACCTGACTTCAGAATAAGCTTTTCATCATCATTACTACATTATCAGTTTGGACCATCCAGCCCTACTTGAAAGGCTCCATCTGTGAAGCAAAATATCTGGGTTTGACTTTCATGAATAAGAAGCACCACTATAATCTTAATACTCAAGGAACCCTAGAGGAGCAGGGATATTTCCCTTCCAGGGAAGAAATTGCTTTGTCTGTGATTGTCCCCTGGGGTTACACAGAGGCCGCTTGGAGGTAATCCCTTCCAAATAACTAAGTTGATCTACTTCAGCATAATAAGATATATCACTGCTTGATACTGCTGGCTTCTGCAGTAGAAGTTAGGTAAGCAACCCAGAAAGCTGCTAAAACATGAAAAGACAAATGATACACAAGCTACACACAGGAACAACAAGAGCAGAGGACAAAGATTAATTCACATGGCTATTCCATGAAGGCTCAATGAACACCAGCTGCATTCACATCAATCTTTAATAATAAACATTTCCTTTCACTTGTAACCACACTATAACCACTCTGCTAGGCAAGTAATGCCCATTTCACAGGCTTTGAGCACCAGAAGGAGCAAAGCCCATCTGCCTTGTTTGCTGCCTAGTTAATTGCTGGAATAAAACCATTATCCAGAACATCACCACCTCTAGTAAAAAATATTCTTCTTTTTCTCCCCTTCCCCTGCTAGTGGAAAATAAAAGAGGAAAACCATTATGCTCATCACTCCATCTATGCTCCTTTCATTAGAGAACTTTTAGGAACGTCTTCAAACTATTGCAGTCTTATTAAAGAGCAAATGTAATTTTCAGGAATGGATTTCTTTTTGGTTAAAATACAGGTTCACCATGAAGATAAATATTTTTTTGCCCAGCAAGATACATCAGAGGACACTAGACACACATACAGAAAAACCTTGTATATCTTACAAATAGTTGCCTTAGTTAACAGAGATGTCTCTACATCACTCTGAATTGCAGCAAAACCCAGAGAAAACAGCAAGTGCTTGAGTAGTAAGGATCTGAATAGTGGCAAATGAGCTCCCTTTTCAGGCAGAACTTATGACTTTGATATAGCTTTTTGAGAGATGCAATAACTAGGATCCCATCAGATGATTACATTTATAGTATTTTTTTTTTTTCAATTTCTGAACAAGGAGAATCAGGAAAAAAAGCGTACCATTCCAAAATCACCATGATATTGAGATGATGAACCTGCATTATTCCTTTCTCAAATGTACAGAAAAACAGGCTCATTTGACAGGAATGATTTTTGCTCAAGCAAAAAGCTCACTCAAAGCAAAAAGCTCCCATCTCAACAGAAAGCTTTGCCAACTAAACCATCACCTGTTACGCTACAGCGAGCCTTAAAAACCCATCACATGACAATCAATCTGCATTGATACCTTTCGAAAACCAGCTTGTCTGTTTGTACAGCAAAATAAGTTTCCAAAGCATTTCATGCTATGTGTTTTCTTGTATTTGAGGACTAAAGCCACAGTGAATATCAATCCTACCTTCAAAGGAGAAATGTGCGACTGTAAGACATATCCATGGACATTCTCTATTTGAGACAAGTTCTTCTCTGACACATGAACAAGCTCTGGGCCTCTCACTTCATGGGTTAATCGAGGCAAAGTATGATCATGTGGAGCGTCCTCATCTTGATAACGATATTTCTAGAGAAAAAAAAGATAGGAAGGAAAAACAAATAAGCTTTGAGGAGGCAATGCACATGTATGAATGTAAATATGGGATAACAGATAAAGTATTAGACATTAGATAACACAACCCTCAGACTTCCTAATCTGTTCTGGATTACATCTTTTTTTTTTTTTTGGAATACATCTTTTTTTTTTTTTAGCACTTCATCAAAGAGAGAAAATGTGGTATATCACACTGACACACAAAACTTTCACCATCAGATAGACATCTGAGATGAACTACTGTCAAGGGCTGGTACAGAAAAAAAAAAAAGACACACCGATCACCTGAACTGTAGCATCAGCTCACATTTCACATCCCCACACGAATAACTGCACTTCTATAGCCTTTCTCCACAAAATACTTGAGTCATTTTCTATTTAGCACCATGTACTCTGATGCTGGAGAGCACACATGTGCTTCCACAGAGCCACAAGCAGGCAGGCAGAAAATTACCCTCCAGTAAAGTTTTCTCCTTACCCCGAACACTAATTAGGGTGCGAGGTGTTATAACTCTCTGCTCCAAGGAGAGGCAAGGTAAGAAACAGGAGGTAAGCGCCTTGTCCAGGATCCAATACAAAGCTTGTAACAACCAAGAACATAACCCTAAACCCAAAATGAAATTACCAGACCTGTCCTTCAGCTGTGTCTTGTAGAGGGGCCGTTGGAGCTGAGTGGAACCAGCTGTGTCTGGCAGGGGCAGGCCTCACCTCTCCTCACAGAGGAGGCCTACAACCCCCCGGCTGCCAGCGCCTGGCCGTTTGTACCCAGCACACGTACACGGGGGTGTTTTGAGGAGAAGACGACCAAACGAATTCACGTGGTGTCAGGCAGCGGTGGGGGATGTTGCGACATTACGGCGGGGAGCGGGAGGAGGAGAGCAGAGCGGGAATGGGAAGGGGGCTGCACGGGTCTGTGGCAGTGAGGGAGGCGCGGGTAGTGTCATTGTAGACGTCGTTTCCAGCGGACGGGGATCTGCTAAAATATTGCAGTAAGCAAAATCAAAGCCTAAAGGCAAAATCAAAGAGTAAGACGTATTTGGATGGCCGTATAGGAAAATTAAGAAGTCTTAAGTTCAGGTGCTCTCACAAGGACGTCGTGAAGCAGGCCTCCCTGCTGGCCCTCCATTTCACTTTGACGGCTCAGCTCTGGGGTGTTACTTCATTTACTCATCCCTCCAAAGGAAATCATCCCAGTTTATTCCTGCCTTCACTCTCATGTACGGAAACGGTTCAGCAGTTGCCAGGTATTTTCAGAATACACACGTGACATGATTTATTCTCGTCTTCTTTTCTAGGATATGCCTGCAACTCTTCACGTATTCACATTTCAGATAACATGATTAATGAATCTATAAAATGACTGGCACCAGACAAGTATTATTTGGGCAAGAAGCCATCAGTCTAAGAGATGGTACTCCAACCAATGTCACATTAAAGGCTTGGCACACAGATCATTTAAGCCCCAAGCAATCAATTATTTTTTGAATCCAGTGAGTACTCTCTCAAAAAAGACAACTACTCAGAGACACCCTCTTTAAAGTGAGTCACTTGCTAAAACGTGATTAGGAGAACTAACCGCAGAATACCAGAGTCATCCCATCTCCCCAGGAAATGGCAAAAATTAAAATGTCCAGTGACAGCTTTCCAAAGAGACAAGACAGCAGTGGCAGAAGCCATAACAAGCTTTGGCCAGATCATTCATGCAGCTTTACAGTTCAAGAAGCAGTGTAAGGCGGCATTAAAGAAAGAACATCTCTTTACATCCATCAGTAAGTCCTTTCCCCATCATCGCACTGCAGTGTAGCTGTTGCATAAATGAGAGCCAAGGCCCAGAGGAAAGTGGCTCACCCTGAGCCCTGTGCTCCCAAAAAGCAGAACACTTCCGTGCATCTCCACTGGTAGACTTTCCCATGAAAACCTATACTTTACAATTAAAGTTGATCATTTTATCCAATAACTTCACACTCCCCTAACAAATTCAATAATATCCATGTTCATAAACTGGGAAGTTTACAGAACAGATTTCCACTTTTCCATTTGCCTTTATCTCCCTCCGACCCCAAGCCCTGCCTTCTCATTCTTCACAAAGTCTGAGCCCAGAACATTTCTGGGTCAATCCTGTTATGCGTTTGGCTCATGTTCTTAGCACCAAACTCATTGATTTTCATACTTCTTTCCTCCCACAGCATCTCTTCACTGAAATGCTTTCAGCTGTGAACCAAAACAGCTTGACACAGCAAAAAGCCAGTGGTAAGGCTGAAAATACCAAACCAAAATTGAGACTCTCCTGCAGAAATGCCTCATTCCTCTTCATCACTCTGTCCTGATGGGGTCCTGCAAACGTCCTTGAAATTACCCCATTCCGTAGAAATGAGAGTTTTCTCTAAGGGTTAATTTGAGTTTCTGGAGGGAAAAGCGTGATTGCACGGAAATGCTACTCTTCATTTGACAAAAGAACAGGTGGATGTCTTATGATAATTAAATTACAAATCAGTGCCTGCTGCTGACAGGGTATTGTACGCTGCCAACTAGCATCAGATATTTAAAATCCTCTGTAATTACCTATAATGGGGGAGTGGAGTGCGCTGCTGTGAATTTTTAATATGAACATGCGTTTCTGTAAGAGATCATTCTCTCTACAATGTGAGATTATTACAGCATCACTTCTCCTCTCGTCGTACTGTCTAAAGGAGCATTTTTAAGGCTGTTTGCCAAAGATTTGTCAGCTAAACAGGACTGAAGATATGAATCCAGTGGAAGGTAATGGTCAAAAGCCTTAAATATCAACAAAGCCAGCTTTCAAGAAAAAAATAGAGTAAAAAAAGAGTGGGAAGTTACAATACAAGTTATAATAGCCACACTTCTGCATTGGCATGGAAATACAGATGTTCTTACAACCTACCTTTTACAGACTGTCAGTTAATTAAGATGGTTACAAATTTGCCATTTGATTTTGGGCCAGAGAGAACTGGCTTTTACAAAAGCCCTCAGTATTTTTTGTAGTTATCATTGGTTTGCTTTGCAGAAAATGCAAACAGAACTTTTAATTTTAGCTCAACTCAAATTGACCTGTGTCCTGAGCTGCTGAATGCAGTCCTACTGGAGTAGCCACTCAAAAGCACATGTCCCTGTTCTTCCCTACGTGGCTCTTTGCCTGGACCACACAGCGATACATCACAAATTACTTCTGCTTGCAATAGGTGGGCTGCAAAAGGAGGGACCAAAGTGTTTCAAGTCTTGAATGCTATTCCTGTTTTACAGTCCTCCTCAGGAGGGGTCAGACTTCACCTTAGAAGCTGCGGGTCTTCATATAATTCACATAACTTAGACACCACAGGGAAAGGAATTTCTGCAGAAGATTTCCCACAAGAGAAAACAACCTCTTACAGGTCCAGTTGTCCCATCGCAATCTGGGGATAGACAAGGTATGCCTTTGGGTCCTAATGCTACCTGCTCCTTATCCCTAGCTCACTTGCCTTTTCCCTCTACCCAGGATTTGAGCTAATTTGCAACTCCCAAGCAGATTAGCCCCACTGCTAGTCATCTGCTGCAACCTTGACATGGGAGCTACCTTCGAACGGGTCGAACGTCACCTGCCTTCGGCACGATATTAGGTCCAGAATTCAATACGCTGGATTTGTTCACAGTTTTAGCGACAGGCAAAAACTAAAACCGTAATGGACTTGATCCATTTAGACAAAAGTTTAATCTGCAAAGTCCCATTAAAAAAATGTTAGTGCCACTTTTGTCTCACTTTTGTGCTCAGTTTTTTCAGTGGTCTTCAATGTATTGAATTTTACTGGCACTGCTCTCCAAAGGCAGCAAATTTCAATGTCATACAGATGAGTATCTTGAGAAAACAAACTTTACAATTTGCACACACAAGTCCTTGGGCATTCATCCAATCATGAGTAGAAATAATGTTACTCATCCAACTGATTGCAAATGAGCAACACAGCTTGAATTCTGAATATTTGCAATCAATCTATAGAGTAAAGAGAGAAAAAAATACTTTTCTCATTATATAAAATGGAAGAAATCACAATCTGCTTGCCAAGAGTGTGGAAGTAGATTAAGAAGCTTAAATCATTGAATAATTATACTTATTGTGAATGACTTGCTCTTTTGCTTATCAAGTAGATTTCTAACAAGTTTGTCACTGTATCACAGCAACACCTTTCATCTAAGAAGCCCAAAGAGCTTTACAAGTGGTAGTCAAGTCTGATAACATCCTGCTGAAAAAAAGTATGTGCATCATCTAAAGGTGTGTAAAATTAGGCACAGAAATACAACAACTTGCTCAAGGTCACAAAGACAATCAATTAATTAAGCAGTGGTAGAACTCAGGAGATTTTTTCAGTCTGCTCCTCTAAGCCCAAGACCTAGTGCAACTAGACTGGCTTTAATAGTAATAATAATTATTAGTATTATTAAAAAATAAGATTGCAGGTTGGTTACTGCCGTTACAATTTATTTTTACTTTTTTTGGTTGGTTGGTTCATTTTGTTGTTTTGGGTTTTTTTCCCCCACAAAAGTTCCGGGAGACAGCAGACCTTCTAAGGTCAGGATTTAGGTTTTTCTCTGCATCAATGTAATAGCAGCAGTGCTTTGTGTAATTTATATTCTGCTATCTCTGAGAACCACATAGTGTTTTTTAGAGGACAAGAGGTTTCCTGTAAGAACCAAATTGTTTCACAGAAGGGCCACTATCAGCACTGAATACCGAGAACTTGCATAGCTCTTCCATTCGGTACAAGAAGTTTCTTTTTTTTTTTTCAAGAGGGAAAAAATCCCAAATATATGATTTATTCTCTCAGTTTACTGAAATAAGCAGGTATTTGCCCATCGTAGGGAATATATGTCCAGGTTTTTTAAAAACACAAGTACAATGTAGTGGAAAAATTAAGCTTTACAGCATTCTACTCATCTCTTTTTTTGCAACTCTAAATAGTTTTATTTTCCATGATGAAGAAGTGAAAAGGACATTAGTCAAAGTACCTTTCTTGTATTAGCTGGACGTAGTTGCACGTTTCGCTCACAAGATGGCACAATAACCATCGAGTTAAAGCATAGTCTCGCATTAAACTACAAAGTGTTGCGGGAAATAAGAAGTAGCTATGCAATGTCATAAAACTTCAGGCGATTTTTATTTTGAACTGGCCTAGTACAACAGTCTTAAAAAAAGACGGTAATCCTTTATAGTAAGTACATATAAATAGGTAATGATCATACACAAAGCTGGCAGCTGGAAAAAAGTCTAACAGTTCATATAAGCATCAGAAGTTACAGGCAAGTAGGAACCTATTGGTTTTTGCAAGCTTTAGCATGAACAAAAACACTATGTATTGACACGATTGAGACTAGCCCAGAATGCTGCATTCCTCAAGGAATTCTAAATCCTAATTAAAACCGCCTGCATGCAAATCTGTACCATGAGGTATTCAGCTCCATATGCTGCATCGCATTTTGGACCTGTTAACAGCATCAGTTTAGCCCTCTGGAGGTTGCTACTTGCTTTCCAATAATTTAAAATAGATTTTTAACTTGAAGTACCAGTGTAAAAAAAGACACTCTAAGAGGGCGGCTATGCTAGTATTAAATGGTGAATGTGGCTGCAGACTATAAAAATCAGTACCTTCAAAAAAAAAAAAAAAAAGTCCAGCTAATACTGATTGTTTATCTAAGTGGAGCAAAAGAAAGACGTGGGTGAAACCATACAATTTATCAGCACCAGGCTGTAGCCACCTCTCCATCCCTTTGTCCTGCAGTAACTTCACTTGCATACTCCTTTTTATAGTTTTCAACTCTTCCCCTCAAAAGATTTTTTTCCTGGTATATCCACATTCCCACAGCCACTATAGAAGTCTTCATGCCTCGTTAGCTGCCTCTTTTGCTCCTCCATTCCCCCTGTAGCACCCTGCACATCCCTAGAAGCATTGTCCCTGCTCCCATTCCCTGATCCCTCCAATTCTGCTGCTGCAATTCCCCAGCGTGAAAGCACTGAGCCTCACAAATTCTCCTTTTCCATTCCTCGCCTGATCTGAAGAACAGCTTCTGGCACGAGGTGGCTGTGCTGAGGTTACTACTGAGCATTTGGAGAGACAGAGCTGGCAAATGCTGCCAGTCGCCGTGTCTCAGTTTCCCTGCCAATAAGCCTGCGGTGAGAATGCAGCATGGCAAAACAAACACCCCGGTTTTATAGCAGAAGATTACGAAGTAATCATGTAATGTAAGAAATAAATAATATATTATTATTGCCTGAAACAAATGATACAGAGAAAGAAACAAAAATCACAGAACAAATGGCTTGGCCCTCATATGTTTTCTGTATCAAAAATACCAATTTTAATTTAGTCCAGCTTTGCTCAGCACATGACACAGCAGGCCGTTTGTGTTTTGCAGCTGAAACCCTCTCCCCAGTCTTCACACTTGGGTGCCCTACTTAGTTGAATTTATACAAAAAAAATAGGACTTCTCTTCCTAGTGCACACTGCTAGTGACTTCTTCACAGTTAACTAACTATAAAAATTAAAAAATATTAGTGATTTGTATTGCTTAGTTTTGCATGTATCTATGTACTGATTTCATGCTTTAAGTATGTATTTTCATTATTATTTCCCAATGCCCTTCCGAGCATCAGTCAATAGGATAGCACCTACTGAGTTACTCCAGAGGATAACCAAGGTCGTCCCCTAACTCTGTTACTTAGCCCTCAGGGGTCTTGAGTAGATGTAGTTGTGGTGGGCTTTTGGCCCCTCAAGCCTGCCCAGTTTCATAGTTCTAATGTGGGACACGGCCTGGCTGTTAGCACCTGCTGGGGGTCACTGTGGAGAGCCCGCAGATTGAAGGGATGCAGGGAGAGCGTGCTAATTCCACTGTGAATTATGTTTCCCCGAAAGGTCCCACTGAAGGGGGTCTCTAGGGAAGGACAGCCTCTGGGTATAGTGTCTAGAGCTGTAGCCTTTCCCACGATGCCCATGAGTTCATCCTATGCCCGAGTATCTCATGCAGCCTCTGGGTATAGTTTTTCCTGATAGCAGCGCTAGGCATGGGTGGCTCTCCACCTCCTGCATCTGTCCTATGCAGCCCTGGTCCTCCATCCTGCTCCTTTACTTGTACTTACCAGTTACGGATCAAGATTAGGTTTTTTTACAGGTTTGTCTGAACCTAAGTTATGCACTTATGGAGGTCCCACCCTCACAAATAGGTGCGTCAGCTCTAGGGGAGGAGGCAACGCAGGAGCAGGAAGGAAAAGTCAAGGAGAAGCAGAGTAATTACTTGAGGCAGCATTACCGATAAGAAAAAGATACATGAAAATATAACCCCGAGTCTTTTCCTCTCTTCGATACATACATAATCCAATGCAGGGAGCTTTACATATCAGTGCTAAAATAAGCCAAGGGATCTATAACATGGAATGGCAAATCCAGGGAAGGCTGACTTGAGATTTCTTTAGAAATGGGAAGGAATAGAAAAATCATCAAAACAGGGACTAGAGCAAAAGGGGATAAAGACCAAAGCTCAGATGGTAAGAACAGAAAAGACAGAGAACTCCAGCACCTGTGCTGCTCTGGTGCTCAAAAATAGTTGTGAAACTCCTAGGGAAAGCATTTGTCTTACCTCCCTCCAGGGTTAGTTTGCATAGCAATAGCTGCTCCCAGAAATTACATGGCAGAGGCCTGTGGCTGTGAAGGTGGTGGCCTTGCCCCATGCTAGGTTGTATAGACTTTCCAGCTAGGGCTGTGGGAGAGTAATTTTAAAATTTGACCCTTGCACTGCTCACACGTTCCTATTTCCCAGACTTGAATATAAGTGTTCTCACTGATACCCTTGTTTTTCTGCAGTCCCAGGTCTAAATGAAATCTAGGAGGAAAACTAGACTCTGCTTTTCTTAAATTAAGGCTCAATTCATAGGTTAAAAGAAAGATAAATCCACAGAGAATAATGTTCAACAGCCAAGGAAGTATGATTTCCTCATGAACCCTATCACATTCACTGTGCAGACAGGACAGTCCTTTGGGAATTAATTGCATATTGAAGGACACAGGAACTGTGTGTCTGTGGGATTCCAGTATAATTCTTATAGAAATTGGAGAATTCTGGACAAAGGCTATATGAGGCAAAAGCATGATCTCAGGCTAAGAAAGGCAAATGCTATTGTAGATAACTGTTTCTATTCTTGCTTTTGCCACAGAAATCTCATGCAACGCTAGGCATTTCACAAAAGCTAACTTTCTATGAGTGTAGAACTGAGGTATTCCTCACTTTGAAAGGTCTTGGTAGACAGAGATGGCCACTTTTTGCAGAAGTGCCGAGCATCATCACCTTCAGCTGAAAATAGGAGGAGTTGGGCTTTGTGCAGAATAAAATGCAATGGAATCCTGTGCCCTCCAAGAAGTCAGTCTAAGGTAGAATTGGTATCAGCTGACTGGCCACCTAAAACGTAAACTTCTGGTATAAGCAGGTCAACCACGTTCCCTTGCTAATAAGTGGAACATCGCAATATTCTATGTATATTTATCAAAGAACTGCTCACTGAAGGCATTTTTTCTCTCCTTTTTTCCTAACTTGGACTGAAGACAACTTAGGATTTAAGCATTTTGAATGAGACGAATTTCATTCTTGATATTGCAAACTGGGCACAGAAAATAGTGGACTCATTTGATCTTAATTGTTTTGTTAAATGAGTAAAAGTTCTAATCACATGGGGATATTGTGAAAATAAATTCATTAATGTTTATGAGATACTTGGATACTGTCATCAGGCTCAGTATAACAGGAAAATCAATGAAAAAATAATTCTGTAAACGGCGTACAGTTTGAAGAGCATGCATTAAAAAATGCATGGAGACATATGTTGAATGTAAAATGCCATATGAAGTACCACTCCATATGACTAAAAGAAGCAGAGGACCTGTGAAAACAAAAATAACTGTGTAATTAAAAATATATTTGAGTTATATTATAATACTACATTACAATATATGGCCACAGAGGGCCTGCAATAAAATTGCTTAGACCATCTTAATTCTTGCATTTCCTACATCTGAGTGGTTAACTTTATAACCCTGCCATCCCTTAACTGTTCTTTGAACACAATGTATACACACATAAAAAAACCTCATAAACTTTAATAGCATTCCTGCTTCTTCTACTGTGAAGAAGGTATAGAAATAAGTACTGAATTTTTCAGTGTTTGTGGAAAACTGGCTCTTCTTAAATAAAAATACAAATGTTCTATGTGCATAAACTTGAAAAATAATCTTGCTGTTGTCACTCTGATGAACCCAGGCCATTAGCTCTGAAGATAACATTCTTTTTATACCAAACCAATTTTTGTTGGTGCTGGAAAAGTTATTACAAGGCTCAAATATCTACTATTTTTATCAGTACCCTCTTTTAAAAGCTATGAATTTTTATTAACAAAAAGATGGATTTAGTAAGTTTTTACAAGGTGTTCAACAGGCCAGCAAAACACACTTGTGTCAGGTGAATTTGCATGTGCTTGACACCTGTAAGAGTCGAGATCAACATTTCTAAAGCAGGGAACTTACTGAAAAAGCAGCTTTGGATTTTTGGGTCTTAATCCTTCTACAGCCTTTCAGTACAGCATAATTGTGGCAAAATAATCTGCCTCCCACAGACTTTAATAAAGCCCTGGTTATGGCGCAAGTGAGCAAAGTAGCTGTCATTATAAACAGAATACAGAGAAACACGAAGCTATTGTATGAACAAGGGTTTATTTGCTTTACTGAGGCTATCACCAAAATCAATATTTCCACTTTTTCACCTCTCCACCATCAGCCTAGTTCCTGATCTAAGGAGTTTATAGTTCCAAGGGAAGCTCCTTCAGCTCACTGATCTGATGGCAACACATCAAGGTAAAACTACTCCCAGGTCAGGAGCTGGGCAGGAAGAGAGTATCCCATCAAACTGCATCCTTTGAGCCCACAGGGAGAGCGAATCCACCACTCCTTGGGCCATACCTCACGTGAAATGAATAGGGAACAGCTTATCATCATCGCCATTTCTTCTATTTAAAAATAAACTAACGAAGGGATTACACCTGCATTTTCTGAAGGGTCAAGCAAGCCTGTCAGCACAGCCTTACTTAGTTTTTCAAGACCCATAGGGCTTAGCCCGAACCAAGGCAATGAGTGGGTCATGGTGAATAGAACTGCAGGTAGCTAGCAAAATTGCAGGAAACAATGGGATATATGCACAGATTTCTACTATCTTTAGAACTGTTTTTAGACCTAGGCACCTAAAATTTGCCTTTGTCTTATTTGGACAGATAAGCCTTTTTCACATTTGAACTTAAATGTGAAAATCAGCCAGTAATTACTCTGCTGGATGGAGACAATGATTCTCTGTTGGGGCTATTGTTATTTTGGGATCTCCTTCCATAGTCATGTTGGAAAAATAGGCATATTTTTTATTTTTAAGTGATCTGAGCACTCACATTTTAAATAAGCCAGCTGGGCTCTCAGTCTCTGCAAACATAAGCTACAGTCCATGCCTAAATGATCAGGCACTTGTTTTGTATCTCGTTATAATGTATATCTGGCAAGGTTAGTAATATCTGAAAAGTTCTTTAGAGCTGAAAAATGCTATAAAAATTCAAATTTATATTATATTGCATAGAAGATTCTCTGGGCAGCAGCCAATGATTTAGACGGAAATTTACTACCAGTCCATTGCATTTTCTTGAAAATCAAGATTCTACATGTCTTAGCCTGGATGCCCCAAACTTTGTTGCTTTTGAAAATTATCATCTGACTCTTCTGTTGGGTACAACTGTTGTGTCTCACTGTTGTGTCTGCCTATCTTTCTGCTGAATTCTATGGTATTTTGCTCCTTTCTTCTTGATGAGGTTTCTTAGTAGTTTTTATAGTTGGAGAAACAGGGGAAGACAAAGGGGAAGGTTGAATGCTTTAGAAGTTAGTAAAGCTATCTCTGAAGTAAAAACAAATTTCTTTCTTGCAGACTGACCTTACCAATGTTCAAAGCCATCCTTCTTTGCAATAACACTAGCTTAATTAAAAGGTTAAATCCCTACTGCATTCACTAAGAATTCTTATTTGAAAGAGTTTAGATATTGTAACAAATTTTTTCAATTTTTTAAAATTTTCGGCTGAAGGAAGTAAATGTCTTGTATAAAATATCACAAAGAAAATAAAATCTAAATTCTTTTGGTCTTAACAACTAGTTTTCAGGAAGGCTGCATAAATGACTGTCAGTTGAATAACAATGTCATGGTACATTTTCTGTTGTTCTTAATTATTAGAAAATGAGGACGAAGCAAAACCCATCCTGGTTAAAATTAGATTCAGCCCAGATCATAAGGCAATCATGAGGCACTGTTAACTTTGAAATGAAAGACATGATTATAAAATGATACCCAAAACAAAAGTCACAGACAAACCCAAGCAAATAGCTTGGTCTAGACACAGCAGTTTTATTATTAGGCAGAGAGGGTTTTTTAAGTCCTGACCCAACAAATGGATTGATTGATTATATAAATAAATATTTTCCAGAGCTTTATACGTGCAGTGGGCCAAATCCTCAGATCTACAACATCTATCTGGGAATACAGCCTATTTAGAGCTATTTGATTATTCATTTTCCATCTTTTTTAGTACTTGACTAAGTGTTAGGTGGATAGCTAAAGACCTATATCTCTGTATGTTTTCTGATGAAGTAGCAATGTAAACTCCCCCAAATAAAAGTTCTTTTGTAAAAACCACGTCTTTTTCTCTTCATAAACCCCTTTACAAGAGCAGGCAAGTCACTCTGCATTTTCTGTCAATCCTCTGCTACTCAGCTGATAATACCAACAAGGAAAACAATTTATCGAGTCTGGAGCTGTGATTTTCTGCTGAGGAAAAGAAATGCTCCCTGGGAACCAAACTGAGAGCTACAGCTCATTTTTATCTTGACAATGAGAAAGCGAGCATGACTTTAACTTGTTGTTGACCTTTGTTGCAGTTGGATCACTGATCTAAAAGTCAGTGGGTATATATATATATAACATTATTCACATCCAACTATCATGTATAGAGTGGGAAAAAAACATTTTACTATTTATAAAACATCTCAGCATGAGCAAAATTCTGCAAACATTAATCACAACTGTGTGAATGACTATCCACACCAAAGAAAAGGCACCTTTTTGAGTGATTCATCTCATCTCTGCTGCTCAGGAAGGGATGGATTGCCTTTTAATAGTGCCACATGCTCAACAGTAACTACCCAAAAGCCAAGATATTGGCACTGGTCAACCTCACCCAGAAGGTCCTCTGGCTCTCAGACCTTGAGATAAACAGTGGACATGTGCTCCCCCGGGGAGATGTGTTTATTTTTCAGCATAGAGACTTGGCATATTGTCCTAATTGCTACGTGACTAAACCAAAGTGAAAACTGCCTATGTGAGAATTGCCACAACGTGTTGTGAACATACACCTGTATTTTTGAAAGCTGATAATCTCCAGGTGGTGTTAAATTAGGCTGGTTCTTCTGTAGCTCCCTTGGGAAGGACTGCACCATCTAATTTCCCTTGCTACCACGCAAACTATTATCAACGTTGAACATAGTATTAGTCAAATCCCAGTTGACAGTAATATTTTGGCCCTATATGTCCATGTTCTCATAGATACATTTCGGCTTTATTAGCTTATTAATAGTGTGGCCTTATTAACTTTTTTAACCACCAAAATGATGATTAAATGGTGCAGCAGGAAATGTTTTGAAGAGTTTCTTTTACAGATGATTAACTAGTGTTATGAGATGCGCTCGAGTTGTCTGAACAAATGTAGGATAATATCTCACTTTTGTACTGACAGTCCTCATTTTTTTAAAAATATTATTACAATAGTGAAACAGCTAGAAACATAGGATCATAACACTTTCTCTTCTTGGGCTTTCCAACAAATAAAAGTGTCATGGAACCACTGCAAAAATGTTTCCTTCATTTCTTATTTCACTGTATTTACAAAAACATTCAGTACAAATTTATCTCTTAAAAAGCTTGATGAATCAGACTCCCAAAATACAAAACATTAACAGGACAAAGTGTACTCTCAAAGCTTCTGAAGTACTTTGTTGGACACAATGTTTTCAAAGTGAAGTGCATTCAACTGTTGTATCAAAATTTCTGAAGTGTTTTAGTTATTATGCTTATTGCGTGAAAATTTGCAGTTCTTGAGGTCCTCCCGCCTCACTAACTTTCGCACATCAGTGCTGCTCATTTGCAAGTGTTCAGCACTCACCTGGAAATAGGTCAGAAGTCTGTATTTTCCCACACCCTTGTGTACCTTCTGACAACTCTGTGCCCACTATCAGAGTTGACTTGCCTGTCAAATAATTTGAACACTTTTATATATATATTGCCAAGCTATAGTAGCTAGCATCTTATACATAAGTGGCTAATTGGGTATTCTGGGCCCATTCTGTTCCTTGTTCTGGCTTCAGAATGCTTCATATTTCTCAGAAGTACTTGTATGTAAAAACCACTGACTTGTAACAGACATATATGGCACATATTTGCAGTCCTATACAAAAAACGTGGAGCCCCCTTTTTTGTAGCCTATAGATCTGAAGTTGCAAAAGGTGCCATTGTCAGGTTTCTTCTTTAAATTTATTTTAAAATAAACCAAAGAAAAAAGGGCAGCCATTTCCCTCAAACCATGAATACTTAAAGTGAGTTTATATCTGATGTTTCTATCCTGTCATGTACTTGTTTATTTTTATATGTTTGCTGTTTTTCTAGGATATATCAGAAATCAGTATTTGGTACTCATCAGTAGGATGTGGAATTTATATTATTTGTTATCAGTTAGAAAATGTAGTCAGAAAAGTCCCCAAAGACCATGAAAAGGATAAAAAACAAAAGATATCCCAAGTGGAATTAATGCTAATATCTGTATTTATTTATACCACTACCCACAGGGGTTTCACATTAAATTCTACTATTTAAAAAAATGCTTAAGCTACTTTCGCAGTGAATCAGATGAGGAATTTCCTTGAAAAAACAGGCTAAAGAAAATCAACGTATCACTCAACTGCTTTACTTCAACTGGAGTGCCAGTTTTTAAAATAATACTATAAGCTAATACATAATGCAAAATAAAACTAAAAGGAAGATTTGACATACAACATTTTTGTTTGTTTGCAAATGTGATTTTCATTATTTTTAAGACAATTAATGAATGTGGATACATTCTTATGAAACATTCTGAAAAGGAAAAACGTTTTATCACAACAGTTTCAACTAACTTAGTTACATCAAATCACATAAATAGCCAACATATATACATATTCACACAAATTTCATTTTCTGTTTATTCTCTGCCCCCAAACAAGAGCTTGTTTTATAAGTATTTTCACCTAAAATCCCTTTAATGTACTTATTTTAGACTTCTGTATATTAAAATTATAGGAAAAGAAGGCTTAGAAGACAGAATAATACTTTTCATTAGATCTGAAGGTCGAGAAGGGATGACAATATAATTTATTAGAGCTTTAATATAGCTGAAAAAAAATGGGGAAACATTTGGGCACACAGTCTCTACTCTTAAATTGAATTTGTTTCTATCTTTAGACATTCCTCATCTGTCTGCCAATTTAGTCCCAAAGAGAGAATTATAAATAAAACAAAAGAAAACAAAAAAACAGGAGTTCAGGTGATGTTAAAACTCGCTTTTTCCTCAAGGATGAGGGAATTCATAGATTTCCTAAAAGTGCAATTGCCTATTGAAGAGTTTCTTGAACCTTTCTCTGATCTCTTATGCAATCCCTTATATTTTCAAGTTTCAAAAGAATTTTAAAGATGGGCTAAATTATTTCTAAGTTAGTTAAGCCACCTACAACTCATTAAGTGGAGAAATTCAGAACACACATCTGGTTTTAAGAATCACTCTGGTTTTTAAGCCTTATCACTTTCAGTGAAATTCGCTTCACAAAATTTGACAAGTCTAAGGTGAGAGGCACAGGCTTAACAGTTAAGGGTTTGCATTCATCCCTTTGTGTGAGAGGCTTTGCAAAAGCCATCATAGTGACAATTAATTTAAATAACATGAAATATTCAGTGAACACAGTTCCCTCTCCCTGTATAAATGGCTATTTTAGCGAAGGACTAATAACACAAGTGGTGAGCTGAATATTGATGACGGATCTTTTCCTCCAGATACGCAGAAACCACTGAATGCAGAACTTTCTTCTGCTGTGGAAAATATGTTCTTAATTTCCTGAGGTTCATTAGAAAATCTCCAGATAGTACTGTGTCCAGCAAGTATACCCATTTGCGATCATCATAATTTGAATGAATGATCACTGCTAATGGAGGGAGGTTTCCTGTGCTCTCAACCCTCTTCAGTTCACGGATGAGTTATGCTGCTTTCTGCCCTGCTCCAGCCCTGCAGCACTGCCTGAGATAACTCCAAGAGCTACGAAAATCACTAGGAAGAAGCAGACGTAGAAAGGGTGGGGGAATGGAAGACTTCCCCCCACCAAATAAAGGAGGGAGGGGTGGCTGAACATTTTTGAGTTCTGCACCAGCAGCACAGACTACCTGAAGAGTTAGGGAAGAAGATCATCAGACAGCTAGCAAAAAAAAGTGAGAAATTTCACAAACACATGAATGGCCAAAGAGAATTCAGAAATGAAAAAAATAGATAACGCTCAAGTCCCTTTTATTCAATACAATCTTTCATTAACAAGTCATGATTTGGTGGCAAGATGGAGGAATTTGCAACCCTTGGGAATGTCAACATGTAAAATGGCAGTAACAAAATCAGAGAAGACTGGAGAGCTGCAGAAGGAAGGCAAGGGCTTGAAGAATTGAAATATGTCAACATTGTATGTAGACATAAAAACAGAAGGAAATCAAACTAGCATTACTGAAAATGCCTTTGTCAACTGTAAGAAGTGGGGAGATAGATATAAAAAATGATCATTCATGGAAACAGACAGGGTCAGAGAGGTCCATGATCAGTGTACATAATATCGCCAAACTAGCAAGAGTGAGAGGCCCTCTTTTTAAGGAAATGCTATGGCTCTGACATACAGAACAACGTTTACAACAAAAGTGTTGTTAGAGAGTACGTGCACACAAAAATATATGCACAATATTATAGAATGTAAGCAAAGTTGTCAGTCTCAGCTTGCACTGGAACACCTGTATAGACATCAGTAACAAACAGCATAAAAAAGGCTTTAAAGAGGTGTTAGTAAATTTATCTCACTGAATTTGAAATGAAAAGTCATTGGGAATGTCAGCTGAAATTTTTCTTTCTTTCTTGATTCTTTATAATTTCTTAGGCAGAGAGAAGACTACATTGTCATAGCAAAAATAGTTTCACTAAGACATTTAAAGTGTTCTTTATAAGGAGGAAGAATGCTGTTATTGCAAAACTTAAAGCACAGAATATTTGGTTTAAGATTTCTACTAGCTGAATGGGGTCATAATGACCAAAGGCACTAACTTTATTCATAAAGAAAAATATTTCACTTCACAATGACAAGCTCCCTTATCAGTTTGGTGGTGATGTTGAGAATTACCAACAGTATAAACTCCCATGATTTTGTAAACAGATTTCTTTACATGAAATAAGATACTGTAAATATAATTTACCTCTAATTTACTTTATATCTGTGACAGGCCTAAATCCACACCTGCATTTCCCATTGCACATTTCTGTTATTATCAGTGGTATTTATTCAAAACTTTCTCTGGGACACTGATATACAAACAGGTCTGTCAGGTTTGTAGCTATCGGAAGCAGCAATAGGATAAGCACCCTTCTTTCTGTAAGTAAATTGTTTGGCAGGAGAACCAGCTTCGCCAAATTAAATTCTTTTTTTAACAGAAATCATTTCTATAATCTGGCATCTTCTGTCTGTAATCTTGGCTCACCTGTTTATGTTTTCCAGTATGGGAAGAACAGATATTATTTAGGGGTCAGTCTGGATTAATCAACAGTATTTACACATTTTCCATCTCACATCCTCATACTGACAAGAGCATTGATGGTTGCAAACCTGGGAACAAGAATGGGGCATATATGGGCACTTGCTTTCCATAACTAAGTTTCACTTATGATTTTGTTTTCTATACGTTAACTTTATTTATCTCCTAAGCTAAACAAATTCCAAAATATGAAAGAGAAGAGAAAGAGAACCCTTCAATCCAAAAGTAGAGCTTTTGCAGGCAACAAGTCCCAGAACAAGATTCCTACGAGACTCCACTGTTTTCTAACATCCTTCAGTTCTCCTCTTTCTCTCTGGATAGCAAGCTGTTTTCCAGTATCTTCTGAAGGTTGAAAAATCTTGCTTTTACTCAGCAAATTAAAAGGAAAGCTCCAAAGCTGTAGCCCCTAGAAAGTCCCGCCAAGTGCCTGTAGCCATATGCCAGGCATTTCTAGGCTAGTTTTAACACCTCAAGTTAGCAATCCTGGCAATGCAAAGATTTGAAACTAAGTCTCCAAATCATACGCCAGTGCTCAGCCACAGAAAATTCTCCACTCAGGCTCATGGGCGGAGAGAAATAAGGCCTCTAGTAGTCAAAACCCTAATGTCATGCATGTGATTCAGACTCAAGTTGTTGAAAATACGAATGTAGTCACACTCTTTTTTAAGGAGGTAAAAGAAAACAATGAAATAAATAGGAGGTACTATGATGAAAAGTTCTTGAAATTTTAGTTTTTTAAATGGCAGGCCTGTCTACACCAGTAGATACAACAGAATAGCATCTTTGCATGCAAAACGGAATCCATCCACTACACAACTTTGTAGTTTATCCAGCAGGGAACTGGCAAGGTAATATTAAAAGGAAAATCCATCACCATCTGTACACAAAGTGAAGCTGACATTTTAAGTTCTGGTCAATGCATTTCCTTTTCTTCAAGGTCTATTTACACTTGAGTTTGACAAGAGTCTTACTGGGGATATAATCACCAGCACTACGCTGCAATTTAGAATGAGAACAAGGACATTATTAGTAAAGGGAACACGGGTGGGTTGCAGTTTACTTAAAATAAAAATTGTAAAAAAAGGACTCTAAGAAACTGTATTTAAAGCCTAAAGAAATAATTCAACTTCACAATGAAATAGTTTTCATAGTAATACCTAATATTTTGCTATAGGCAACAGAAAACATAGCTTCATTATTAAAAATCACTAGGTAAAAGAAGACTTAAAGAAATAGGCAGCACAACTTTTTGTACATCACTTTCCTTATTTCAAAGGAAATCTGTGTGCAGAGAGGGGCCATAAAAATTCACTTGCGGTCCTGGGTCATAACATTTTAGGACTGCAAAGACCTGTGGAATTGGTAAAAACAGAGAAATGGGGAGGGTGAAGGAGCATTTTGCACAGTCGAATGGGACTGCTAAGACATGCTAACTATGGGGAGGAGGAAGTTCTCCTGGGAGGTGGTGCGTGCAGGCAGGGATCTCACTGAGCATTACGAGCAGCTACTTTTGTCCTTGGTGTGATGTTCTTGCTCCTACAGACCACAAGTTTTGCCATCTTGCTGCACTCCCCTGTAAGCACAAAGTGACTAGAAAACATCTACTAGTTGTTTCAAGATCTGAAAAGCTAACAGTATGAATTTGGCACTCGAGCATGCCACTGGGATCTTAGTAGAAGTCTTAGATATGTGTAGGTGGGAAACAGATGTTTTCCACAAGGCAGCCGCAGGGCTAATGATGGAAAATTGCGTTGCTGGACATTCCCAAGATTGTTCTTAAAAATGGTGTATAAATAACCAACTATTTGCTGCCTCCTGTAGGACTGCAATCGGCTTCTAATTTCAAAAGCTATTATCAACTCTGTGAAAACAATGTATTTCAACTGCATGTAAATGTGTTATGTGGAAGGAAGGATTGTTTGAACTAGGTTTCACTCGTGAGTTTTCAAAAAGCTAATTTATTTTCTGGATGTTATTGGCTTGAAATCAATTCTCAGCAGGTGAAACCTAATGGTCTTAACTTATTAAATGTATGTTAAAAGAAAGGAGAAAAAAAGAAAGACACTGACAGCAAAGTTTTCATTAACTTGAACCTGATTCTCATTTACACAAAGGCTGGTATACACCACACTAGCTGTGCAGGGAGATTTTTAACTGGGAGCAAATGCATATATTTCACCCAACTTAGTAACCCTTTATGGCGGCAAAGGTGGGTTTAACAGTTTTAATGCAAGCCTGGAAGCTCTCAGAAGCTTTGTTGTCTGTGAAGGGTTCCTAATATATTTCCTGCAAAGTAAAGAGCACACTCCAATTTTTTTTGTTTCTCACAGACAAATCTGCAAGGTACAGGCAGCATTAAACTGCCTATGAGCTTTCTTGTATTTTACTGGACATAAAAGCCATTCTGGAAAATATCTGCAAACAACTGAATTTTATAATCTGAGGCAGCAGCCTCTTCTCACTGTTATTTGAAGAACCTCAACAAAACCTGATATTTTCTTTCCTAAATTGTCAGTAATATTGTGGGTTTTAACTACTCGAGCACCTGCAATGTTTAGAAATGTAATGCTGAGACAATAGTAGATGTTGTGGTTTAACCCCAGTCAGCAACAAAGCACCACACAGCTGCTCACTCACTTCCCCCCCACCCAGTGTGATGGAGGAGAGAATTGGGAAAAAAAAGTAAAACTCATGGATTGAGATAAAGACAGTTTAATAGGACAGAAAGGAAGAAAATAATAATCATAATAAAAATTAAAAAAGAATTGGAATATACAAAACAAGTGATGCACAATGCAATTGCTCACCACTCACTGACCGATGCCCAGTTAGTTCCCAAGCAGTGATTTCCCCCCCATGCCAACTCCCCCCAGTTTATATACTGGGCATAACGTCACATGGTATGGAATACCCCTTTGGCCAGTTTGGGTCAGCTGCCCTGGCTGTGTCCCCTCCCAACTTCTTGTGCCCCTCCAGCCTTCTTGCTGGCTGGACATGAGAAGCTGGAAAATCCTTGACTTAATCTAAACATCACTTAGCAAGAACTGAAAACTATCAGTGTGTTATCAACATTCTTCTCATATTGAATCCAAGACATAACACTACACCAGCTACTATAAAGAGAATTAACTCTATCCCAGCCAAAACCACAGTGGATGACAGCCTTTGATTGTGATTTTGGTGAAATTCCTACGAACTATTGTAGGTCTAATTATTCAGCCTCAGACTAACAGTTACTGCAGGGTGAACCCAGTTCTGACAGCTCCTATGAAGTTTGGTGCTGTTACTGAAAACATGGCTAAGGGATTCAGGTTATTAGTAATAAAATCTGAATTAATGAATTAAATAATAAAATAGACAGATTCAAATTTTTTAAACCTCTTACGTAGTCTTTTCACTAATCTAGCTAAAAGGACTTAATTTAAGAGGTCAGTTGTATAAGCCTATTTTGTGAGGGAAAATAACCATATAGTAAAGTAAGTGGCCCATCTTCACCTACAAGGCAGAAGCAAGTTAAAAAAGAGGGCTGTTTTCTCAAAGTGGCAATCAAAGCTTTACTCACGTGCCTACAGTGCCACTTTATAAGTATCAGTATTCACTAATAAAAAAAAAAGTTATTCCTTTTATTATTGTGAGGTCAGCTTCAGAATGTGAATTTAAAATGCTCAGAGGATGAACTAATTCTTTTTAGTTATTTTATTTTTTCTCTGGATTTGACAGACGATTCTCGATGCTTAGAGTTAGAAATTCTCTACACATTACTCTGCATTTCAGAATGGAAGGAAAGAAGGAAATTAAAAGTTTTCACTGAATAAAGTTTGAAAAAAATTACCCAGAAACATGTTTTGCAATACTGAAATATTAGAATACAAACTGTTAAATAGAAAATACATTAATGCATTAAAAATGTTAGCAGAACTATGTAAATCACAATAAGAAACTAAGGTAAAAAATTAATGTGATCATGTCCTGAGGCAAAAGGTAATTAGAATGGGTATGTTCTTAAGAAATGCTCTAGTCTCAATGAAATTACATTTAAAAAGAAAAGGGAATACTCATCCAGATCTAAGACAGACTGTTCTTGAATAACAAAGGTTTTGCTGCTCAGCATTGATACAACATTTAGAAACACATACTTACATTTGCATTGTCATTTGCAAGAAAAAGCTACTTGTTCTTAATATGCTAGTTTTCTAAACTCTGGTAAATCTGATCATTTTAACTTAGTCTATGATCATTAGTAAACCTGGGACCTAATTTTTATAATGATGTACTGCTGGCTGTACTATTCTTCTTTCAAATCAAAAGAATATCAAGCACTTTTGAAATGACCTAAAATCTATTCAAGTCAGTGGAAGGACTTTCATTTCTTTGGGCTTTCATCCAGACTTCGCATCTAGTATGAAAGACTGGGCCCTTAAATTGTAAGCAAAGAGCAAATAGCACTACCATACTGGCTGTATTGAAGTGCTAAAATGGGGGGGCAGAGGTACATAAAGTACCTTTTTTGCCTTTTCAGTAATGATACTTGAGAAATGCACTTGATGGGCTTAAAAACATTAGTCTTCAGAAATGTCTTGTAAAAGCTGTACCTGGATACACCTGGATTCAGATAATGAAAGCTTTGGGAACACATTGCAATTATTCAACACTACTCCCTACAGACAAGTGTCTCAACAACTTGGTCCTTATCTTCAAAGACTTTATTGATCTGGATCTGGTACAATGAGAAAACAGCTTAAACTCCTAAGGCAGAGGCGATGGACAAAAAAACAGTGCACTTCTAGCACAACAGATTTGTCCCTCACAGGAGGAAAATCAATTTGTCCAATGGTTTACTTGAATGAAGGAGGCTGGTAAGACATTCAGCTAAATCCTGTAAAATCTAGGATCAATTGCAAACTAGCCTATGTGTAGTTCTTTCATAATAAAAACACATAATCCAGCAAACTGAAACAAACATTTTCACTTTATATAAAAAGCCACATACGTGATTTTCTTTAAAGAGAGAAAGGCAAGAGCCACTTTTCAGTAGCCCCTAAGAAAAAGGTAAAAGCCATAGTTATATATATATTCAAAAGTTAGGTGAAAGAAGGAATCACCAATGTATTTTTTAATCTTTGGAGTTACTCTCTGAGAATGTTCTAGAGTTTGCCTTTAATTAAAAGAAGGCCCTTTTCTACTTTATTCCACATAAATTATTCACATGATTTCTGTGACTCAGTGATAGCATATTAACAGCTCTGTTATTTTATATAATTGCAGTACATAGGTAATCAGAATGCATTATGTTGCAAAGATAATTATGACAGTGTTTTCTGCTGTCGTGTGATGCTGGGAGCCTCAGCAGTGCGTTTTTGTAACACCCTGCATGTCATATGGATGGGGAGGAAACTGTCAAGAATTTCCCAAGGCTCTGTATTTTTCAACAAATATATTAGTTGCACAAAAGAGATCCCAGATTAGTGACAATTCTTTCTTTTCTAGGGGCCAAGCCAACTTACAGAAGTCTATTGTATTTAGGCAAATGTTTCCTTAATTTGGGGGCTTAAGCAACACTGCAAAGACATTTTGGAGCCACTGTGTTATTACTTTAGTGAGTAATTCACATGCAAGTCCCTTTATCAGCATACGTATGTGTGGACAGTTGTCATGAACCCGTGGGAGTACAGGGCAAATTTTGACTCATGAATTTGCACCTCAGTAACATAAATTTTCATACCCTATGCAGCCAGCATTGGACTTGTACGTATGAGACGATTTGGTATTTTTTTCCCTTCCTAGAGACAAAGATTTCTAACAAATATTTGTGTGCCTGAGGATGGAAGAAGTTCTACTAGTTTGAAGTTTTCCCTTCATCTGAAAAATTCAGAAGGCCAAAATCTATCAGAAATGTTGCAATACATGCTGACATCATGCTAACAGGTACTGCAACTACCCTAATTTATACAGCGTTTCTTCACTCAGTTTTTCTGCAGTGCCAACTTGTTTCTGTTAGGTAGTCACTGTTTTCACAGGCAAGCAATTAAAAGGAAATTAAACACGGTATGTGCATTTGACACCAGTTAACAGCAGCCAGCAATTAAAGGAGGAATTTCACCCCTAATCTATTGTGATATATTGCATTGTTTTAAAGTTATACCGAATAATAACTGGAAATTGCTGATGAGGAAGACCTCGCAGGTCTTGTAGCCTGTCCTCTTACCAGTGCAAGCTGTTTTTAATACATCAAGTACTTAAATGTATCCAAGACTCTTATTTTCCTGACATCCATGTGTATTAATATGCATACATTAAATACTTTCAGTTTACCAGGTAATAACTTAGAATCTATTAAATGGGTAAATAATAAAGTGCATAGTGCTTAAGAACACGATATTATCTTAAATGTGTTTTTTTCCACCACTTTTCTAATTATTTGTTTCCACTTAGGGTGAGCAGGATCTTTTAGCAATGTAGTATCTTTGGGGATGGGGTTTGCCTTCAAAGTCTGTTGGAAGGTTTCTAGAGTTGAAGAATTCAAATCCCTCGTTACAGTTTACAAAATATGTAGGGATTTCCTATCTGCATGAGTTTTAGGCACTTCCCCTGCAAACCATGACTGCACTCATATTTTAAGATGAAAAATGACCATCAGTCAGATGGAAACACCCAGCAGATTGCAGCTGGGTCAGGCAGGTACAAGGTGTTACAAGTGTCACACCTTTCAGTGGGACCTTCTCATGTTTTAGACACTTTTTTTTAACCCTCTTTACAGCTATGAGCTTCGTGTCCTGTGACTACAACTTTCAGAATTGGATCACTTTTCACTGTGAATGTTTACACTAGCACAGTGGAGTCCCCAGAACAGGCAATGACCTCAAAACCTGTTATAACCTATTTTAATAACTCCCATGGATGTCCCAACCTCCTGAAGCTATTGTCACATACTGAAGCAGTCTTATTTTTTCCAGTACTTAGCAGACAGTATAAGCAGTATTGTGGGGAATTGCTTACGCTGTCTCTCCCACGGCTTCCATTTATTTCTTGGTGCTGAAATTGGGTTCTCTGTTGTTTACCACCCTTACACCCATCTGTCATCACAGGTTAACAAATAGCTATTGGCTCTAGTGAGCTTGGAATTATTGAGGAAGGCAGGGTTGGCCTTACTGTCTGCAGGAACGGGATAATACTTCTGTGTTAGTCACAATTCTGTTGTGCTCACTACTTCAAGCAGGGTAAAAAACATCTTCCACGCTCCTCCTCCTGCGGACACCTGCCTGGCCAGGTCTCCAGGCCCCAGCTGCTTTACTAAATAATATTATCCTAGTTTGAAATAATGCTGACATGCTTCAAAGAAAGTAAATATGGATATATGCTATTCCTGAACCTCTGGGTTGCTTTTTTTCTCTTTGTTCCCCCTTTTTTTTTAATCTATGTAACAGACTATATATTCAGGGTTCTGGATGCAAGGTCGTATTAAGACAATTTAATACAATATAAAAATGTAATATTTTTATTTTTCCTTCTAAAATTATTTCTGGAAGTATTGCTCATGAAATAAAAATATTTAACAGTGGCAGGTAACATTTTTTCTTTTGCCATAAATAGATTGCAACAGTTGTATCTGTCATATGGATTGTAACAGTTTAAAGCTGTACATGGATGTGGATCTTATGAAAAATAAGTCATTGTGTTTGCATATATTTATAAAATTCTTAAGTTTTTTTAAGTTAAAATAAAATGTTTTTATTAATATTGGTCGATGCTGTGATCCAAGACCATAAGCATTTTCATGGAATGGAAGGCTTTCAGCATTGGCATTTTATCCTTAATCTTCATTGCAGCAAAAGCAAAGTGTGATTTGTAGACATTTATTCATAATTTCTAAACCAGTTATGACCTTAATGCATAGACACTTCAACCTGGATTGGTGCACAGTTTATTTTGCATTATATGATCATGAAGATGACCACAAAAAAGGAAAAAAACTTGTATTTTATGTATTAAATACTTTTTTTTTTTTTTCATTTTTTTCATGGCCCAACACTATGTAAACATTTTTTGCTGGTTATAATCTTTAAACTGTTGCTCTCAGTAAACATCCTAAACTTTCCACTAGGTTTGAGGTGCAGGATTAGGTGCAGAAACTGGCCCTATTTAACAGTAACTGTGTTTTATTTAATTTATTTTCAAGGGTTTAGGAAACTAAAATTAACATTTACGACTTAAGAAGGAAATGGAAGGGTAATAGCGATGATGAGTATAGATTTCTTACTGATTCAGTAACGGAAAACTCAAGAATGTTTTTCATGTTATGTATTTGTGACCTTGAAAGTCATAACTTGAAGCTACTACATTAGTTCTGGTTCACCACACACACTTGATCTGCCAAAGCACTGACTCATGAAATTCAGGTGTGATGAGTATATAAAGACCATTTGCTATGGAATTAGGAAGACTAGAGATGTTATAAAGGAGAATAATTTATGGGTGAAATAATTGGACTAGGACTGGAAGCCTTCCTACATCATTACCATTGTATCAAGACTAGAAGAGTATATAAAAAAAAAATTGGTAGTAATAGAAAAGTCAGATGATAATTTGATTTTTTTTTTTTTCATTTCAGCAAAAAGATGTCTTTGGAAAAAAAAAGTCTACAAGTAAACTGTGTTTTACTCAGTGCTTTTGCCTCCCTTCATATCATATGCCATAGTGATCAAGGGAGTACATTTTTACTTTAATTGTTCTTCATGTATTTCTTTCCTAAGAAAAAACCATCAGCTCAAACATGAGATAGCTCTTATTAAGTAATGACAGTATCCATTTTAATACAAATTTGAAAATGGCCAAGTGTGACTATAACATTGTTCCAATGTTCTGATGTCTGCAAGTTAATGAAATATATAATGATTTAATGTTATTAATCTGCATTGAAGTCTTACCATGGTAAATAACACGAACCAACTTTTTTATTTTAGCAGTGTATTCCAGACTCAGTTCCCTTTGGTTTTTTAAACTCAATCAAAACTGTTTGCTACAACACTTTTTGCATATTAAATATTAGGATTTTTCAACAGAGTACATCCTAAACAATGGATCATTTCTGTGTTCCCTAACTTATAAAAAATGGAGAAGCTGATTTTTTTTAAATGAAGTTTATTGCTTTTACACTTCTACTGCTTTTATATCTCTGTATCAATGATGCTACATTTCTGTTTTGAGAACTCACATAAAAAGCTATCATTTAAGATGTATAAGTGACAATATTAAAAAAATCAATTGATTCTGTAGCTTAGAATACTGTCAATTATTTTTTATACATATATACATATACATTTTTAATACTAGAAGACTATATTTAAAGATGTTTTCAATGCTGAATCATACATATTTTATATACAGATATCTCTGAAGAATGACTCAAAATAGTGGTTTTATTTACATAGTTTTATCATGACAGACTGTATGGTGGTTGCCAACCATATCCTGGGCTGTATCAGAAGCAGCGTGACCAGCAGGTCGAGGGAGGGGATTCTGCCCCTCTGCTCCGCTCTGGTGAGACCCCACCTGCAGTTCTGCGTCCAGCTCTGGGGTCCTCAGCAGAGGAGAGACATGGACCTGTTGGAGTGAGTCCAGAGGAGGGACACAAAAATGGTCAGAGGGATGGAACAGCTCTCCTATGAAGACAGGCTGAGAGAGTTGGGGTTGTTCAGCCCGGAGAAGAGAAGGCTCCAGGGAGACCTTGTAGCAGCCTTCCAGTACTTAAATGGGGCTTATAAGAAAGATGGGGACAGACTTCTTAGTAGGGTCTGTTGTAACAGGACAAGGGGTAATGGTTTTAAACTGAAAGAGGGTAGATTCAGACTAGATACAAGGAAGAAATTTTTTACCATGAGAGTGGTGAAACAGGTTGCCCAGAGAGGTGGTCGATGCCCCATCCCTGGAAACTTTCAAGGTCAGGTTGGACGGGGCTCTGAGCAACTGATCTAGTTGAAAAAGTCCCTGCAGGGGGCTTAGACTATTTGACCTTTAAAGGTCCCTTCCAACCCAAACCATTCTATGATTCTATGAAATCCTCTATGAATCTATTACATGAGGTCTTCAATTTGTGCAGAACTGAAGCTAGACTGCTCCAAGGAACTTGGGGGAATTAGTCACATGAGTTTCACAACATAATTGTTATAACAAATCCTTGCATATTTAGTGCTAAAGAGTCATCATGGTAGTACAAAACATGGCTATTCCTATCTTCACAGCAACTGCAGGGGCACAACTCAATATGTTATTACAACAATGTGCTTGTACACATCTGACTAATAAATGCAGTACCACAGGGTTATTACCACACTGTGGTGATAGCACTGCAGGGCCATAACATGAGCTAGAAAAGAATTATCAGCGTATACTTTTGCCAGATATTTGCAATGCTGGAATTTCTTTAATAGAGGAAAGGAAGACAGCATAATAGATAAGGCTTACACACCTAAATCTATCAGGTCTCTCCACCTCCATGGAGGAGCACTGCGGATGCAGGCTGGAGGCCAGACTCTAACCATTCCTCTTGACTTTGTGGTGCAATGAAGTGTGTGATTTATGGCCTGTTTGAGGTGACGGGGGAAAACTTCGGGCCCTCTGGATGACCCACTGGCACCTTGGGGGTACCCCCACCTCAGTGCCCTCCTGTTCTCCAGCCCATTTCCCAGAAGCCGAGTGAAGGAGCTCTGTGTCATGCTCCCCAGTCCTGTAGACTCAGAAATGCTGTGCCTCTTTAGAGGGGAGGTGTTACCCAAGAGTATATAGAGTGCTGTGAAACTTTTTGAGATGCTTTTGAGGACAATCCATGTGCTCTAAAGTGCAGGATGCTCTGGACCTGGAGACAGAGCATTAGCATATGTGCTATCCATAGAGCCCGGTTAATATTGCAGCGGGTAGCGTATAAGAGATATTCAGGTGGAAAAGCTGTAACACAGAGATATGGTGGCTGGGCCAGGTTTGCTCCCTAGACAGCAGTAGCGTCACGGACTGAATGCAGATCTCTGTGTTTGCATGTAGCTTGGAGTCTGGCATAATTCAGGGTATAGAGGCACTATAGCCAGTACAAATAACAAAGGGCAATTTCTGAGAATAAATTGCCAACTAGAATTTGAAAATGCACAGGTTTATAGCAAAACAATTTGTGATTGCTCAAATTATTAGTAAATTGATCAGCTTAACTCGGCTATTCATCTACTAAATGTAAAGCTTTTCAAGGTTATTTGGGGATGCCTACTCTCATCTGTCTCACTTTTCCCAGAAATGTGACAGGACTATACTCACTGGCTGAATAGTTACAAGCTTACTCATCTCTCTCTCTGGAAGACTACTTGGGTTCACTCCTTTAGTAAACTGAAACCAGTAAGGACAGATCCTCATATGCTATAAGCAGAGAGAGTGACAAAAAGACCTCAGCAAAGTTGGAGAAGAATAAACTAGCTACCAACTTTTTCCATGAAAACTAAAGATGTAACAAAAAGTTAGAAGATCCAAAGTTACCTCAAGTTAAACTCTTTCTTTAAGCTTGAGTCAGACTGTTGTGTTTGGGTTCTGTTCAGATCTGTGTGAAATTATGTACCTATGAGCCACAATTCCTTGGCAGTAAAATGAAATTAAGTGTCCATCTGCCTTAGCTTGGGCTCTTATTTCTTGCTGATAAAACTCCTCTCAGCAGAGAGCTGATAAACAATTTTCATTTGCCTACAGTTGCTTCTCGACAGACGCACACATTCTTTTGAGCTCTGCCAGTCACCTTCTAATTCTTCCCAAATCAAACTACCAGTAATTGAAGCTGTAAATGTATGTACAGATTTGTAAGAGAAATAATAAATGTTTTGCACTTGATGTGGAATACAATGATTATCAATGATAAATCTTGGAAATAAAAAAAATGTTTTCCTGAGATTGTAACTGATGGTTACAGCACATTCACCCGACATCATGAGCACAACACGCACGTTGTGCAAGAGAAGTGAAAGACAAAGAGTACAAACTAGAAGAGAAAGTGGCTTGGCATGAAAAGCCTATCCTCATCAAATCATGATGCTATATTAGAATCTGAAATTATGAAAGAGGCCATGTCTGCTGAAACCAGCTTTCAAAATGCTTTTCCACTCCCTCACCAGCTCAGGTCTGTCCTGGGTGCCGTATCACACTCCTTGATGGAGAAAGAGGTCTGAGATAGCGTATGCATCTCCCACAGGCAGCAACCTGCCCTGGGCTCTTTGAATCCTCTGTCTCCACCACGGCAGCAAACCGCTAAGAAATTCTGCCTTTAAAACAGGCAACAATGCACGCACTGAATGCTATTTTTAAACCCATCCCAATTAAAGGCCTAAAATAGAAAATATGGTGATTGATTTTAAAACCCAACAAAATGTTTCAACTACATCATAAATTGCAGGCACTAGAAAACATAAATGACAGTGGAAGGTATCTAAACTCCTCTCTGTTAAGAAGGCAGGATGCGTAGTCTACAAAATGAATAAAATATGCTAAAACATTTTCTTTATACAGGATACAAGATTGCCACAGGGCACAAGTTTTAGTTATCTAAGCAAATAAAATCTCGTTAACTGTTACCTTTTTTATAAAGCCTGATCCAGGAAAGACCATATTTTAATGTACTGAAGTAGACAACCAGTATGCCATTTCTTTCAAGGTTATATGAGGCAAGTCGGCTACAATGGAAATTTGATGTGAGCGTAATGTTTATACAATAGGAATTTTAAGGGATAGAATGCAAACCGCAAAATTTGTTTCTAATTGCTCTTTACTTTCCAACCTATAAAGCTCAGTGAGAAGGCTGAATGGTTATGTCGTAGTAGATTAAAATTTAAATCAAGTGCATAAACAGCCACTGATAAAACTAATGCATAAAACATAATGAGAATAGGAATCACTGGGAGAGGACTCTCAACTGCATTCTGATGTATGGATTCATAGACTCAGCGCAATAAAAAAAAAGATTGGAAGTCCAAACTAGCTACTAGATTCAAATATTGCCCCAAAATTTTTACAATACATGATTTAAACAGTGGTTCTTTGGTTTCTCTTATTCATTATGTCTGGTTTTGAATATTGATTTGAACTTTAAAACTTAATGTAAGTAAAAGATTCACTTGTAGCATTGTGAGCAATTTAATCTCTACAAAGAAAAATTCAGGCTACCAGTTTGCTAGCCTAAGGATAATTTTATTTCAATGGAGGAGCTCTGCAGTAACTTACATACTACTTATATATTACTTAAGTATGGTCAGGTTTTAACTATTTAACAGGCTTTTTGTACTCTTGCTTTCAGGAGGGTATGTCACCTATGTGTAAGTGGAAATTGTGTATCTGTTATCCCTTTTTCATTTATAGTAAGAAGCTAAGGAAAAAATAAAATGCAAAATTAGTCAACATTGCAGGACAATGAAAATGCGACCATACATAAATTTTGCTTTTGAAAACAGGTACCACCTCCCAGAATAATATTTGAATTAATCTTAAAAGGAAAATATACACAGACAGAATTAAGGGCAAGAGCAAGGTTTTGCAGATCCCAGAGGAGTCCAAAATCTGATAAGTTACTATCAGATTACTTCTAAAATCACAAAAGAGTTGGGCTAGAAAAATCTCTGGTAAATGGCTTTATGGGCCAAGCAAAACCAGGCATCCCCTGGCAAAAACATTTCTATTTTATCTGCCAAAGAACATCAGAAAACAAATTAAGGTGAAACTTTGCCAGATAATATATGTGTTAAAAAATGCAGCTACTGGACTGATAAAATTAGCTCATTCATTGTTAACGGAATATACTAAGACACACATTTAGGGCAAAAAATATGGAACTTTGTTGACTCAGAAATACTTAAGTACACTGGATTTTCCTTTATCTGTGCTCTTTGGGGTATGCAATATATAAACCTTACATGAATGGATCTTAAAAAACCCGTTGCAGCAAGTTACTCTTTAAAATTCAGGGTATCCCTTGGTGCTTTATTTGTACCCGTTATGAATTTTATAGGAGCATGGTAGTGGCTTATCTTAACAGTGCAGAACTGTTACCAGGGCTGGTGACAGGCTGTCAGTTCCTAATGGTACTGGCACCATGGGATTCCTGGAGTCTCTGAATCAAATTCCGTTTCAGTTGTACTAACTTTATCCTGTATGAGTCAGTTTTGTTGAGGGTAGTCACTCTTAAGAGTCATGAATATTAATTTAACTAGGGCAAACACTGTTGTTGATTTGCTATTGCAACACCTCAGCTTTCCAGAGACTGTAGTTAAGTACTGCAAAGACTTACTGCAGTCCATGCTCTGAACTGGACATGAAGTGGCAGTACCATTAGTTTGTTCAGTTCTTTCACTGCTGTCAGTCTAAAAGAGTGAATGGACAGGTCTGATTGTCATGAAATACATGATTCTGCATCTATATCTTATCGACTGAGTATTGAAAAGTCATAAGCTAAAGTGCTTTTATGAAAGTTGTACATGAGTGGCATAATTTTAGATTTTAAAAAATGAAACTGTTGAGTCTTCAAAAGATGAAAGAAACAGGGGGGAAAAAAAAAGAAAAATACAGTCAGAGGCATTTATCCAATACTGTGAGGCAAAGGCCATCATTTACCATGTACATCTTGGCCTTGAAAAAAGAATTTTTAGAGAACATAGTGATTTAACTATAAAAAGAACTCCATTGTAAACATTCTGAGATAGGAAAGAATAACAGCACCTTCCGTCACATTGATGATCAATCTACAGAGACATGTGTGGTATTTTACCAAAATTTTTCTGCAGCATATGGCAAGGAGTTGTTGCAATTTTTCTTTCAATTGTTACACAGATTTTGCCATTTTTCTTTTTTAATAGGGAAAACTATGGTACATTATTTAGACTTTATCAAATAGAATGAAAACTAGTATTTGATTGCACTGTTATAAAGAACTAAAAAAGGTCACACAGGGAAAAAGAAAGTAACAGTAGGTCAAGAAGAAAAATAAGAAAATTTCAGTGAAGAGATCAACTGCTTATCCTAAGCCATACATAAAAAAAAGCAACTAATTTCCTGTCTAAAACATGCGTTAAGATGCTATAAGACAGCTAACTAATATGATTGCTAAGACTGGCATTAGTTATGTCCTGATCAGACTTCCTAGAAAGAATGGACTGCCATGAATTGTTTTAATAAGTATATATGAAGTCTGAAAAGATAAAGATGGCTTGTCTAGAATTCTTTTTTATCTGTCTAGTCATCACAGCATCCTATGAAAATAGCATTACGTGGGATGAAGAAAGACTTGAAGAAGCTACAGCATTACTAGAAGTTGTAGGCGAGAAAAATTGGAGGAGATCATTAATTTTCTGAGGAATGTGTTGTGGGCACAGTTTAAACCTGAGAACGGGCTGTTGTCTAAAGTACAATGGGTTTTGGGTCACCTGCTTTGCAGATGTGGTGACTGTGTCACAATCAGCTGAGAAACTGCTGATACAGGACTGATCGCCAACCTTAACCCTTTTTTGCGGTAGGAGGTGACACCAGGGTTTTTTGCTGGCATCCTCTGTCCACCCAACCCAGACTCACCCTACAGTTGCCACCTCCTGCCTTGTAACCTCTCCCAGATGCCCACCAGATGTCCATGGACAGGGCAGATGACTCTCAGCCATAGAATATTTTGACATGCAGTGCATGGTCATGCAGACTGGTCATAAATATGATAGCTTCCGAAACACCAGTGATGGAAAAAAGGTCCTGGTAAAAACTTAGCTCTGTTGACTGTTACACAAATCATAACTCTACAGATGTTGCAGGTTCACTACTGTTCCAGAGAATGGTACATTGACTTGGGCAGATTTAAACATCCATTTTGAAATTACATTCCCAACTTCTTTCTATTCACATTTGGTTGAATACAGTCTGTCCCTTAAATGTCTTATACAGGAGATTTTCTTTTTTTTAAATATATTTAAAGTGTATGTAGTCTAACTACCTTTTCACAATGCAGTAGGAGAGTGGAAGTACCTCCAATAAGGTTGTAATGCCATCCACCTTCTTAAAACATTCTACACTAAATAACTATTAAATCAAAATATCACGCTTTACCAATAAGTTATGAAACGTCCGAACAAGTATATGACATTTTAAGGAGGCTGTTACAGACAAAACTACACTGTATCTCCTATTTCAAAGATCCTTTACAAGAGAAGACCAATTATTCTGTCAGCTTCATTGTGGAAATCCAGAACAACTCTGCCCATTTCATTCAGGTTAACGCTGGGCCCCTCACAGGGGCTGATTGAGCTGCTTAGAGTCTACAGGAGCCCCCTTATTGAATGCAACAAGGACTGCATTTCAGCTATAGCACACAAAATTAATAGGCAATGGGTCAGCCAGGCAATGACCAAGGCTACGTCCACACACGAGCGTATAATTAGCTAGTAATACCTGATCCTCATTAATGCATGTTCACTTTTGCTAATGCTAACTGATATTGTGCTGTGATAGCTCCATCGCAATGGTCACTGTTTCTCTCCCTTCTCCACAGCCTGAAATTTGCTTCCTCATCTGCCTCCCGCTGCTCAAAGCCCCTCTTTCCAGAGCCTCACTGCTGGAGTTGTTTCTCTTGTCTTGCATACCGTTTTGTCTGAGAAACATCACATTCTTCCCAAATTACTTGGCATCATAGCTGGGTGCCCAAGGGGGTGCTGGTTCTGTTGGAGAGGGTACATTGTAGCTTGAACAAAACCTCTGAAATTTGCTCGTCTCTGCTAAAATCCTAGGAAATGTCACTGACTCCCCACGTCTGACCTACTGTACTTAAACATCTGTAAATTCGATTAAATTTTCTTTCCTCCTACTGAAACACAGTGTATTACTGCTTGGAGCTGTTAACTGTACACTGCGGGTTTTTTCCTCCGTCTATCTCTTTAAGGCATTGGAGCTTTGGTAGTTCTAAACCCCAAAATGTACAAGGACGAGCAAGTATATGAAAAGATAAAACAGTGGAGTTTATGTCCAGGTTTAATCACAATCTCCAAAGAGGAAGAGAGGAAGCAAAACAAATGTAAAGGCAAGAAGGACAGTATCTCTCTTGTATGTATTCTCTCTCTAATTCCATAGGGAAATGTCACTAATAGTCAGTAATAGCTCTCATTCCACGATGCTCATTCAGTTTCTCTGAACTCACTGGAGCACTCTATGAAATGTCTTAGAATATATCTTATTAGCCTTACGTAAGAAATACAAGTGGTTTTCTTCCAGGAAAATGAGCGAGACAGACAGGAAAATGGAGTGTGCTAAGGAATCATCATTTTTCAACTGACCATAATAAAAGAGGTACAAGGTACAATGTATAAAAAAAATCTTTCTAGAATTATAAAACTGAGGATTTTGCTTAGCAAGCCTTTATGTGACTATATTTTGCAATATAAAAATATAGAAAAGAAAAATGAGCTATCACTTTATTTTAAAATCCCATATTTTAAAGTATCCTTTTTTTCAGAGCACTGGAAATTTTAGACCTTTACTTCTGGAATTAATAGAAGAGCTGATAGAATTAGCAGATTGTTATTCTTTACATGAATCAGCACTACTGTGGCATGAGACAGTGCCATTAAGCTTATGTACATTTAATGAGTCAAAAAGTGTGGTAAGATTCAGGAATCTTGGGTTGCTTTTCAGATTTTTAAATTTATTGATTCTTGCTATTCTTTGGTGATTTTAGTATTTTGAGGTAAGAGCTTTAAAATTAAATGAAAAGTAGGAAAGCAGACAGTGCCCCAGAGTTGGGTCCCTTTGGCACCTACATACGCACTTTTACTTCCTATTGAAATAATGTGTAACCTGTCACTTGTCCTCTAGGTTCTTTTTTCTTTTCTTAGTAATTTTTCTGTTGGGTCACTATCAGGTTTCATTGCTGTTGGGCATTCTTAAGTAATTTTAAAATACTAAACATGGTCCAAGTCAAGCTAGTCTGAATGAGTTTTAATTCTGAAATATTTTTAAAAAAACTCTTCCACAATCACAGGTGAACAGCCACAATCTTTTCTTTCTCATCTTTGAGCTACCATCCATAGAACAACAAAGCAGAATAATTTATCCTACAGAACTGAATTTAAATACCTTTTGAATGCTTTTAAAAGACTAGAGATGGAGCCCAATTCCTCTCTGCAGTTAGCGGCTTGCAGGTGACCAAGAGTTCTTTGGTTTCTTTCATATTTTACCTAAATTATCTGCCTAGGAATCAAACTCTTGCAACAGAGACCTGGAACAGCAGTGGACTCAGGCTGCATAAGTCAGTGTCCTTCAAAAGCATCTTTGCAGTGAGTATACTGCTATTTTAGATGAAATGGTACTTGTGGGTCTCATCTTCACAATGCCTACTGTTAAATAATACTACAATTGAAATAAGCTTCACATTATACCCCTGAGCTATGCCTTGCATTATCTAGGCCAACATCTTCACTCAAAAAGGTGCTTATGTGTTTTTTTCCCCACAAGGTAGTCACCTATATCATCTTAGTTCATATATAAAAACCTTCACATGTCCTACATGGCTGTTAAGCACAAGTCAAGCAGAACTTGACAATTACACAAAGAGTACAGTCAGACAAGGATGACCAACCAACGCAAGGATGGCCAATTTATGACCCATGGACCAAATCAAGGCCATGAGAAAGACTCATACAGCTCACAAACCCCTCACTGTCCTCCTCTTTTCTCAGCACTGTTGGAGGAAGGCAAACTATGTCATATGAAAACTGAAATCTGCACAAGACAGTGGGTCTGTCAAGGCATGTAACCCCACAAACTGGCTGGGTTACTTCTGAGGTAACTAAAATGTTTAACTATTTCAATTTCTTAATAAAATCCCCCCCAAGTCTGCTTAGATCGCAGGTCTGCCTGGTTCAGAATGTTATTTTTCATAAATATGCCTCTTGATTTTGATCTCCAATTTAGGCTGAAATAGGTTGAATAAAATATTTCTAACTTCCAGGAAAAAAAACCAACAACCAACAACAGACATTTTTCTGAAATTTGTATGAAAGTTTGTAGACAAGCACTTCCCTTACAATTCTTCTGACGGAAATAGTTGGAACCCAAGTATTCAATGCAATATGAATCTAGAAATAAACCCAAACTTCAATGACTGTCATTGTTTATGTGAGAAAAACAGAAAAAAAGTAAAATATTTTGTCTTCATTAGGTACTCTTATTGGGTTTCAATGTAACATGTACTCTAAAATCAGAAGCTGAAACCTCATTATCAGTTTATATACAAAATACTGTTGGGATGGTTACTGGTCACTTTACTAATTACATTTACACTATCTTAACAAAATCAGGTAACACACATCCTTTTTATTATTAATTTTATTAGTAATTAATAAATAAATTTATTAGTAATTAGTAATGCATGATTGCATGTTAAGATCAGTTAGGGGTTTTTTGAGTTTAATAAGAACACTACTCATTGCTGGCAACTAGAATAGATAGCAGAAGAATTAGGCTGAAGTTAAGAAATAGTTCGACTCCTACTTCTCTACATGCAGCAAATAAACTGTATCAGCAAGTTGTAGTAGTGTAAGATGTTTTTCCAGTAGGTAGAAATATTGCTTTGATTTCTTAATGTGGAAAAGTTGATGCTTTCTTTTTGTAAATATTAATCATTAGATTCAAGATACAATAAAGAACAATATAAGTCTTCTAAAAGTAAAATATGGAGAAATTAAAGCATTCTTGTGTTATAGAAGAAGGAAGATGGCCAGACCTGCATAACTGAGAAAGGTTGATGCCGCTGAGGCAGCTGAATTTATTACTTATGGGAAAAGAGACTTCTGAGGTTATCTTGCTCTTAATGGATAGTGTGAAACTCAGATTTATCTTAGCGCAAGTTTTTTCAAATGCTTTCCAACAGACATTGTAATTCCTGGAAATTCTAGTCACGAAAATTTCATTGTTATTGCTGCTTTAACAAATTAGCCAATTTAGGAAGTCTTCTAGCAGTTGAGTTACTTGCAGACTCACTACTGATTGCTCCAACTCTTACAGTTTAATGGGTCTGTGACCATAATGACTTTACAGATACATTGCTCCAGGACCTGTAGCAGTTTCAGTCTCAGCATTGAGAGAGAGGTGACTCAGCAGCCAAGTCAAAAGACCCAATTCACTGGGTTCCTGACTCATGCTTTGCCTTTCATAGTGTCTAGTCCTATACTTGAGACGAAGCTGTCACTTTGCTCTTGGGATATTTAAGGGAAAGTCTGCTACTCTCAACTTATGACAGAATTCACTCAAACACTTAAAAAAATGGTGTCATAGAGACTTAGGGGAGACTGCACGTAAATGTATCTGGTGCTCATATACTTGTTAAGGTGGCAAAACCAACTTGCATAGACCAATTTAGGGTATACCTGGGAAGAGTTTCGTAGTCTTCAGCAGCAAGAAAACATGCTGGAAAACATCCTTGAATGCTACAGAGCACAATTCTTGATTTTAAGGAGGTGGCAGCTATGTAGCAAAATGGGCTGCAGTTTCCTTGGCCCCTCTTCACCTCATCCACAGGAAATCTCCTAGTCTCTTACAGAAGGTTCTGGTAATAATGCAGATAAAAAGTAAAATACCCCATCCTTGGGTCTTTCACCTACAGTTTGCAGAAGTGGTGAAGAAATACAGGAATTAGTTTTTTCTTACTTTTAGCAACTTTTTACAGAGGTACAATGAATCATCACCTGCATTTCAAGAGAGGGTATCTGGAGTGCAAATACCAGGGTGCAACTTCTGACACTTCAACTTTTAGTCAGTGCAGGAGGTGTTATTTTTGGTTTAATTTTAAGCTGTGTTGAGATTACAGGAATGCTGCATGGTATGATTATTTCTGAGCTTTGCCCAAAAGCCCCACTACTCAGATCGGATCTTTTCAGGTCTACTTTACCATTCACAGGAACTCTATTTCCAGTATTAATGAGAAGAAAAAATCACTAAAATGTTCCTAAAGGAGAAGAATATTTAAATAGGAAGGCATGATCATATCTTTGTGTGAGGCAGCTCTTCGCAAAGTGTGAAAGAATGAAAACTCTCATTACAATCACCATTTGCATAAAGCCAGTCTGGTTAGCTCAGTAGTTAGAAATAATGCTCATTGCTTTCATATAGAGCTGACATCTATACTCAGTGTAATTACAGTCTAACGTACAAAGTGCAACATAGATCCTCCTTTTCTAGAAGTGCTTGGTTTTTGCAGTGCTGATTCAGCTCCTCTAATTCTATAGTATGAGTACATGCAGTCAGAGCTTATTTGGGATAATTGACCTTAAAACAGTTACAAAGGGTAGAAAGGAAAAACTATAAGATGTCTACTTGGAATAATTTAGATCTTTGTCTAGACCCCTAGAATGCAAATTAACACTCAGCTACAGTTTCTGTAAACTAGTGCCCAACAGTCAACATGTTATAAATACTTTCTCAAATCTGTACTTTGTGTGATAAGTCTAAGAGTAAATTCAGAGTAGAATTTGTAGATCTCATTTGTTTTCAATTAATTGCACTAATTAACTGATGATAATATGGTATCAAATAGTAGAAGGGATGTTATATAAATAGTTGTTCAAGGACATTTATGATTTTTTCCTAGGATTTCACAAGACAAACTAGACTAAACACCACAGCTAGAATAGGATTGATTTTTTGGGAAACTTGCTTTTTGGAAAAACCTGTAAACTAATTTGTACCCACTCTTTGTAAGCTCTTTGAGATAAGGAAATCCTGTATGCAAAATAAATATATTTTTTTTGTCTGTAAACAACTGTGAAGTACCTATATAGTCCTACATGATAATTAAAGTAACTCTGCAAGATTCAGGTATAACGACTGACATCAACATTATCTATTATCATCACATAAATAACCAGAAGTTTCTCACAGCTGTAGGATTTCCTATATCTATTTAACTAATGGAGAATTACAATATACAAAGGTTATTGTATTTTTAATGATAATGTAATTAAGCATGTCTCAACTGAAGCAGTACCTAGAAGTATTCACGTTCATTTCTGCAGAATATATCTTTTGACCATTTCCACCACCTGGTAACTAAGAGACTCATCTGGCTACCATGTCCCAGTTTTGTGTGCCCCACAGCAAGAAAGATATTGGAACAAGTTCAGTGGAAGCCCCAAAAGATGGTTAGGGGCTTGGAGCACATGACACAGAGAACTTGAGAGAGGAGTTTGTACAGCCTGGAGAACAGAAGGGTAAGGAAGGAAACAGCCTTCAGCTACCTGACGGGAGGTGATGGAGAAGAAAGAGTAAGACCCCTTTCAGAATTGCAGAGCAAAAATACAGAATTCAACAGACAAAAAGTACAACAGGGGTGGCCAAACACTAGAACAGGTCTCCTAGAGAGGTTATAAAGTCTCTGTCCTTGGAGATATTCAACACTTGACTGGACAAGGCTCTGGACAACCTGATCTAACTTTGAAGCTGGATGTAACTTCAAAATACAAAGTTATTTCTACTTTGACTGGGCATTGGACCAGATGACCTCCAGAGATCCCTTTCAACCTAAGTTGTTATATGATGCTATGATTTTCAGAAAAGAAGAATTTTAATTTGTCTTTTTAGCCAGTGGAATTTTAAATCTGAAAATATCTCCAACTTTCATTCATTGAGCCTATGTCATTTAAAGATACATTTCTACAATGGCATCACTGGTAGTGATATCTTCATAGCATGGCAAAATATTCATAAAGGCTGCAAAATTTTATGATAAAAGAAAATTACAGAGGGAAAAAAAATTGAAATCTCATCCCTTCAGGCATTGTTCTGAGTCACTGGAAATAGTGGCATTCAAATTTTCCAACAGTCCTGCCAAAGTGAGGAAACAATGAAAGATTATTTGCATAAATTATATCCTGCTAGGTATAGCATAAAATCTAAAACCAAGAAAGAGGTTCCTGCAGAAAGAGTTGCTTTTATGAATAAAGTTTTGCAGATTGTTCTAACAGTGAGTGAATTCCATTTCTGAAAACAAGAGCAAATTAATAAGCACACAGGTTTTGCACCAGTGCTTTTCAAGCAAGTCAAAATCTCCTCAGAGAAACAGTAGCAAGTCAAATATTTGTAAAGCAGATGCAGCATTTCCCTTAATTCCCAGATGCTCAGAACCCAGATTTCCATACATGAATTGGAGTAGAAAGAAGAGCATTACCATGACTTACTGAAGCTTATTTCATCTATTAGCCAGTGCGCATTATACGTTCGTTTCTATGTTCAAGGCTGTTCAATGCAGCCTATAGATGTTACAGTCTTTCCTACACAGACGAGGGCTCATGTTGCACCAATTCTGATGAACAGTACAGAGCCCAGCGTGAGAGTCAGCACTCAGTAACTTATGGTAAAAAATAAGCTGCAAATAGAAATCGTCAACAGTGAAAATAAAAGTACTAACAGGAATGAAGAATAGAAGAGCCTTAATGTATATCCACAGAGTTGCAGTCTAACGTAAGTCAGCCCCGTGGTCTCTTTTGTCCTGGAGCTAGAGAGCCTAGCTGAGCTACAGAAATCTCATTAGTGACCAATGGTACAAATAATCAACATTTCCTGCACTACAGCCAAATCCTCTCTTTCCCAGATTACAAAGGCTGCTCTCCTTGGTGCAGACAACATTTAGTTGCCAACCACTACCAGACCTACACAGAATACAGCCTCGGTTGTTGGCAGAGATGGTTTAATGAATTTGTGGATTTGTCTCTTCACTGTCCCAATCCAGCTGATGGTGGAAGAAAACGAAACGCTATCTGAACCCCCGGACACCGAGCTTGGCATGACATTAACGTTGGACAGTTTTATGGAGCACCTCCAGAAGAGCCGGGCAGACAACCGCGCCGTGTGATGCAGGAACGAGCTCTGCCAAAAACCGGGCTGGGGGGGAGGAAGAGGGAGATGGTGGTCCTGACATCCCAGGGCTCCCTCCATGTTTGCCCAAAACCGGGCAAATCCATGCCCGAGGTGATGACATTTAGCTCCATCTGCCACAAAGCTCTTCGCTCGAGTTTCCATGCACTCAGCCTGCTGCCAGTGCAAAGCCTGGAGCTCTGCCATGTGGGAAGGAGGAGCCCATTACACTGTGAAAATCGTTTTCATATCTCCAGAAGCCAGCATTTCCCATGCCACAGGGAAGAACATTAGCCGTATCTGTTCCATTCATTATTTCAGAAGACGTAAAAAGGAAAGAAGCTTAATACCCAGAATCCCTTTTTTACAACTACTGCCATTTTAATTACCCAATATAATCCATTTTATCTAGGTTAAGGGTTAAATGCTGCAGTCAAAAAAAAAGAAAAAATTAACGCAAAAAATAGATATTTTTATTTAAAATATATTAACATGAGGGAAAAAACCTCATCTAAAAATAGCGTAACAAGTCAGAAATATTAAAAGACAGCGATGAAAAGGAAACAGCATTTACTGATGTTTTGTTTCATACTTGTATTGTCTTTTCTTGCAGTCTGGATGAGTAGAAATTCTCCTTTAAAAGGAAAACAAAGGTTCTTAAATTATCATACATTTCCATTAGCTGGGGCAATGAGAAAAAAAATGCAGAAAATAATTCGGGATCTGCACAAAAGATACAAAAGTTGTCATTCCTATGGGAGAAGAGGGGAAGGGTCCAGATTCAAAGCAGAATATTAAGGAACATGGCAAAAGGGACCTCTTTGGGTTTTGTCTTTTAATATATTCATTGTAATTAAACAAAAAAAGAGACTTGTATTTTGAATGTTGTAACTCAAGTGAGCCCAACTCAAGTGCTTTATTAGCTCAAAACACAAAGAAGAGAGACAGAAGGTGTATAGTTGGTGTCAAATGCTGCTGGCATTCTGTCACATTTATAAGTCTTAATTTACATATATGCACCTACTTGCACTTTATAGGTGCGAAGGTCAATTATTGCAAGCATAATTAACATTTTACTGCCAGAAGTTGTTAAGCTATTTAGGTAAAATGAAGATTTGAATAACGGAGCATGATAACTAGATACTATATTAAAGGATGAGTAATAAAATTTAGGATCTGAAAAACTTGGCTCATTTAGAGTATTGTTGGTTCCAAGAGAACATAATTTGACTTAATAAACTCAAAAGTAATAGAAATGACTGCATCCTGTAGCATAACTGGGGGGAAAAGTGTGTGAAACTCATGCAAATTAGCATGAAAAAAGCTTGAATAAAATGTTCCACAGAGAAGGGAAACTGATGTACATCTGCCTCTGAACAGCAAGAGAAGGGGTGGAAGGAATTTTAAAGGCAGCTTTTCAATACCTGCAAGGAGATAACCAAGGAAGCAGAGCCAAGCTCTTCACTCAGATGCTTGGTGGGAGAATAGACAACAGTCCTAAATTGAACTGGGGGAGATTCCTTCTGGACATAAAGAAAAAAAAAAAATTACTATCAATATAATGAAGAACTGGAACAGGAGTCCAGCGAGGTTGTGGGATCGCAGTCCTTGGATGTTTTCAGGATGTGACTGGAGAACCCTGAGCAACCTGCTCTGATTTCAGTGTTGACCCTGCTTTGAAGAGAGGGTTGGGCCAGAGACTTCACACGGTTCCTTCCAGTTCAGCAGTTCTGTGACACATATGGTGCTGGTGAGGAATAAAAACCACTCCTGAAATTTCAGTATTGAAAGAAAGTAGATGCATACGGCATGCCTGTCTTGAAAATGGAAGCACTAGCAGTATTTATAGTCATAACCTCTAAAGCACTTCTCAGAAATGGTAAATAAGCTCTGTGCCTGAAAGAAGAAATAAAAAAACAAAGGCCTATATCTGAAAGACTGATTGAGGAGTGGGCGTTTAGGCAAATTAATTCCCATATATTCATAATATAACTGTATCAGTTTTATTGACTTTAAAAAGTCCATAATAGCCACTAAAATCTTTGAAAGCGGGAGAAAACATGAAGTTAATGAATAGTAAGTGAATAAATCTGCATTTTATTTTTTAAAGAAACAAAGTAAAGCTGAATTTAGATCTGGATATCTTTCCAACTCAAAACCTATTCACAAATCCAAAATTAAATTATCCATAGTATCTTGTTTCTGCAACTTTGGAAGAATATTTAAACACATTTCACATACTAAGTAATCTCTCTCCGGCACATGGCTCAGCTGTTTTGGGCAACAAGATGTACCTGTGCTGGCAAATAAGAAACATGAGTTTTGTTATAAGCATGAAATTATCATGTGAGGATGTCACAGGTGCAAAGATTGATGTCACAAAAAATAAAGGGTATTGCTTACAAGCCATGGAAACCAATGAATCACTACAGTTTGGTGTTTTCAGAACACAAAACATAATGAAGTCTGAAGTCTGGATGAATCAAGTGGAGAGATGGCTATTCTGGACAGCTTCATTCAGTTATTACCAGTCACTGCTTTGACTGCAATGTCATCTGGACTATTAGAACAGAAAAAGTGAAGATGCCTCATTGTCTCTGGCAGTTCTGAGAAAAAGGACAAAACATATTTTTATATACCAGACATTCAAAACCTTTTATAGAGAACTCTGAGAGTAAGAACACTATGTAACAACAGCAGTTGTACACCTTAATGTAGTTCACACACAATGTTTTGAGCACTCTAATCCATTTTACTCAAAGACCTGATAGTCATAACTAAGATATGTATTTTCTTTCCAAATATCACTTTTTCAAGTGAGCAAAAGAAACTTTGTACACCTTCTGGTCAAAAAGATGATCTGAACAGCTGAACTGGTCCATGATTTTAATAGAGAAGTATGATTGATGATTATTATGTGTCAGCCTTTCAAATGGGGGAAAAAAAAAGCAGATTGACATGTAAACCTACATTAATACAGTAAAACTTATATGGATAGTTAAAGCTATTAAAAAATCCATATATACACACTGTCCAGCTAAACTGAAAGTTTCTTATCTATTCTTACATTAAGCAACTAATAAAATATTCTCGGATTGATTTAAAATTCTATTGTATTATGGCTGCAGCTGATGTTCAGGTTAATCTGTTAAGAATTTCATAGTGGAATATAAAAAACTACAGAGCAGCCATGTGAAGGATCATAAGAAGTATATTGTTATATATGGGCTTTCTCTGGAAATTTAGAAAAGGCACACTGACAGAAACCAGAGATTTTCAGTTCAACAGAAATTAAAGAAAAATGTTGCTAAGTGCTTGCCCTAGATTTTATGGAAAACAGGTCTTGCTAAACCTGATTTCATTGTCTGTTGAGCGTACCAGTTGGGCTAGCAAAGATAACTGTCAAATGTAAAATCTTCAGACTTCTGAAAGGCCTTTACATGAGAACCACATAGAAAATTAGCACTATGAAATAGCAATAAAGCATAGATTTAACAGACAAAGAACTGGCTAGACGATAAATATAAAAAGTAGTCAACAGTGGAGTAACATGATTTGAATGAAAATGTCTCTAATGTATATTTGTAGCTATAGCAGCAAGTCCTGCACTACTGAACCATTTCATTAAATGGTTTGAAATACATAAAAGTGCTTCTGATGAAAATTTTGGATAAGGGTTGGCACGGTTGAGGATACCGAAGGCAGAGCTGTAGAGATCCATTCCCTCAGAAGGGATGGGATTCACATGATCACATAAAACTACCTACTTTGTGGATATCTGAGCTAGTCACCTCACTGTAAAAGCCAAAGGAGAGAAAGAGAGAAATAAGGACTTTTAGATGCCTATGATAGTTCAGATTAGTAACACCCTAAAAGTGCCTATTTCTCTCCACTGATGCTAAAAAAAAAAATAGGCTGACTCATGACATTTTAACTATTTGAAATTAGTTGAAATTACTCCCATTCAATATTTTTGGTTTAGTACAAATAAGTTATATATTTAGGAATAAAGAAAATAGGTAAAGTGTACAGAAAGAGGGGTTGAATATTGGAAAACAGGGACCCTGGAAAGAATTGAGGGCTTGTGGTGGACATGCAGAGAAACTACCACCAGGTTTATGAAACATAAAATCCATGAAAATTGGACATGACCCGGCAATGTGCGCTTGGAGCCCAGAAAGCCAACCATATCCTGGACTACATCAAAAAAAGCGTGACCAGCAGGTCGAGGGAGGGGATTCTGCTCCTCTGCTCTGCTCGGGTGAGACCCCATGTGAAGTACTGAGCTCAGCTCTGGGGCCCCCAACATAAGAAGGACATGGACCTGTTGGAGCAAGTCCAGAGGAGGGCCACGAAGATGATCCGGGGACTGGAGCACCTCTCCTCTGAGGACAGGCTGAGAGAGTTGGGGTTGTTCAGCCTGGAGAAGAGAAGGCTCCAGGGCCAGTACCTAAAGGGGGCCTACAGGAAAGATGGAGAAATTCTTTTTACCAGGGCCTTTAGAGACAGGACAAGGGGAAATGGTTTTAACTGCAAGAAGGTGGGGTTAAATGAGACATCAGGAAGAAATTTTTTATGATGAGGGTGGTGAGGCACTGGCACAGGTTGCCCAGAGAGGCTGTGGCTGCCCCATCCCTGGCAGTGTTCAAGGCCAGGTTGGATGGGGCTTGGAGCAACCTGGTCTAGTGGAAGGTGTCCCTGCCCATGGCAGGGGGCTTCGAACTAGATGATCTTTAAGGTCCCTTCCAACCCAAACCATTCTATGATGGGGTAAATCAGCCTGGAGAGGGGGAAGAAATGCACCACCACATATGATTATATGCTTATTTTGGAAAAAACTGAACTTAAACCCCAGATATACATTTGAACAGGAGTAGATCCAATTAGTAGCAAAGGGCAGTACAGAAGCAATTGTACTTCAGTATAGTGCACCATAACTCAGATGCAGGGATACTGCGTAAAATTAAATTGTCTACGTTTTAATAAGGATGTTGTAAAACAAGACCTGAAGAAAGAAATTATTCAAAGCATGGGGAAAACTTCTTTCAGTAAAAGGCTAAAAATCTCAAGCTGTTTAACTTTCCATCTGATGACTGAGAAGTGATTTGAATGCAGTGTTTAATATAGCAGAAAAAGCCATAACAAGAACCACTGACTGTAAACTGTTGCCAGACAGCTTTACACTGGAAACGTGGTACATGCTAATAGCAGGGAAAGCAGCCATCAGAACAAACTGCCCAAGGAGGTGATGGCTTCTCTGTTACCTGATACTTTTCAGGACTGAAGGTCTTGCAGGGAGATATAAGTCTTTGAAATACAAATGTTCTTTAGTCCAGTGCAAGTTGCTGGCTTAAGGAAATGTGATTATACCTAACAAGCAGGCTGCTCTTAGAGCCCCTTCTGGCCTTAAGCTCCCCAAGTCTTTCTTCCTGTGGATTGATGAGTGGAGAATAAAGATCAGGCACGTACATGTGTACTGCCTGTGTTTCGCTTCTGCCGCAAGACCTACTGACACCAAATCCCTGAATTTACACATGAACCTATTTCTTTCCAAAATCGTTTCAACAGGCTGTCAGGTGAACTGGTGCTTTAGCAGCATGTGCCAAAGTGTGAAGAGAACAAAAGCACAGTGAAAACCCCCAGCGAAGAATATAGATGGGTATATGAGAAATGTTAGGTTACGTGATCACCTACACAAACACAAAGGAGCACCTGGAACAGTGACAAGTGGGGAAACCCCTGAGTTTGCATCTGAGAAGACCTGTTAGATCGTCAGACAAGGCAGGTTTGCAAGAACTGCCATGGAGATACAGAAGGTGGTGGTCACAATTCAGTAGGTAGAAGTCTTGCCCCCTCACCCCCCCCGCCATCACTACCACACTGGTACTTGATGTGATGTTACAGACAGCATCATAATTCTGGACACTAGCATTGCTGAAAAAAAATGAATAGCATTTTCTGAAAGGTTAGGAGTTTTAATCCCAGTGTCCTGGGTAATACTGATTTAAAATTTAAATTTAATCAGTTGATTTTCCTGGCAGTTTCACTTATTTTTACTTCTTGTTATGAGTTACATGCACTGTTCAAATAGCTGATTGATTTTTTCTCAGATAGCTGTCAGATGCACTTCAGTGCCTGAAGAAGTTTTCTATATATACTTATGTCTCCTTAAGATCTTATGCTGATGACATCACCTGATAGTATGCATTAACTCACAGAGATGGAGATTTAGATTATATTGTTGCATGCTAGGAGATAGCCAGGCAAAAAAAGGTGTGATTTAAATTCCACATGGATATTAAAATTGTGGATTTTAATGGAAATGACAACAAAAGTTAATACATAAGATTAATCATGTGCTTGCATGTCTTTCTGTGTTAAGTTTTTTCTGTTGTGCATTCATTACAGAGACTGGCTAATGGGAATCCTGAAACTTTGATACGAAGAGTTTCTTTATTTTGTGGATACTGAAAAAGAAAGTCTGCAAAGACAGGAGCCTGAGAATAAACACTGAGTTCATCTCTCTCCAGTCTGTGCTTCCGAAGACAAGCCATTTCGGTAGAAAAACTCAAGACCTTTTCCCCTGGCTGATGCCACTACCCACTCTGTTGCCCAAGTCACATATTCCTCTGCACTGACTGCTTAAGACACACAGTAAGAGGGAGGAACCAGTTTCTTCCTTTGTAACTTATCAGGTCTCATTAAGAAGAATTTTTCTTTCCACTCATTCTCAAAAAATCACTCCTTCAAACTGCATGCAGGTAATTTTGTGCTTCTTAGGCTAGTATAAAGAAATGTGTTGGTTCATAGCATCAAAACTCAGAATTCATATGTGTGAAATATATATAGCTTATGTATACGATCTTTACTGTTGCAGGATCTGAAAATGATACCAATAACAGGCAATATTCTTTACAAGTAATATTTGCTTCTAAAGCACTCAGGCCATTAAATCTGAAATCAGGAAACAGAGATAAAAATCATGTTTAAGAAAAAAGGACAAATTAAGTTTATGAACTAAGAAATGGTTCCAGTGGAGAGAAAAGTACAGCAATAGGGCTAAGAATGAAGGACATTATAATATCTTTTCTAAGACAAAAAAAAAAAAAAGGAAGAAATAAAAGTACTGTGAGGAATACAGATCAGGAAAAGCATGAGATAAAAAGGAGGTGATTACAGAAAATGCACTATACCATCTGGATAATGTTTGACATCAGCAAAAGCAAACAAGAATCTGAAGGAATACATGTTCCCAATTATAATTATACATAATATATCATAGCTAGTATAATGAAGACTTCTGTAGTTAAGGTTGGTTTATAATTTCCATACTGTTCCTCACTTTTTCAGTTGCTTTTAACATTTTATTTCCTTTTGGCAGCATCATATCCGTTCTCTCTGACTAGTACATTAAGAAAGTTCCTCTCACTAATATCACCTGGAAATGTTTCACACAGATGAAAAATCATTTCAGAAATATCACTGGAATAAAGAGGTCATACCAAAAGAGAAGAAATTTTGTCCAATTCCACAAATATTGTCAGGGTATCAGACTCAAAATTTTTATTTCTTTTGGCCCATGGAATAATTATATATAAACTATGCTAAAGTATCAGAGAGTTTGGTTTTATTGATTACCACAGTTGTTTCGCAGTATTATGTGCCTGAGATACCCATCTTAAAATAGCAGTCCCAGTTTTTCTGGCAGAAGCACTGAAAAGAGGATCCAGTATTGCATCCTGAGGTGACCGATGGCCTAGACAGGCTGAAGGCTGGATGGAGGTTGCTGTTAGAAAATTCCATGTTTAGGAAAATGATCTGAAAAGTGTAAACACTTTATTCCCATGTCTTGGAATCGGGAATCAACCATATGGAGTTTTGGATATATTACATAAATTGGTCTAGCCACTAGACTGAGAAGCTGTATCATTAATTTAATCTGGAATCCTCACTAAGATGAATATTAAATAATTTCTCTTCATCAGTTCACCCAATATGTACAACGGCAGTAAATGAGATATATTTTAATTGACTTAGCCTTTGGGGAATTGCTAGTGTGTGGTTTTTATGAACTTCCTCACTATGAGCAGACAGCATTCACAAAATAGAGTGATGCATTCTGAGCTCTTTCCCAGGATTAAAGAGAAATAGTAAATCTGGGTGAGATTTTGTAGTTGATCAAAATCTCACTCAAAGGACAGAATGACACAAACAGCAAGCGGAAATTTCCAATTAGCTGCTCATAAGAGACTGCTGAGCGGCTTTGATGTCTTCTCAATGTAGAGGCTAAGATGAATATTGCTCTTTGAACATTTTAATGGATATTAACATGTGTATTCTGTGACAAATTTGGACACCATCACACATCCCTCCCTGTATTTATAGTATATGCAGAAGTGTCAAAGAATATACGAATATGAGAATATACTAGTAAAAGAACACTCAATCTGCTGGGTAACTGTACAGCTACAACCAATGTAAAAATTAAGTGTTATTTAGCTGACAGCAAACTTGTAAATATCAGGATTTAGGCAGAATGACACCAATTGCCTGAGTAAGCAGAAAAGGGATTAGTAAGATTTTGTCACAAGTTTTAGTCATAAGTCTGTCATAATCAATGTCCATTGTTGTTTTAATTATGGTATTTGAAACCAAGCAAATGCAGCGATACCCAAACGCAATTAAATGAGAAACAGTTTGCTCTCAAGACAAATAACTAGATGGGCAACTGACATACGTAATCTGGGAAGATACTTTCATCAAAATCTTAAGTGTAATTCATGAGGAATATGAAAAACCTCAAATGTTGTCCACAAGTGGAGCAGTGGAATAGACTAAATAGTGTAGATCTGACTGAAAATGTAACATGTTTACTAAAGCATTGATTAGAATTTCCAACAGAAGTTCCATTTACTCAAAATATTTTAGTGCGTGGGATACGTGTATTTGATATGCATGCATTTCAAATTATTAGACCAATTTTCATTAGCAGTCCCTATATCAGCATGCTTTTGAGTGCTAGAAATGGTTTACTCTGATTCATTTTCTGCGTCAGTATGTAATTTGATGTCAGAATTAGCATTGATTCTTTTTAACCTCTTCCCTTTCACAATAAGCTTTCACTCAGGTTTGCTTGCTCACCTCACCAGAGTGAAATATATATTTTTTACTAAGCTGAGCATTGGCAATGCTAAAATAACTCCAGAATCCTGTCGTGCTCCAGCTAATGGCATGAGATACGTGAGCGGAGAAGGAAAAGCTGTGGAGAGTCCATTTGTCCCAGTTAGTGGTGGGAGAGGGCTCTGGCTCCCTTAGCTCAGTGACAGCGCAGAACGATTACAGGGCTGTGCTGTACGTGGCGTTGCTCTCCTCTTTGGCTCTGGTACAGTTACACGGTTTCCTCCAGGAGACTGCTGGGAATAAGATATTTAACACCGTACTGTTGTCTGAATATTCTTTTTAAAGGCAAATAAAATATTCTTTCTAAAGTCTAATAAGGCAATGTGTACAGAAATAAAGGTGCAGCATTCACTAAGTAAATACTGAAGTCAGTGCAATTCTCCACTGACTTTTTGGAACAACCAATGTCAGCGTATTAATACAAGATGAAAACAAATGACCAGACTAGAATTAGCCATCAATTGGAAGACCTTAATCTCTCTCTACATAGTACAGTATGAAAATCTTAAGCTTTGTGACAGCAACGACTAATTTTAAGTGAACAGTTTATAGCTAAACCAGCAAAGCTGCAGTATTCAGCAACACTCCTCTAAACCTAGTTCAGTGCACCTTATAAAATTTGTGCTTGCTCCACAAAGCTATTTATACTTCCTTCACATTAAATACCCAAAGACCCATAAAAATATTGCTTCTAATCTGTGGGACCCTCCTACTTCTAAAAATACATGTCACCTAGTAAATCTGGATTTAAAGCCAAAGATTCATAAAATTAAATTGGATTAAAACTGAATTCCTTTTTAAGAGAATGAGACACCATTTGTCCAAAGCCTTATACTCTACTTTTTATCATGATGAATTGCAAGAGAACTGAGACACAGCCCTCACAATGTGTCTCCTACAAACAGGTTTTCATATTTAATCAGTCATTGTCACCCTTAATTCCCTGGAGACAGCTGATCTGACATTCCTGGTACCCCAGCATCCACAGAGGCTGCAGGCACTCAAAACTTTAAATTACAGCACAAGAGGTAATTCTCTCTTAATTTTGTCTCTTCATATTTCTCACTAGGGTAAGAAAAGCATCCACATTCCCTTCCTTAAAAAAAATATATATCTAAGAAATACAAAAGCACAAAGATGAATAGATAGAAAATCCATGGCTTCTTTATGAAGCTGACCCATTTTTTCCCCAAGTTACTTCTGAATCTCCCTCCCCTGAATTATGTACTGTGTTATTCCATTAGATCTACAGACAGCCTAGGCAGTACCATGCGTATTTATGGTACTCAGGCACAATAAACAGATGGTTTGTGTACACACAATGTCATTTTGTGCTCAGCAATTCACAAAAAGCCTGGAAAGAAGAATAGGTTTCACTATGACTAGGACTGCTGGTCAACAGCTACATTGAACAAAGCATCCTTCAAGAAAGAAAATGATCATTTTCTCCTCCACCTGGAAATGGAATGTGAGCTTTGTTTAGCCTAAGACTGGCAGCTCAAGTAATCCAGACCATCACACCTCTACCTATCATTTCCATTTTCATTTAACTCTTCATTTGATTTCAGATTGTCAGATCTGTAGATGAAGTGCTTACCGTGGTAGAAAATTCCTGTAATATAAGCCTGTAATAACTATGTATGACAAGCTTAAGACAAATGTTTCAGGCATCAGATTAAATGATTTACATTAGTTAGGTTCTAATAAGATCAAGCCTTTAATCACTTAGTTTGACAGTTTTGAATGCAGTTTTCAAAACAGATAATTTTGCCTTTTCTTTTTAACAGAAAGTTCATCAGTAAAAGGCTCTGGATTATTCTGCATTATTTCTCCTTTCATCAGATGACTGTCTCAAGGAAAGACAGTAGAGGACTGAACCCCAAATTTGCCTTCTCCCAACAGAGTAAATATGCTAAACTAAGCAACTCCTTTACCAGTATAAGGTTATATACTCATTTGTGTTATAGAAACAGTCAATCTCTACATAGTCAACAGAAAGAGACAACCTGACTTAAGACTGTCTCTGAACCATGCTCTGCAAGCCTGTGAGGATACATATTTCTCCCCACTCCTAAGAACTTTGGCCTAACTTGTACTTGAAAAGTCACATGCACCTGTATTTAAAATTAAAAAGAAAGAAAAAAAAAAAAGCTGATCAAATTATTCTGAGCAAATAATTTCACTGGTTTGTGAATATATTATACAGCTACAGATCCTTTGTTTTTAATAAGTAATATTCCAGCCCATCCAATAACATAAAATGCAAGAAATTCTGGTGTTATTTATGTGATACCTCTTAACTTCCTGCAAAGGCCTGCAGGACAGTGTAATATGGAGAGCTATTCCAAAGTTGTATTTTGCTTTACATGTTTTCTTCACAAACCAAATGCTAAATGACAGGGCTTCATGCTATTCTGTCCTACAATTAGCTTTAAAAAATTAAAACATATTTATTTGTAGCAATCTAAGAATGTATTGCAATAGCCTGTTTCCTTACATTGGCATAGCCTGTGCACTAAAACCAGCCCCACTGAAAAGAAAAAAGTTGATGTTAAGCGCATGAGTTCTCATGCGCTCTTAAAAATAGGGATTAGATCAGTTTTGAGTTCTTCAACCAACTGTTACTGAAGAACCACAGACAGTTGCTTGGAAAATGAATTCTTTGGGTTATTTAACCAGAATATGAGATGCCTGTTCATGTTTATAGTTAGAAGGCAATCTGTTTTACGAGATCTGAAAATCCATAGAACAGCAGAAACAGTAAAAATGTCCTCTATATTGATTTTTCAGAAATAGCCCCTTTGCATGAACCTGGTACGCCTGCACTTACAAAGCCTACTTTTTATCTTGAGTAATTCACTATGTGAAAAAAATCAGACAAAGAATATTAAAAAAGACCAACAAAATGAGTTACATTATATGAACGCAGACATATATGAAGGACAACTTACACAACACACACCACTGTAGGGCATTGAGAATTTCTGCTTGCCTATTAACCTAAATATTAAGCCAGGATAAAAAACATATATTTTGCTGCAGTTTATGGGGCCTCTTTGTGCCATAGCACCCAACTAATTTCTAGCACTAAAATGCCAGTCTGTTTATGTACAATAGCTTCATGTAACTTAAGTTTTATCTTCACAGTCTTTCTAATACTAATTTTGAAGTCATGGTTCTCAAATACCACCACAGCTGCACAGATACTGTAAGACTTCATACACAGTTGCCATGTAAAGTCCTGTTTCTTCAGAAAACCTGATAGATTATAGAGATAGATAATACAATAACATAGATTATTGCTTGACTAGGTGATATAATACTTGACTTTTCAAACCTGCATCTTATGTGAATTTGCTGGTGTCATCTGCTCTAAGACAGAAACAAAATTCAGCCCACCTCTTTCTCTAGAGGTTTTCCCATGTTAAAGAATAAAAGCCACTCTATGGATTTAGACGTGGTTCAGTCTTAGCCTTGCTGCACATTATTGTTACATTTCTGTGAAATATAGTCAACACAAAACTAAGAAAGCAAGAGGAAAGGAACTTTAACCAGTTAACATTATACACCTTCTACTCAGCAGACGGCAGACACTTATTCCATAGGCAATTTATTAACACTTTCTTCTTCTTTCTTTTCATCCATTCCCATATCTTTTTCACATTGTTCAGACTCATTCTTCCCCATATGGTGCCTCTCTAGAGAGCTTTTTCATTTATGTTTCTCTAATTCGTCATCAATCTCTCCTTGTCTTCTGCCCCAGTATACCCACTGTCACTGTCTCATCCCAAGTCATCCTCTTTACCAACAGATATACAGACATAGGAAAAAAAGTTAGCAGTGCTATTAGAAAGCTAACCTAAGAAGAGAGGTTTCACTCTTTGAGATCAACTACTTGTTCAAAAGCTGCTTCTCTCCCAGCAGCTAAAGAAGGCAAGTGGTGACCTTCATAGAACAACTTTGGAATTTGCTCAGCAATTACCTAATTTAAGCGCTGAATTACTAGGAAGAAGAGCAGCAAATAGTAAACCCTCAAAAGATTTAAAAAAATATCTTGACTCAGAACTCAAGAAGTCATCTGGTTGTTTCAAAAGTCATAGGAAGGGTTTTATACTTTGTAAACATAGGTAAAATTTCTACCTGCTGATACCAGACTCCAATCATCTCCAAATTACAGTTCTCCTTTCCTTCCTTTACACTGGGGAAGAGTGAGTAAGATTTAGCCATTTATTATAGATCTAGCTTTTTCCCCATTACTGCTTGAAATTGCCCTGTTAATTCATCTGCAGAAGAAATGAAAAATAGCTATTACCAGAATCATGAGAACCTAGAAGAAGCATGGCTAGCACGCTTTCAGGCTGGTGCACCACTTCTTGGCCCAAGGAGCACAACCGACATCCATCACAGTGGAAAGAACTTTTTTTTCCCCATAAGGTTGCGTTGCAGAGGTAAAAACGGTGTTAACAAATTCTTCAGCATGGACAGGGAAGACGTTTTATCCTTTTTGTCCCAAGGCATCTGGTACACTAAGATCATGTGAAAATGCCCTTGTGGTCACTCCCAGTATGTACTTTTGGACCCCTTCTGTAAGTGAACACCTACTCTTTTTGCACGTGTTATGAGGGCTCAAAGCTTTCCCAAAAAGCAGAGTAAAACTGGATCTTGTGCAAGTTCATTTTCCCACTGGCTTCCCGGGAAGGGCACTTGAAATCTAACAGCAAAACATCCCACAAAGTTACTACTTTATCATCTTTCTTTGGAGTAATAATTAATTGAAAATTGTCAGTAGTTGGTGCTTTCTTAACATGTTTTTGTACCTCTTCTGTCCTACTTCACCTATTTTTAGTTTTTCCTCTACTTAATTTGGAAACTATTTGGGAGAGGGTCTGTCTTTTCATTCTGTGTTCCTATGGCACTATTGTCTTACACTCTAGTTCCTAGTTTTCACAACAGCTATAAACATAGCAGGGAAAAAAATCTCTGAAAGAATGATCTGATTTTGCACACTTTGTTAGCACTGATTAATGAAAAACTCCTTAACTGCTTGAAAAATAGACTTTTTTTTTTTTTTTACAAGTTCTGGCTTATATTTTAAGATCTCACAAAAGGATTCATTTACCTAAACTGTAGATGCAAATTATATTAGAAAAGATAATCCCCCAAAGTTTACTCCAATTCTTGCATTGTGTTGCATAAATATTATTGGAAAGTTGCACCATCAGTGACATCACTATGATATAAAAAGTTTGTGGTGTGGTTTTGCCAGCAGAGACTTCGCAAGATCAGGTGAAGAGAAGGCAAAACCAAAGTGAAATGGCCAAATATTTCAGTTACCAGAAAAAAAGCAGCTTAGCACTGTAGGAGTGGAAATGAAACCGAGGAAAGGAAAAGCTGAAACTAAACATTAAGAATGTCAGAGGTGTGGCTAGGAAAGAGCGGTTGGGATTTTTAAATTTGGATGCCTACAATGTTTAGTTCTTAGTCTGTAATTTCACTCTTCAAAATCAATCCCTGATTAATTTCAGTGAAAGTCACAGAATCATAGAATTTTAGATTTACAATTTGGGCTGGAAGTGACCTCTGCCATATAGTCCAACTCCTTCTCAAAGTAGAACTAACTTCAAAGTTAAAGTAGGAGGCTCAGGACCTATAGCATTTTAGAAATAATTTCAGGCCCTTATTATTTTAGAAACCTTCAAAGGGAGCTTTGAAAGTTTGGGATCCAGAAGTTCTGTGGAGTTTAAGCTTAAGGACAATTTAAGCTAAGAAAAGGACAATTCTTTTGACAGAAATTCTAAGCAAAATGGAAGAATCTGGTCATTGGAAATTTAGTTCAACGAGCTGAATCACATATTTCTAAAGGGATGGAGGCCTCCAGAGGTCACTAGAAAGGGCAGAAACCTTTGAGTATGGGACAGAAATGAAGAATGAGCTGTGTTTTGCTTGCATCTGTAAGGTAATAAATATGTAACTAGGAGAAATTTTATCTGTCAAAACAAAACCTGCAGTTTTCAAATACCTATGGCCAAAGTGAGCTGTAACTGTTCTTAGATAAGGAAAACACATTACAATTTAATATGTGTGTGGGAAGATCTAAGTCAACTCATTCAATGACAATTAAAACCTGTAGCAGTACTGAAGGCTTACATAGTGAAAAAGCTATACATATTCTATCTCTCAATAATATATTCTGCCTTGTAGATGACCAACCTATAGCAAAAGTATATTTTTTTTAATTCTTTAGGTTTTCTCTGAATTAGACAACTGAGCATTTTTTTTTTTTAATTTTTATTAAATAGAGGTGGAATAAAGACCGTATTTGGCTCACATTCAGGATGCTGAACATGGAAGTGTATATTAATTGTCTGTACTTTGTGGGATTCAACAGCTTCTTGATGTCTAAAATTTCTACAGTCTTTAGCTACAGATTAAACTGAACTCACTCATTCCTCATTTGTAATGCAATCAGTAACAATGTTTTTTGTAAGCAAGAACAATCATTTTTTCCCAACAAAATAAATGTGCTGCTTTTTTGTTATTGGGAGTTGGGTGCAAAAGGCATTGTAGAAAAAGTCTCCCATGGTAGAAGCTGAGGCCAGGCAGGTTAATCAGCTTGCTCTTTATTTTAACCTGTTTCTTTTTGCTCTCTAAAATTCTCCAAACTGTCTACTAATTCCTATATCTCTTTTCAGTACTTCACAGAATAAAGGGTCTGACTAAAAATATTTTTTTAACTAGAGTCCAACATCAAGAAAAAATTTAAACCAAACATTTTCTTTTCAGAGACATAGTCACTTGATGTTATGAGGAGTTCTACATTTCTCTATTGCACCAAGAAAGAAGAAAGCACAATTTGACATAAGCTTTCATGAAACACAACTCTGTACTGTAAAGTTATAATTTTATCATGATCACTTTTACCCTGGGAAATACTTTCTCAATAACATATGAAAAGAATTCCACTTGTAGCTGTAAACCTCCTATAGACAGTTTATGTAAACAATCAACAGGCTTTGGGCTATCTACAGAAAGAGCATGTATTACCAATAAAATTAAAGACACTGTTTATATAGCTCCTATTTCACAACATTCTTTGTGCTTTTCTGAATTGGTGAAGATTTGCAAGTATGAAGCAGGGAGAAAAATAATTTCAATCCCTTAGTTGGAGATTGAATAAATTACAAAATTAAGTAGGACAGCTACTGAGGCAGCAGGCATCAATGTAAAGTAAAGGCACATAAGAGTACAATTTAAGATATAAAATACTTCTTTTTCAGAAAGATTTTTCCATTGCAATAACTATTTTACCTTAAGCTACAAGTTGAATTATGACTAATTTCTGAATTTACGCTCAGAGCTAAAAGAATTACATCAATCATTCCCAATGGTCAGGGATATCCCAACTTTCTAACTTTAATAAATAACATTTTACAGTATTTAATCAGGATGTTGTCTCCAGAAGCAATCAAAGCACTTATGTTTCTCAAGGAGAATTACCCTTAGCTGCAAAATTTTTAAAAGATCTGAAAAGACAGTGAATTCAGATTATGACTTCAGGCTTCTGAAGTTTTGAGAAGCTAAGTTTCTCAGCTCCTTACTGCTGTGTAATGGTGACTTCACACAATAATTTAAAGATTGTCCAATAACTTGCAAGATTATAAAGATTGCTGCTTTTTTGATTCTTTATCCTCGGAAGGTCTGGGTCAGTCTTTCAGAGTTGGGAAGCCCTTGTAGCTCTCATGATAGCTGCTTATCTAACCTAAGCTGATTTTATACCTAAGTAATCAAGAAATCCTGGACATTTCAAGTAAGCAGGTCATAATGGAGCCAAGTGTTCTTTAGCCCCACCCAGAGTAAATTGATATTAAAATAATAAAAATGAAAAAATATTATGTCTGTCACGAGGGAAAAAGAAATCTCTGATATTATACGTTGACCACATAAGCTTCTCTACGTAAGAATGGGAATGCAGAAGGTCTATAAAGTCTGGCAACTCTTAAGTTTTACTAGCTAGGGATGAGAAATAAATTTCCTCTTCCTTAAAAAGGGCTTACTTCTTTACACTAATGTGAGGCATCTTTCATCCAAGTTACCAATATACATCTCACTGTTTCGGTGAGGCAGACGGTACAGGGACCCACAGCACACGTGAACGGATGTGGTCTTCTCTGGGAGCAAATACGGAGTATATTCGGCAGTGCAGTGAGGTTAGAGTTTACTCCAGAAACCAGGGTTAGCGGATGGTCAGGACCACACATTTGCTCTACAGGAGGCTATGGGAATTTAAGCCGACACAAATATTCAGCACTTTGGGCTTCGTTTCTCAAGAAGTGCCTTCAGCAACTGCATAGCTATGCAGGTACCTCCGGGACCTCTCAAAATTTATGGGGATTTGTACAGAAGGGACTGTGAGACTGAAGGCACCGTCATCTCAGAAAACAGTTATATCCAAGCTACCAGCCTCAATGGCAAATCTTTACCTAATGTGATTTAAAATAACTGAACTAACCCCCCCCTAGTTTTTAAAGTTTATATAATGGAAATGACAACTGACCCAGCACCACAGAGCACAATTATAATTAACAGGAGACTTTGCTGAAAAAGTCTGTGGTGCCTTGGGGAACAATGTAGGTCACAGCATCAATTAAAAGCAGAACAACCTCTTCATTGCCTCTGTAACATTTAACCCCAAACCATTTTGTTGCTGTAAATTAAACAACCCATGCTGCATTACATCACAGGAGTGAAAAAATCAAGAACAACTAGTTTAAAAACTCATTTCAAGATCCAGCACGCACTTTACTCCCTATAACATGGGCAAGCAATACAAAATACTGGTTACCACTATTTTCCTCAGCTTTGTTGAGCAAAACTACTATCTGTATATTCAGTTTTCTTTTACATTATCCGGATAGTAATATTAGACCTCTGCAGGAAAGTATATAAGAATTACTTAATTGAGGATTAAAACCCGCAGTTACCTTTGCTGCTGATTGCAAAGGGTATGTAAGATTGTTTAAGACTCTAGGGTTCAGTTTTGGTAACTGGAAGCTCTAGTGAACACTCTTTTATGCAGGAAAGTCAAATATAGAAATAAATCACTTCAGATAAAATGTGTCTGCAGGGGCCGCTACAGACAGTTTACCTAATTACTTTTCTAATATTTTAAGAAATATCAATGATGACTGTTAATAGAAGCCACCCAACAATTTAAAGGCTTTCACTTCGACAGAATTGCCCACAAATAGTGTCCCTTTTTAATATCAATAAATTCCTGTTTCTTAACAACAGAGACAATTTTCAGTAGCATTCATACCAGAAGAAAGATCTTTGGTAATAAAGCCTCTCAAACATTGTCTACCTTTGTAAGCGTTTGTTCATCTAGAAATAGTGGGCAATATCTTGGCTTCATTTAAGTCTTTTGAAGTTTTATTGTTTGCTTGAATGGGAGGGGAAGCAAATTCTTCTGCTCAGCTTGTGAGGTTGGAAGGTCAACTACATAGTGGTGATAAGCTGGACTGCCTGAGCAATATCTGACAAAGTCCATGAGAGAGACCACAAGGGAACATCAACCGACACCATAAGGAAAGGGAAAATAAATTTATAAAGTGCACCTCCAACTCTTCTACTACTCATGAATAATCATAAATATCAAAAAGGTACTGCAGGCAAAATTAGACCTCCTGATACACATGTAATATTTTCAGCATAAAAATTCTTCACAGAGAAATAAGTGAGTTCATAATGCTATAGGGGTTTATAGGCAAGAGCAAAGACTCATTTCTGAAAACTTAGCAGGGGGAAAAGATAAATATCTATGTTAGTTAATAAATATGTCACAAATGAGAACACAAAGGAAGTGGATTTCTACATCAGAGAAATTCCACTTTAATACAATCAGGTTTTGAGACTCAAACTCTATGTTCTCTACTGCATTTTTTGCATTACAATAAAGAGTACAGGAGCTCAGTTCCCTTTTCCGAGTTGAAAATTTAAGACTATGGAAAGAATGTTGACTTCTGATTAGCCCAATATCCATCGCTATAACCTCTCAGTGTCAGTGTTAAGGACTGGTATTCCACTGTTGAAGGCTTTCAGCAAATCTAGAATGAAAAAATGGAGTGGCCAAGCTTCAGAGAATTTCCAATCTAAGTGTAAAACAAGACAACAGACATAAACCATTACTCAACAGTTCTCATCAGGATTTGACCAAAGTCAATGTAGGGGTCTAAGACCCCTAATTACCTAAGCCATTGAATTTTTTAGATGTTAAGACAAAGGCAGACTTTGCTGGTGAATTGAACAAAAAGCATGAAAATGGTTTTTTTGGAAGAGTTCACAATTGAACAATGGACCTTTCCATCCCTACCTAACCAGAGAGGAGAGCCACTTTCTCCCAGTGAATGATATAGAGTAAGTAGGATGGGAATAAGCAAAGACACTTTATTTTAGGTGCAAGTCAAAGCAGGGAGCTAGAAAAGAGGTGCTATAATGGGCTGTAGTGGGGGGACAAAACCAAGCTAATTTTAATTACACTTTCTCTAGGGGTTGATCAGTGCACCTATAGACTTGTAGACTAGGGTGTCTCAGTTTCTTCTTACCTCTAAATGTTCTAGAATGTTATTCTATGAGAACATATCATTCACGGCCCTGATAATATGTGTAATGGTTCTGTACTAATGAATTAGGTGTATGTAAAACAGATAGAAAAAGCCTGAAGACTCTTCAGGCAGTATTATGCTTCTCAAAGCACTTTCAAAAGAAAGGAAAACATTATCTCTTTTTTACAGGTAGGAAAAAAAAGGCAAAGAGCATGAAGCAAGCTGCCCAAGATGACTCAAGAGACTAGTTGCAAAACCAGGAATTGACTGAAAATATCTTAAATCTAGAATCTCATTTTAAAGACCACCTGATCTTCAACCAGTCATACAAAATATCACTGAGATGTAGACGGCAGACAGTCACACAGCACTGAAACAACGTCAAACCCTCTCAACCAAACCTTGCCGTTTGAATCAAAATTTAGCTACTCCAGATTGCAAATCAATGAAGGAAAATTAATTCAGAAATCAATGATCTTGGAAGGATTCAAACTTCATCCTCCACACATGTAGGCCAGGAGATGGCTGTACTGAGCTTTTTATATAATCTGGTGTATTATGGAGTTAAAAAAAAAAAAAAAGAAAAAAGAAAACCACATATCTCCAACAAAAGCACAACAAAGTGAACCTAAGGACTTCATAACATATTGTGACTTTTTTTCCCTGGGACGGTAATAACAGAAGTGTGGATGACAAAGAATACAGGTGTCGCTTATTTTTTTGAGAAGCCTCTTCAGGTAAGTGGCCGACAGCAAAATTTCAAAAGGTCGCTGTATGTAGCATACCTTCTGGCTTCTACATAGAGTCTGATCGATTCATGGATGTGTTAAAGTGCAAGCTGCGAATCTCAGCACAAGGAAAACATAAAATGAGAAAAGCAGTGCTAGCCTCCATCTATGGGAAGGAAGTAAAGAGGAAGCAAATGCTCTCATTAGACCAAGTAATACGTCTCCAATCTTCTTCATTTGAACTAGTGGCTGGGAAAGAAGGGAAGTTGATAAACTGCATTAGCTATAAGAGTTGAATCTCCCTGAACTATATCATCTAATCCCACATTCCTGTGTTGGAGAAGTTTTTGCTGACTCTGCTGAAGCAAAGAACAGGAACCTGGAAGATTCAGGGTTTAAGGCAGAAAGTATCGTTAGATCCTCGAGGTTAGCCTAATGTACTGCAGCACATAACACTGACAACAATAACTTGTCTTAAACTAAAGCGTGCCTATCTATTTCAGAAAAGCATCTAATCTGGAAAACATAATGAGATTGAGACCTACCACTTCCCTTGATAGTTTGTCCTATATTCTCACTGCTAAAAATGCCTGCCCAGCATTTGTTTGCTTTCACCTTTTTACGTATTCTGCTTTTCTCTGCTTCTCTGAAGAATCCTCTTATTCGCCAAGTCCCCACAGGAATACAGTGTCATTAAGTCATGTCTCTCTCTGGAAATTTTTTTCTCCACTCTAGTCTCTTTTCTCTCTCTTTATATATATTTAATATCTTTTAAAAGTATAGACTCCAAAACTTGGCATGATATTTCCAAAACCTCACTGTTGCACATAAAACAAAACCACCTCCTTATTCTTAACATTTAGGGTTTTTTTTTAACATTGAAAGTTCATAGTACAAGCCCTGCTGAGTTATCTGTCCTTTCCTCTGGAACATTCTCAGTGTTGCTTATTTCCACTGTAGGGGTCTCCTCTGTGTATGTATGGCTGTCATTGCTTCCTTCTGGCTGTGTAATACTTCTCTTCTAGGTAATAATAATTTTGTTTGAGTGGCCTCTGTTTACCAGGCTAGACTGTAACTGGATTGCTCTGACTACTGCATCCTCTTTTTTCCTACTTTTTCAATCTTTGTATCATCTGCAAATTTTACCATCCAAGAATTCATGCTGCCTTCCAAATGATTTGTGAAAATACTGAAATATTTTGTCCACATCCAATTCTAAATCGTGGAAGACTACCCCTCAAAATTTCTGTGTAAGGGTCATTTCTCATTGACTAGTACTTTTGAGATGTCAGTCCTTAAGGAATATTATTTTGATAAAGTATACTGTTATTTATTTATACTAGATACAATGTAAAATTAAATCAAATGCCTTATAAAAGCCTAAACAACATCTAGGACCATTTATCAAGCAAATTCACATTCTGAAATGAAGTTTATCTAACATAATTGCTTTGCTTTAAAACTATGCTGACTATCATTAATTTATTCCTACCATTAATTTATTTTTATGCTTGCTTTCTTAGCTAAATCCTCATTAATCTTTCCAATATTTTTTTCCAGGGTTGACATATAGCTAACCTGCTCTGCAACATGATACTCACACTCCATGTCTCTAGAATTTGAAAAACATTCCAACAGATCTTTTCAGCCTCCTTTTTTAAGGCACTTAGGTGAAAGTTATCAAGTAATGAGCCTTCTGCTTTACTTATTTTATCACTGGCAGATGTTGTTTAGCATGCTTTTAAAGATTCAGTGCTGTTTGCATAGTAGGGACACTGGATCTCCTACCACCATATGGGCTTGTTAAGGAGCAAACAGCACTTCCCTCCTACTGTGTGCCACTCAGTATTGAAGAGGTATCAGAGTTTTTGTTCATCTTTGCATGAATAAATGACACGATTAATTAAACAGTGATTGACTAGCTTCATTTCTTCTTCTTCTTGGTGTTACAAAAAAGCAGCAAAAATTAGTTATGTATATCTAAAATAAACCAAGAAATAAGCTTTGTTAAACTTTTCTCAAAATCTTAGGAGGCAGAAATTGAGTGTCCAGATATAGATCGTAAGAGTTCTTACCCATTATACTTGCTACTGAATTCATCCTGGGTTGCCACCTTAAGCACCACATATTTTTGGCCCTTATATTTAGGAAAATTACCTAGACATCCTAAGCCATTACAAATTGATGTCCAGCTGGCAAAGAGCTGTGCAAGGGTCACTCAGAATTGTCATCTGCCCTATTTATGCCAGGGTCTTGTTAACTCTGAAATCAAAGGATAGCAATTTGGACATCAACAATACATCACTTTAGACTACGTTTACCAGAAATATCCCATTAGTGTGCATTATCCTGATATCTTAAACTGCCTTCTTTTCCTCCTGAGATTGTAAAGGACCCAGCTGGCAAACAACCAAAATATCAAGTTTCTCACACATCTATTATCATAATGGCAGGAGGTCATACACTGAAAACTGAGAACACGAATGCAACATAAACTCAACTGAATATTTTGATAACAGAAATTTATGGAGGTTAGTATCCTAGTGCAATAGATTCACTAGTATTTTTCTTTAATTTGGAGGGGTTTTGTACTACTAGTTTCAATGACAAGTCCTCTATAGAAAAAACTCTTTGATAAAAAAAAACCAACAACAAACAGCTTCAACAATGCTCTTGTCTGTCAGGCTCTTCAGGTCCATGATAACAGCACTATTCAACATAAATATACTTAGTCTTCCTGTCCTGTATCCCACATTGGTCCTACCTGTTACACCTCAGAGATAGATTGTATCTCTGCAAGGTCAACAGACAATAAAAAGAAATTTCAAAAGGATAAAGGTGAAATTTTCCTGACCACATGACATATCTAAAGTCTAGACATTTACGTTAAGTTATTTGACCTTAAAGAATGTCTAGACAGTGGAGAGAGACAATCTTTTTCAGGGCACGATCCTCCTCTGTCTAAAGGAGACATCCAAAAGAGGCTAGAAGAACTGCATTCAGGAAGAGCCTCTCCATTGACTACCATGGCAATATAACGACTTCCTCAAATGTCAAAAGTCAGGTGATGCCAAATTTTTTTGCTGATAGCCCAAATTGTTTTCAGTTTGATCAGTATGTAGCTGAGGCTTCTTATATGCCACAGCACCTTGGCAATTATTGAAGCATTCACGCAAATATATTTTTTTAAACTTGAAACAGGTGCTTTTGGGTCTAGGGGAGCATTGGTGACAAAAATTGGCAAAAAACTATGAAGCAGCAATCCAGAAACTATTTCCTTTCCTCACTTATTTCTCACAGCTAAATTCACTACTCTCACCTGTGCATTAGTCCATTCCATTTCAGGAAAAGGTCCCAGCTGAAGGCCTCTACCTGTGGGATTTTCTTCCTCTTGGCCTTTCTGGAAGTACATAGAGACATCTACTCAGGACACGTTCCAAACTCAGATTTCTCATCGTGTTTTCATACGGTGCTTAGTGGTGTGTTTTTTCTTCCCAGGTTGTATTTGGGGGTCTGGGGGTTTGTTTTTGCTATAACTGCTTTAGGAAATAATCTGGCATGCCAACTATTCCCTCCAAGCTTTAAATTGGTGTTAATACATGCTGAATTGCCCAGAGGCTTTTTGACAAGAATGAAAAGGCATTATATTATATAATATTCAAAATTTGAGTGCATATTATTGATTATAAATATCTACAGAATAGCTATTTATCCTTTGGGGACAACAAGCAAGGGATACATATTTTACCAGAATTAACACTGTACTACTATATTTCAGTTTATTTTTAGTATGCAACATCTACCAATCTCAAGTAATTATTAGCAAATCAAGCAAAAAGGCTATAAGGAATAAATAAATATTCTCTTGACAGTCCACCTCTTTCTAGCTAAAATTAGAAATAACCCTGTTGCTTCTAAATTTTAAAACCCACTCTAATTATCAGTATGAATTTGTGAAGTTTTAACAGTAGGAGACTATACATTTGCTTTTAATGAACATCAGGCTTCATTTTTTGTGAAACAGAAAATCTGCAGTGATTTCAGGCTCCCACCTAAGCATGAGTCAATGCCATTTTAGAAAACACATGAGTTCTTAACAAACAACAACAATATGGAAAAGCCCTGTCAGTAAAAGGGAGACTTCTGTTGCAAGGATCGCAGTTTTTGTTGATAGCAAAACTACCATGTCTGTAGCTATGCATCCAATAGCTTTTTTTACAGAATGTGTAATACCTAAGGTACTGAGAAGCAATTTTACAAAGGCCTTATTCATTATAATCCTTATGTAATGCTGACCCTCACCTTTTAGTATATTACTTTAGAGACTTTTTGTTTCTATATTACTAAAGAATACAACTTTTTAAAAACAAAAAGGACAAAAAAAACCCCCACTTTTTCACTCTCACCTGCAAGAGTAAGTCTTTTTTAACAGCAAGCCTAAAACCATTAGGCTAACAAGTCATTCAGGGAAGTCTTGAAACACTCTTAGTATAAAGAATGGCTACTAATTGTCAAAAAACTCAGGGTATAACATTTTTAATGTTATGTATAGTGTAAGGAAAAGGGACTTCTAGCTCCGCTTAAAAGGATTACTGCTGTCATACAACAGTATTCTTAAGAACTGAGGCTTATATCGATGCTGTCAAACTTCAGGCATTTAGATGCGTCAGCTGGGAGCAGAGTCCTCTGAGACGTGGGAAACTCCTGAGAATGGTTCAGGGCTTAAATGCACTGAGTCACTCTTTGGAGGATGCATTCCTGCCTCAGTGAAATGGGACAAATTGAGATCTGAAAATTCAATTGAGCTCAAATGGACAGGATCTTTAACATGACAAAATCTAGAGTAACTTCTTTTACAGTGTAATGAGTGGTCGTGGATCCCCATACAACAGGACCAAGCCTACCAGGAGTGGCTGGGAGGCATTTAATGGACAAGTCCAACGGGGCTGATGCATTTTCGCCAGAGCAAGCTTCTGCGTATATGTAGTTTAGTTTGCAGTTTTGGTTCTGGAGACTTTTGAAAAGAAATGTGTATTTTCATAAACGCAGATAGAAGAAATGCTTACAGAGCAGTAAGCACTGCTTGGATAGAGGAAACAACAAATGCAAAAATACAGAGTAAGGAACATCTATGTGGAGATCATTAACCAAGGAGGAGCCAAGAGTGAGGTGCTGTTGCAAAATGGCCTTCCTTCAAAATATGAATGATTGCTGTGTATAAGGTCATGAGTTATAACTATTGCGCTGCAATCATTGATGATGAGACACCAGCAGAACCGTGTTGTTTTGGGGGCACCACGTTTTAAGGCAGGTACTGAAAAAGCCGAAGGAAATCTACAGGAGAGGAAAAAGAGTGATGAGGGATTCAGAAATCACAGCCTAGGAAAGACTGAAAACAGGATATTACATGGGGATAGCGATCAGTTGTTTCCACTGAGGACAGAATCCAGAGAAATCATCCTAAACTTGCTGCTGTGAAAAAAGCCTCTAACTGCAAGGGTGCTGAAGCTTTGAAACAAATCCTTTCCAGTCCTACATGCTATGACTCCATAGCTTTCATCCATGGGAAGTTTATTCCCTAGTAATTTTAGCAATTTTAATTGGAAACCAGATGATTAATAGCCAGCTAACAGCAAAAGGCACATTACTCTCTGCTAATTTAAAACAAACAAACAAACAAACAACAAACAAACAAAACCCCAACAACTTGCTTTCAAAGTAAGATTGTACAAATGGCACTAAGTGGATATACAATGTAGAAACGTAATCCTCTGTAAAAATAGGCTTTTGAATAAATTCTACTCAAATGTAAGTGTGGTAACACTTATCAACATCATTCTTCATAGGCATCATATTGTATGTTACAAATGTGACAGCCCTAAAGGTCAGATTGAGTTTCCCAAATAGAGTTGTCTTGTGTCATTAGGTGCACTAAGGTATCACTTTGTCTCCAGCTGCTGCTTCAGAAGGGTATGGGTTTCCTTCTGTCATTTCTGACAGCTACATGCACATCTCAGATCTTGCAGGACAACTAAAATAGCACTGGATGCCTATCTTAGACAACTGAATCTTACCCCAAAAAGACTTTTTTTTTTCTTTTTTTTTTTTTTTTTTAAGGAGGTCTTCTATAAAGTTTTGGTGCTTATTGCATAGAAAATCTAAATCTCCCGCTCTTTAATTAAAAAAAAAAATATTTAAAAAAGGTAAGTTTCAAGCTAACTTAGATGTGATGAACTACCATGACAGTTGTGATCCCTTGGGAGAACTCACTTCTAAAAATCTGGTCAAAGTTTTACACAAGGCCTAGAGACAAAAAAGTTTCAGCGTCTAAGTATTCTACTTTCAGAAGGGCTTAAATACACCTATAGTCTGGAAAACCTTGTCAATCTGTGGATTAAGGAAGGATCAATTTAGTGCCATGGAAAAAAAACTAACACATATTAAATACTGGAAATCCCTTGGTCCAACAAAAATTACCTTCATACAAGAACAGCATATGGTATCATACAACAAGTCAGCCACACAAAGAAAACTGAGGAAAACAGAGTTTTCTGTTTTAAAAAAAAGTCTTCATAAGGTGAAGAAATTCTCATGAAAATCTCAAGGAACTACAAAGTTCCTGTTAATCTTATGTAGAGGGCACTGAAGTACTGCTATGCCAAGTAACAGTAATAAAGCATGAACACAGGGAGAAGAGACGTGTAAAGAAAATTGTGAGAGTGTTTTTAAATAAAGCAATGAAAAATTGTTGCACTGACAGGAACTTCAATGTACTGAACAGTATCTGTGATCACAGGGCTAAATTCAAGTCTGTTCCTTACGCCAAGGATGTAATTACTAGATGAATTCTGCAGAATTTACACATATGCAATTACTAGTCACTAAAATTGGCATTTAGCATGAGGTGATGAACTTCTGTGGAAAATAATTGCTTTTAAACTAAAAATTTGAATTACGTCAGGCAATGAGGGGAAGGCAAGTTTTAATGAAAAGCTCAAAAACATATAGGAGGCTACAATTTCCTTTTAAAATTTGAGTCATTCTTCTTACCAACTTACAACAGAATAATAAACAGTTGATAGCACATTGGTGATAAGTCCAAAAATACTTTTAAAACAGGCTTGTGAATGAAATGAAAATTCAGGAGCGGCAGATGGGTTTAACTGCTGTTAAATGTGGAGCGGTTTCCAAGAACATGTTGTATGTAATAATAAATAGCCAGAGACATAAAGTTTCCCCAGTAGTTTAGATCCTGAGCGTACAAGCTAAGTGAGGGCTTTCAAGGTTTGGCTCACTGCAACATCCTTACATTTTACCCTTGTCTACAGCAGCAAAAATGCTTGTCATTGACAATGTGTGTCAGCGACGGGTGCAATTAAAGCAGCGCTGAGCACAGTTTCACAAGCAGGCAGGTTTAACACGGGCTTTCTGGAACAAGAATAGTTCTTGGCTGTGCTCGCAGGTTAATCACATTCAGCACCAGCATCTTCATTGTCAGCAGTGGATAATTATGCTAGTGTACACAATGCCTCGGTTTATGCATATGTTTTACATAATAACCACGTTATGAATTGCATCCCCTTCTAATTCTTGATCTGGATGTGGCAACTGGGGTGGCGTGCTGCATCTAGGATTTCTACAGGATCTGACTGCTTCCATGTCTCCTGCCCTACTGGTTTGAAGCAAAAGTAAACTCCCAAAGGCCCAGGAAAACAGGCAGCAACTTTTCTGTTTGTACCTAAAACTGTTCTGGCTTCATCTCCTAATCCACCAAAAAATGGCTTTGTCAAGTGGCAGCTATGACTAAGTTAAAACTTCTACACTTGTTCCTGTGTATCATTATATTTGACTGACACAAATATTTGTGATATGGAATACAACTGGAACTTATAAAGCTGTAGAGTAATACACGGAGGCACAGACAAAGAAGGGTTCAAAAGAATGAGTGCCACTGACAGAGAAAAGAGATCTACATTGGGTAAAAATCACTGGGTTTATCTTCTGTTAAGCCAATTGCTTCTGTAAAAGCAAAGGGTTTGCAAGGAACTGTGGGAAAGAGCATCACTGCATCCAAAGGCGGCTCTGGAGTTCAGTGCAGACCTACACTTTGGTACACGTATCTGCCTGCCTAGGTGCATCAAGGATGTTTCTGGTTGGTATATATATAATATCAGTATCTGCTTACTACTATCTTGGATGAGCTGGAGGGAAAGGGAGTGGTAGGGGAACAAGTGAAAGAAAAGAAAGGTGAGGAACCAAGTGAAAGAACTGTATCAGAAAAGACCAGAGATGTCACACCTTCATGTGGGTTACCAAGTATATGCTTGTTCTCTTGCTAACCTATGACTTTTCACTGCTACTCTAGAAAACATAGTTTTCTAAACTGTCATCCCATAAAACACCTTTTTCCAATTAATGATCTCCATAAAAACAAATATTGATATAACTATTGCAAAGACACATCTCTCTAGTCCTAGTATTATACTCCATTCATGAAATGGATAAAATTAATTCAGTTTGCTGATGCTCATGTGGCATTCAGTGACTGCTTGGTGCCCAGGGGTCTTCTAAGAGATCTTTTTCATCCCTTGTCTGGTAATTACTGCAAGGCTTAGAAACAAGAGATTACTCTGTCGTCTGGGAAACTCAGTCATTAAAGCAACAGTCCTCAAAGCATGCCTTTCATTCCCATCCCAAAAGTAACAGTTAAAAAGCACCAGCTGTATAAGCTAACATACTTTTGGTCAATCTAATAAGTAACCTTACCAGAGTATAAACAGTTTGAAGATTTCCAGAGATGTTGCTTCTGTTCAATGTATCTCAACTGAAATATCCTTACTATTGCTGTCAAACGGATGCAAACCCACTTGGTTTGGTTGCTCCCTGTTCCAGCTGCTGCCTGTGCTGGTTAGTTCAACCTGCTGCAATACTGTAACACCCCTACTCCTGAAAATGGCCATATCACCAAAAAAAAGGGAGTTGGGTAACAGGCTCAAGCCTGGACCCTCACTATCCTCACTGTTAGATGTTCCTTGAAGCCCTGGCTGGGTCACTCCAGCTGCCTCCTTCCAGGCCAAAACTGCTCTAGAAGGGGCCAGACATAAGCAGTGTGGACAGAAGCCAGGCTGTGCAAACAGACCCTCTGTTCAGCAGTGTAGAGACAGCCACTTTCTACTAGCAGAGGTGCACAATACCATTCCCTGAAGTACGAGTACCCAAAACTTCAAATCGTATCAATTATTTTGCCATGCCTTTTTCTTTTCCTACTTGCAAGTCTCCAATGACTTTAGGGGTGGTTTCTAGCAATGCAAATATACTTGTTTTCAGGTTTCTATTAATTAGTATAATCAGTGATAACCACTTCACTGGAGCCATCCTGGAATTTGAAAGTGCTGAATATGGATCACAGTCTGACTGATTTTGTAATACTGGTTTTGAGGGTTTTTTTTTTACATTATTTTCACCAGCCATGTAGACAGGGAATTATGGGGATAAGACATCACATGATTAAACCTATCCTTTATTGAAAAGTACTTAAAGACATGCTTAGTAAACTGTGGTCTGTTCTCAGATATTACTCAGCCAGTTGTACTATCTACAGCAAAAATGGATTTGATATGCATGAGCTCCTCTTTCACAGGAGCATCTTCTGATAAAGTAAGGCTAGCCATCAAGCACAAATACACAGGTTTGTTGGATTTTTTCCCCGTGAAAATGTAAACAAGTAAAGGCCTTTCTTTTTCCAGAGAGCCATTTTTTTCTAACAACCAACATGAGCCTCTTTTGCATAATGTAGACTTGCATATCCTGCAAGACTTCAGATTAGCAATACTAGGCTTCAGCTGAAGCCAATTCAATATATTCTGCACCTTCTCTCATGGGTTGTTCACTCTAAATGACCTTCATTTTAATATATTTTTTTCTGTAACATTTTGGAGATGTCTTTCTAATGCCTAACTCCTATCTGCTCTAGGCGTTCTTCCCAAAATTGGTAATAAGGGTTAAATACATGCCACTGCCAAACGTAGTCATTTTCCAGTGTCTTACCTTGAATCTGCTCAGGCAGCCTCTGTGCATGTCTCCTCTGAGACCAGACTGGTTATTAAATTCCAGTTATTAGGAAACAAATTTAGGCTCAGGACAATTTTTTCTACTAAACCTTTGTCTAATGCATGAGAGACTTTGTCTATAGCCAGCAACTCTCTTACAGGTTTATATTCAGTTCATGAATCACTTATTTTAACAACAAAAAAAGTTCTTTATCTGTGGAAAAGTGGGGATTTCCCAAGGTGTTTTGGCAATTGGTTTGTGGTCAATATTGGCTTAGACTGATTTCCCAGGAATAGGGGCATGAGATATTTGCACCCTCTGTCTAAAGCCTTCTTCTGTATTACAGCAAACTGTTCAGTCTTTATCACCTGTAATGCCAAAGCTATTTCCAGGCTTCACAGAGTGGAATAAGAGGATTGGAAGAAACTTACTATTTAACTTATGAAGATCGTAAATGAAATATGATCCTCTAATTCTCTCAGCTCCTGAAACTCTATAGTAAGATTAAAACATTACTGTCCCTGTGTTGCTCTCCCCTCCAAGAAACCATGTGTGTTGAGGATACAGGTGTCAACATGGCTCAATGTTATGATCTACCCCCAAAAAGCAAATACAACATGTAACAGAACTTAGTTCAGCTTTATCCAGCAGCCCACTTTTTTCCAGAGAGCTTCTGCTCATGGCTTTCTAACCTTTCTAGGTCCCACTCCTTGTGAGGATTTCACAGATATATTTCCCAGTGAAACATTTCCATTGTCCAGCACAACTCAAATGGCAATATAAGGATATTTCCAGGGATGGAAAAAGCATAATGTACTGTTTTTCTAAGGTATCTGCTGATGCCTTAGTTGGAGACTGGTTGGTCTCCATCGTCTCTTCTGGTGCCTCTGGAGACTATAACCATGCTCATCAGCTGAGATGAGGGTGTTTATACCATTTTAGTACCAGAGAGACCTGTCTGGCCTTCAGCTATCACTGGAGAAAGGCACAGGTTTCCTCCAGGTGTGGTGACATATCTATCACAGACATATTGGGGGATGTCTCAGATACCCTATGACATTTAAAATGCTGCTAAATGTCAGTGTTTTGGCACGTTTATTACTCCTGGAGAATATTTTTCCAACCTCCACTCTGCTTCCTTTGTTTTTAGGAATGCAGCTTCCTGGTGAGGAAAAGGAGCTCCCATCTTTTCAGCTATAAAGGAAGTATGTTTTCCTTAGTACCATGACAAGATGAGTATCTCCCAATGTGTTGATCATCCATCCAGTTAGTTCAATACTTCTGTAATGTGGAGTCTCCAAAGTCAACTCTGCTCTTCAGAGACCTCTCTCCCTGTGCAGCTTTTGCACATTGATGTGGCTATGCTTCTTTAACGGCAAGAGGTGCAGCACTTAACTCTTTTACTATCAATAGTAAATTTACTATCCAGTATTCAAGCCTGTACTTTTCCAACAATGAAAACAACTGTTTCTGGCAACATAATGCTGTGTGTGCCATGTCCAACTTCATAAATGTCCCATTTACTTCCAGTTCAATAGTGTATTTATCTCTTAATGAACTGCTGCTCATTGCTCCTATGAGGATTCATCCAAGCAAAACACATCATTGGCTCTTGCCAACTTTTGCAAAGTGATATAATCCATCCTCCTTCTCACGTCTTTCCTTTTGTGACACCCAGTGGGTTGGCTTCTGTTAACTGACTCTGCTTCTGGGACTCCACATGCTTTTTGCTGCAGTTAGAGTTGTGATGCTGTACATTTAGCTCCTTTCTTTTACAGTGTTGAGGTTCTCAATCAGGATATAATTGTCCACCCATTACCCTGAGTCTGGACTTGGTGCCTTCTTCTGTTTGTCAACTTCTTACATCTTTCCTTTTGGGATTCTTACTGACACTCCTGAGTTTTGTTTACCTTCCCAACGACAAGAGCTGTGTTGGGATGTGACTTGGGCACGCTCAAACCTTCCTCCAGTATTTTCTGCTACAGGACAGCTAAGCAGGCTTGACATGCTCTCGGAAGAGCTCCAGCTGAATGACTGGGAGAAAACAAACACAGGGTGTATGTAATAATACAGAATATAGAGTCAGCACGTGTTCATGGCGTGCACCAAGGATCAGCCACATGGGGTGCGTAGGAGACTACGCGTACGTCTCAACGCACATATAACCAACATGATCTCTCATTGGAGACTCAACCTCCCAGCAATGCCCAATGGCTCTTTACTCACACAGTTTCCTCAACCTTTAGTCTCTCTGATTAAAACCACTATTAATATTTCATGCTTCTGGGATAGAGAACATTCCTCGCCTTTCTTTACTTTAGGTTTTGGCTGAGGCAACAAAAACTATCAAACATATCAAGGATTTCAAGCCAGCGATTGTAAGAAAAGAAGCTGCCTTTTGCTGGCATTCACTGCTCACAAAACCGGAGTGGTCTTGCTTTCACTGTCCTCCACCTTCTCGGAGAATTTCAGCCCCGGTGAGGCTGGCTTTGAAGTGTTTCACTCTCTTCCTCTGTGTATTTTCTCTGTTCCTTTTAACTCCTTCTACGAATCATGCTCAGCAATCCCTTAGTTCTGACAGCACTTGCAAGAGGTCTCCTTTAGATTATGCCTGGTTTCAGATAGCTGGGAATAACCAAAGAAATCTGATGTCACCTCCCACGACCTAGAGGCTGTGTCTTACTGACATGAACACGGAGGCATTTGCTGGTTATCTCAGAGAGGACTAATCTAAGAGAGGTCTATCGTGAGGCTTGTTTCCAGTGTATCCTACCTGATTTTAGAGTTTAATTTCAAACCTGTTTTTCTAATAATATGCAGCAAATGTTACTACAAACAAAAGTAATTAGGATGAAAGACATTTAGGGAGTATAACTATGCTGTATTTTTGAGTGCCTTCAGGGGCATAAATACACATTTTAGCTTTTGTGCTATATCCAAATAAATAAGATATACCAATTCATAAATATGTTGGCAGGAAATCTTTATGCTGTTTAATTTTAGCTGGATGCTAAGTATTAGACATTGACCTCATGACTCAGAGGAAAAAAATATGCATTTAAAGAACAGAAATAATTGCTCTACCTCAGTAGGTCCAGCTTTCCTATAGTCAAAGGAGAGTCACAGTTTAAAGACATTCCCAAATTTAACTGTTCTAATATTTAATCCTCCCAATGACAACATAATAGAATTTTTATGAAGTTTCTTTCTTAATATTTCTCAGTTGTCTTTAGATGAATTCTTAGTGATTTAATACTTATATCTGCTTTATATACACATGGCTCTTAAATACAGTGAACTCCTACTTCTTCTGTCTTTAGGTTTATATATCTGGGATTTCAGAAGCCTGCAAATCTTCATATTATTCTGTGAGTCTACTCAGAATGTATTTATACATAAATTATGCTTATGTTATGTATATATAATGTTATCACTTTTGACTTTATACAACAACTTAGCAAGAATATGGTCATATTCAGTAGATGCAGGGAGGTGTATTTATTTGTATAGGTAAAATGATACACCCTCAGTTCTTCCCCTAAAGTATTAATCCTCTTTCTGAGCCACTTCCCTGAAGAATTATGTCACTGAAAATGGAGTTTACAGGGCAACCACAGAAAAAAAAGGAGCCGTAGTTTGGAAAAGTACTTTATATAATAGTTGTAAAGCTTACTACCACTAACATGCCATTCAATGAATCTCATGACAGTAATAAAAATGAATAGTACCCTTTAATGCCTTCACCATCTAGACACATTTCACAAAAGTATAATATGCAGGTTTTTTTCATGAAACTTTCCCTTATTCACTCTGCCTGCACAAAATAGCTCAAATTTCTTACAGCTGTCAGTCTCTCCCCACATCAGCACTAAACACCTCCCTCACTGATCATCAGTCCCCTTGCTCTGCTAAGACCTTCATTTATGAGGGTGATGGCTGATGTGTACATTTTGGAAAAACTGAACGTGGGCGAGGTGGGGGATGGAGATGAAGAGATTAAGGGAGTGGCTAATGGGAATGCCTGCTGGAAATGCCATTTTTTAAGGTGATATGGGAGGACTGGAGGCAATTCTGCTACGTCACCAGGCCACTGCATCCTCCATAATCCTTGATGGATAGGCAAATGATGCCTAACCCTTTTAAAAAATCTTTATGGGTGAAATTAGCTCTGCAGCATTAAGTGCTAGTATCAAAGTGCAATGTGTAATCAAATGTTTCATACTAGTGAGCTCACTGGAAAAAAATGGATGCCAATTTCATCTTACTAGCTCTTGAAATTCATGACTGCAGGGTGTCTGTCACAATCATAGCTAAACTGAAAAAATGATAGACCAGATTTATGACAAGATATGGATTGTTCAGGCATTATGTTTTAGCATGAATACTTATCAGACTGGACAGAAATTCAAAATCTCTTCTACATTGCAACACTTGGCTAGAGAAATAACAAAAATAAATCACTTTTAAAGATGATATTTCTGCTCTGATTAACATCTTCCTGATCAGCAAGTCCTAAATCACTGTGACCACGATAATGAATGATCCTATTTTACACAAACATACACACGCATCCACTGCACATAGGAGACAGAGCTAAGGTTGCCATGGGAACTTTACCTCCAGATTTTTTGGTTTTGTATAATTAAAATAACAAAAGTCTGATGTTTTAATAATTTAGTTTTACCTTGTAATTAATTGTGTTCATGTTTTCTTTAGGCAGGAACTCAGTTCATCTGATGGGTACAGCCCCATACTGTAACTTTATTCAACATTTCCAAAACTTGGTTTTCTAAGCAGGGAGTATTTTAAACTGAAGTTACTGTGCAGGAATGACTACAGCATAGTATAGAAATAGCTGTGTCAGTGTTAAACCAGGTGGTTCAGCTGCTGCTAAGGTAACCTCCATGGCAGCAACGGGTTTAGCACAAGCTGTGCGATTGCACCGTAGGCTGTGCCAGCTTATGGCATAGGCTGAGGCTGAGGGATGGGAAGAAGCAGAACACTTCTGGGACCTGATTCCTTCCCTCCACCAGCAGCCATTGCCCCACACGCATTTAATCCGCCATGGGGAGCACCAGCACCCTCTACTCACTCTTTCTTGGTTCATCCCTTTTCTTCTCCTACGCTCTTTCAGGCCAAGTGCCAGCTTTGCCTGGATGTTCAGAAAACTTGAGTTAGCTCTGAGTGTAGGAATACACTCAGGGTCCTCACTCTAAACTTAGGCTCTAGGGTTTCAGAAGAGGTGACCTACAAACCTCATTGATGTTAACAATTGAAAGCATGCAGCAAATAGCCTTCCTCAACAAGTTTTCCCTCTGGATGAGGGCTTTGGTGTCTTACAAAAGTTGCATGAAGATACCAGCAAAGAAGAATGGTCATCAGAGTCATGTGTCTTTTCAGTAAAGGGAAAGCCAATCTTTTGTGCTATCAATCTCTAGAGGAAGGGAGCAAGGCATACTATTAAAAAAAGCGGCGGCATTTCCTCTACATTTGAACACGTTGCTTCCTCTAGAGACTTGGACCTTGCCATAGGTTGTACGCAAAACAGAGGATACACACACTGTGCAAGCATTATTGATCTAATTGCAGTAACAGTGCCACTACTGACCCCAAGAGCATCAGCTTCAGAGCCTGCAGTTGATATACATGTACAGATACTGCTGTCAGTGCTGCCGACATGGAAAATGTGTTTTCTGAAGAGCCAGCTGGTGTATTCAAGGCGAAAGGAACTGAGAAAAACCAAGTCTTTGACATTGCAATGAAATGAGACCCTACCATATAGGTCTGTATTGAGGAAGGAGTTTAGTTAAAATATTCAGTATAAGTCTCCTCCCTAAAGGAATAGCACTTAATACATGTTAAAATATAATTGTATAATTGGAACTCAAGTGTTTGGGTTATGTAAAAGGTGCTGTAGGCGTATCAGCTTAGACAGAGGTAATTAGATCTTGTATATTAACATTTTTCCCTTAAAGGGATAATCAGCAATATTTTTAGTAGTGGGGATACTTAAGCCTAGAAACTTGGGGAAAAAAAGGTGCTGTTTGGAAGTGCTCATTTAGCCCAGTGTTTGCTTTGTTCCTACCTCTGTCACTGACTGGACTGTAAGAATATTTTTGCAGTAGATTGCCTGCTTAATGCCACTCCAGCTGGGTGCCCACATAATGGCAACACTGCTACTGCTTTTGGTGAAATCAGCATAAAGCTGAATCGCCTGCAAGCATCAATCATGGTGCTGAAAATAGGACTAGATAGTAGCATTAAATAATACAATACTTGGCATGTATATATAGTAACGGGTCATACACTGAAGCCACAAAAGCAGTCCGTGGCAGGGCCAGGAATAGAAGAAATCAGAGCTTTAACCTCTTCTTGAGGCAAGGGTTAACATTTTATACAGAAAAGAGTAAACAGCCACACATCGCTGCTTAGCTCAGTCAGTTTGAAGGATACAATAAAAACAAATATGATTTCACTCACAGTAAGCCAAATGACAATCAATGTCTCTACAGCTTTTAAGTATCCAATTGAAGCCCTTGAAAAATCAAGTGGATGTATAGGAGGATAGGTTACTACTCCATCATAGGATGAAGATAGGAGAATGTCACTGCTTTCTTGGGTTTTCAAATACATTGCAAAGCTTTCTAGGGAAGAGGACCCGTTTATTTTGAAAACAGTACACTGCATCTCTAGAAAGTGGAACAGCAGAGCATAAATTAAAGCTGTTGTCAATTTTTTTTTCCTCTTTTTAAGATAAAAGAAGAGATGTACAGTTCCTCAAGCCAAAAAAACAAAACATAGACAAACAAAACACCCACGTACAAGAGCTACACCAGGTATCTTCTAATTTCATTGCTGTTATCCATACTTGTCATTTCAAATACAAGAAAAACATCCCACAGAAGATATTCCAGGAGGAAAACCCCAACCTTAAGCTCCTCATTGAGAAGTTTGTACCAAACTTTGGAATCCAACAAAAATCTCAGCTGAATTCAAGAGAATGTTAATCCAAACTAGAAATACTTCCCCAATTTCATATATCTTCCTCCATGCAATGCCCACTGAAGATGTCCCTGTCTCTACTCTATTCATACCAGGTTTTTGAGGAGTTTGAGAACAGTACAGATATCATGTTTCTAGGTAAGTCAAAGGCTGTCTTGGTAAGTGAAGGGAAAAAACCCTACTTTTTGGCTTTGTTCCTAAAGTCTCAAAAGATCAGGACTTGTGGACTGAAAGAGGTGGGTAGCCTAAACAGAGCTCTCTCTTCAATGTTCACCTGCACTGACATGAGAGGTGAGAAGGAGCAAGGAATGGCCACCAAGGGACATAGGACAAGCTTTTCTGTCTTCCCTTAGTTTTGACCTGCACCATGTATGTGACAAAGAGATGGACAGCCCTTTTCCAGAGGCATTCCCAACACAAATACCAAGCAGCTCAATTGAATTTTGCCCTAAGGCTAGTAACTGGAAATTCTCAATACACTTAATAAAGGATTTTTTAAAAGGCAGATATTCAGACCAAAAAACCCCAGCAACAGTTACAGAGCTCCTTAAAAAATCCAGAGCTCTTTCACTCATCATTTTTCAAGGTGCGTTTGTTCTAAAATGTGTTTTCTGTTGTGGGATTACACCTGAAAATGATCTTTGCAGACAGCAGCCAAGCACAATGGTGCATTTGGGAGCAGGGAATAGCAGCAAGTCGACATGTCTCTAAGCAGTCTGCACTCTTCTTAGGGGTCAAGCAGGAGCTCAGCAGCAAGCTGCTAAGTGGTTGTTTGCATCAACTCTGCAGGCAAGGCCAATAGGTTATCTACAGCCAACGAAGCGATGAAAACAGCTGTACTTGGTAGCAAACACAGCCAGAAGGCCACCACCACCTGAACACTGGTTGTTTCCAACCACAGAGCTGCCAAGTCCTCAAGTGTCTCTGCTCATCTTTATGGCATTTAATGTTTAGTGATAACACATTGAAAAAAAAATAAAAATAAAGTGTTTTGTTTTTCTTTTGAGATGTCACCTGCTAACCCGTACATATGATAGTTGCCTACAAGGTGTTTCTCTGTTGGGAATGGCACTGTAACTTTAAACATCATTATATAGGCACGTATTAAAGGTAGAATTGTTTTGCTTGCACACTGTAGGCTCAAGAACATTATTATAAAGGGGAGAAATTCACTTCATTTTCAAAGCTTCATGCACAGAAAATGTAATTTGCAGAATAACAGGTTCAAAAACTATTCAGTTCTTTCTGGTTTTTGGCACCCTTCTCTTTTGTCCTGCTACAGCTTTATTATTCTCTTATTCTTTGCAGTACACACTAGTCTTTTTGGATGAAAAGAAACGATTCCATATTAGTCACACCAGGAAAATGAATTTTGCCTTGCAGTCAGTGAATGAAGATTATCAGAACTTTTATTCACATGCAGACAGTAACAATATAATAGCTGAGGAACACCAAAGAAATGCAGTGTTTACTCTAATTTATCACTTTTGCATGCCTTGACTTGTACTCAAAAAAGTCATCTAATGCTTGACTACATTAGTCCTCTTTGGTAAATTTTGTGCCAAAACTTGTTGGCCCTAAGTCCAGCTAAAATCTGGCAGATACCAATGGACTACATGTAGTGTTGTACTTTATACTCATTTGATACTTTGTGGAGCTTTTGTCAAGCTAATCTAAGCATGATAGAAAAAGCAAGAGAAGCCAGTCTTCTAGGGCCTTGCATACTTTAAAAAGGCAGAAATATTTTCAGACCAAACAACCAAATTTATTTAGGTACCGACTCTTGACTGAGGTCTGACAAAATCTTGCACTTAAGCATCTCAATATAAAGCCCTAACCCTAATTTCTGAAGCAAAACTACACCAAAGGGTAGGCGTCTTCTTAAGTGCCATGCCTTGCTCTTTACATCAGTCATTTATGTGGTTTGGACAAATCTGGAATTATTAATATGGAGGTATTTCACTACAATATACTTTATCAGTCTTACCTTGGTCTTTGCATCAGTTTCTCACCATTTAACTAGGGGAATAAATTATGTAGAAAATTCAAAGCAGAATCTGCTCCCTTTCCCTTTCTTGGCTTATTTTAATTTTAGTTGCTCTTAATTCAAGGATTTAAAATCTTCTTAAGAAAGAAACGCTTTAAATACATTGGCAAGTTTTAACTTATTAAAGTTTCTGACAACAAATCATGTTATTTACTGCACCATTCAAAGTCCTGTTTGACTTCTCACTCTTGCATAAGAAATTTCAGGGACGTGTCAATGTGCATTTTCTATATAAGGCAAATAGACCTGTGTATCACAAACATTTTTGACACTTTCAAATGCAGCTTTAAAGCCTTAAACAGACATTCCACTTCTCCCACCCACCCACCATCTCATCCAAGGCCTACAGTCACCAAATTTTCAGAATTTAAGAGTGGGAGTCTTGCTAACGTACCAGGTAAGTGCGGAGTTTAGTGACCTGTTTGTGCGTGTGTCCGTATATGTGAGAGGGTATGGACACGTTTCCCTATTCTTGTCTGCCATTTACTCTAGAAATGCTCTGTTAAATTCATTCTCCTTCTCAACCACATCCACTGACCTGGGGTCTAACAGTGAATTTTAAGTGAGAGCCAGCAACAGCAAAGAAAGCACATATGCAGATTTGAGAAGTAAAGACAAGTAGGAGATAAGGCATAAGGCTGAATATAGGAAGCACTGGAGGAAGAGAAGTACCTCATGGCCAGACCCTCAGAAGGTGCTTAATTGCCATCAAAAGCCAAGGGGGCTGGTACCTAAGTATCTGGCGGATCTCGACTTCAGAGTCTCACAAACTCTACCTGAACCTTTTTTACTAGTAGAGAAACTGAAGCACAAAAAAGGTGAAATCCTACCCCAGTAACAGCAGCCCATACCATCCCTACCAGCCCCTGGCAACACTCCCAGTTTTATCAAAAGGGGCTAAATCGACTCTCTCCTCATCTTCTGTTGGATCCATGGAAAAACAGGGACTAACGCTCACGACATTTACCCTCCTTTCCCTTGTTTTAAACACTGGATCATGCTTCCCATATTTCCTTCTGTTTTAGCTGACGAGATATTTCACCTGGCACAGCTTAAAAACCAAACCATTTCTTCTGCAAAGTGAGGTGTACGGCTGCATGCTAATTCAGCTCTCCTTTCTCCTGCTTTCAGTGCAATTCGGATGAGGTGATTTATAGAGGCCCTTTCCAATCAACAGTTCTGTGATTCTGTGATTACTTTGTATACATCCTTATAATGTGAGCTGACCTGTTCCTATCTAGGCTCCTTTCTTTTATGAACAAACTGAAGACAGTAGAAGAAAAATCATCAGACTACAGAACAACTAATTCTCATTTAATAACAGAAACTTTATTAACTTGTGAAGCCCTACGCTGTCCCTCCTAGTAAATACAAATAGCCAAGAAATAGCTGGTGTTTGCATGCAGAATGTGGATTAGTTTGAGAGCAGCTCCATTTCTCTGGCTAAGCACACTGAACATTTTTATTCCAATTACACAGGAAAGTGGTAGTTGCTAACGCTCTGTGAAAAGGTGCTGCAATCCAGCACCAGTAAGAGATTTATACATTGGATCCGTACAGATTAGGCAATTGTAGACAGCAAATTAAATCTCTGTTTTAGGAAGCCAGCTCCAGCACAAGATGCAATAGCCTGAGGTTCAACTCCCAGCTCTGCGAGGCAGACGATGCTCCTCTGCCCCTACAGCTGGACCTGACCTCAGGAAGCAAGCGTGAAGCTCAGTGGCCTGACAATAATAACACTTTTAATACAAAAGCTCCTTCTTCACAACCAGATCTTGCAATCTTCTGAAAGTTTGCATCGCAAAGTCTCGCTTCCCTCTGTCTCTGCTAGCTCCCAACATCTTTACAGGCTGTGAACTTCAAGACACTGGAAAGACATGGCCTTAATGCTGGAAAATTAAACAGCTGCACGCCTGAACTCACATGGGGGTTGATGCATATAGTAAAGAGTGCAAAACACCAGGGCTTTAAGGGAGGAGGCGCAACAGGTTTGTCTGTAATACGTACATATACACAAAATTAGATCCGCAAGCGCATTTTCTAGGTCATCCTCGTCTCCTTCCTCTGCTCTCCCCCTCCTCCCCTGAGTTTTCTTAATTTTTCTAGTAAGGAATACATGTTTCAAAATGTATCACCAAACTTTGTCTTATGAAAACATACTGTCCTGGTTATTTTATATCCCAAACTACTGTGTATGGATTATTAGTCCTCAGTTAAATTGCCAGTGCAAAAATGTACTATGCTTTCTTATGCTGTCAAGTGTTTAGTACCTACCCAGGTAATTTATCATCTTACTTAAGCCTAGGACCAGAAATCCAAGTGCAAACACTAACACAGGCAAGGGAATGTAATGAGCAGGAAAAGTAAAAAATTTATTTATTTTATAGGTACAGTGCAAGACACTAACAGTACTGAGAAGACCTTCAGTCACAGCTCTGCAGATTGTTGTGTCCTGGATTTGATGGGACTGTATAGTGCTTTGCTTAATTTATTGTAGACTGCAGAATCTGGGATTTAACGTATAGTTTGAGAGAGCCGTATGGCCCTCTGAACTGGGCTGAATGTCCCTCCTAGCAATGAGCCTAACCAGTATTCCTGAGCAGACATGAAATTTGTGTGATGCAGTTACTGATTTGCCTCTTTGCAACAGGTTTATGTTCATCTGCTTGTCTGCTTCCTGCCTCATGTATCATCATCCTATGACTATTTTTAAACAATCTTTGCAAAATAAAAACTCAAATAACTAGAGCTCTGGAAAGTGCTTCTCCCCTGCAGCAACTTTATATAATAAATTAGATGATAGTAGCACTACTTGGATGGGTGGAGATAAGAGCCTGTCAGCACTTTCTTTTCAAACCCTCTTTTCCAGCTACTTGCAATTCAACCATAACAATTTGCTATGGGCAAAAACTGGGATGTGAAAGCTCAGAGCTGGAGGAAGAACTTTAAAAAAAGATGAACAATAGTATTTCAAGTTATACCTGAAATAAATACTATGGGGAGAGGCCTGAACAGCAAAAAGGGAGGAGGAAATGCTTTGGTTTTCACTAATATAATTCCATTTTCACTTAAATCTTCTCCTGTCTTAGTCTCACCATGGTTTTTATATTGGTCCTTAAAACCAATGGCGCATTGTACTTACACTGTTCATTTCATTTCAGTGCTGTGTACATGCAATAATTATTAATTCTCAATACTCCTCTGAGGCAGGTATTACCAACTTGATTTTCTAGAAAGAGACACAAGGCACAATTTGCCCCAGGCCACAACAGGAACTCTATGTGAGAGCCAGGAATAGAAATAAGGAGTTAGAATCATAGATTATAGAATCATAGAATGGTTTGGGTTGGAGGGGACCTTAAAGATCATCCAGTTCCAACCCCCCTGCCATGGGCAGGGACACCTTCCACTAGACCAGGTTGCTCCAAGCCCCATCCAACCTGGCCTTGAACACTGCCAGGGATGGGGCAGCCACAGCCTCTCTGGGCAACCTGTTCTAGTTCACTGTCCTAAATCAAGGCCACAGAACCCTTTCTGGCAGCGACTGTTTTCTCAACATTTTATAGAAGTGATTATCCTGTTACGGAACAATGTTTAATACAGACTGGGATATCCCTGGAATATATAAGTATTTCAAGGCATCTCACTTCCAGCTGACAAAACCTCTCAGAAATAGTGTAAGTGCCAGGACTAACATACTTTAACAGGTGGTCATTACAAGCTATATACCAGTCTTACAAGGTGGTAGACAAGCATGCATTACTAATTTAAATGCCTTTATAGGTATGCAACCTTTTAATTCACTAAGTTTAAACTTCTCTCTTACTTGCAGGATCTGGAGTTAATAAAGTGTAAGTGGATATAGCTAAGCTTATGGGAAGTATTCGAGGGTAGAGTACGCCTATGTGCAGCACAGCGTCTCTTGCCTTTTGCTGAGTCCAAGGCAAGTTTCTTACAGATTTGGGCTTGGAGCTCTAACACAATATACCTGGGTATATCCCAGGTGGACTGCCACAGGTGGTGGCAGGTCCAGAAAAACCAAGCCTGACAGAGCTATTATAGTCTCTGCCCTATTTGTTAGATTTTTCAAGCTCCTACTCGTGGAATCATGACCGAGACCCTTATACTACATCTGCTATGCTAAATACATCTGTTTCTTAGCATGATCCTTGGTTCCTAGGCCAACTGGTTGAGAGGCTCGTGTCCATGTTGCTACTAAAGTGGCATTTTTATTAAATGAAACTGAGGAGATGTGTTGCAGGCTTTCAAATATCATGTAAAGGTGAGGGGCAGAGGTAGGAGGTGTTTGAAGACATAGCCAAGAGGACTGACTGTAGGCTGCAAGTAATCTTCCCCGATGCAGTCTCATCCATGCTCCCTCTTGGAAAGAGTCCCTGGCGTGAACAATCCTTCAAGCCATGACTACAAATTGTCTTGAAAGAGCTTGGGAGCACCCCAAAAATACAGCAAAGAAACAAAACTAACAATTTTGCAATGTGGAATATCAGGAGTTGAGTACTTAAGTATGCTCATTAGCCCTCTTTTACTTAGCAATATAGGTATATCCTGAAAATTTTGCAGCTGGCCCAAGGTCTGTAGTTACAGGTCTATTTCCATAGGGGACGAGCTCACATCTTGCAAAGAAAGGGACCTTGTGCGTGTCTACATTGCCTTCTGCAGGCAGCTACGTGTTGACAGGGGCTCTGTAGGGCACTTGCCATAGCTACGTAGCCTCCAGGTGATTCATTGCATGGACTTCAGCACTGACACCAGCTTACATCTTTCTGAAAATTCGTATTTGTCATATTCCATCTTAATTACACCGAACAGCTGTGAGCAGCTCCTAAAGGAAATCTCCCCAAAATGATGTGTCAGGATTCTCAGAATCAAGGTTTCTGAAATGTCTGTTTGAGGGAAAACTGAAAAACAAAAATTTTCAGTTTCACTGAGAGTCAGACATTTTCCCAGAAAGCCTGCAACTTGGTGTGGATGGTTTGAGCTAATGGGTGCAATTCCTCACCAAAGCTGGGTGAACAGGGCCATTTTTACCTTACAGATACGTAATGATACTCTCAATACACTCAATAGCCAAGTGACTCAAAAGAATAGCCCAAGCTGCCTTAAAACTTCATCAGATCATTCTGTGCCATCTCTTCTGGCATTATAGATCATTAACTTCTACAGGGAGTCACAGGAATCCCCATCGGTAATCTTTCTTCCCATTCAGGTTTCCATTGCATTCAGCACAACCCCCAGCTAGGCTGTCTTGAAAAATCCTGTCCCTAATGATAATTTATATCATATCAAATGCTTAAAGCTGAAGGAAATATAATCAGAAAAGTGAAAGTAATAAATATCTATATTTTAATAATGAGAATATTTCTGACAGCTACACTGGAAATATAAAAGCTACTTTTCAAAGATCAGGAGAACTGTTCAGTGACAGTTTTCAGTTTTATTGCTATTATCACTTAAATATTTTTATATAACACTTCTTTATCACCATTCTCTTCTATGACATCTTTTACAGTTAAGATGAATGTCTATATATAGCCTCCTCTTAGTCAATAATTAGTTTGTAAAATCAAGCAGCTCCTGTAACTGTGCATCAAGTCATTCCAGTATTTATATATTTCTATTTGAAGGTACCTCATTTTATGTAATTATTACGTATAATTTAAAGCAAAAATGTATTAAAAAAATTGAGTGTTTGAGCAAACTCTGAGCTTCCCCTTCAAAATATTCAGTAACCCTTAGCTATGTGCCTCCTGCCCTACTTTTTCCATAGGTACCCTTTATTGTCATATTTCTAATATACTGCTTGTGAACCATGACAACCAACTCTGCTTTATTACTAGCTTAAAAAAGAAACCCATTTCCCACCATGGCTATATGTTCAAAGGTACAGTACAGAGGGTATTCATAGCGTCCTTTAGATTCAGGTGAATTTTAAGTAGAGTGATGAAAATCAGACTCCATTGCTGTGCTACCAGTAAATGTTCTTGTTGTGATGACAGAAGCATGCCCAGCAAGCATCATGGGCTGTCCAGTTCAGTGTCCAGCCCCTGACAGCAGCTAGAAGCAGAAATGCTGGCAAAATGCGGAAAAAGCCAACGTAGGGATCAAATGATGTAGGGATTGAAGATCCCACCTACAACAGAAGTTTCTTTCAGGATATACACTTTTCAAAAATCCAAAACTTTATTAAAACCCCCACTTTTAGTGTTGTTTTCTTAATTTAAACTATCTGCACATTTGTTATGGAGTGGTTTCTCAGGGAATCTCCTACCAGCCACCCATCTTCCTCACAGCATACAGGGAGCTCGTGGGCAGGACAGTGGCAAAAAACGAGACGCGGTATTCTCACACAAGGAGAAATATTTTTAACATCTGATCTTGATGCTTTTAGAAAAATGCCTGGTCATCGCCCACCCAGACGTTGGCCAGTGCCAGTGAGTGACAGCTAGTGAGTGATCTCACTCCAGATAAGACTGAAATGGTAATGCTTGTTTGCATTCCCTAACCAGTGACTTAACTCCTACGAGATTGAGGGGATGGGCCCATCGTTTCAGAGGTTTCATGATCTAACAATTTTTTTTCCATCTTCAATCTAGCCAGACCTCCCCGGTGTTGCTTTCTCTTCTGTTTGCCTCCTCAGGACCCTTGCCCAGGCCACTGCCTTCTCATCCTACCCCCAAGCTGCTGTCTCTTCAACGTTCTTCCTTGTGCCTTTCCTCCACTTGCCCCACCTAGATCTTCCTGCTGCTGCCTCCTACCTCTCCTTAGGCTTCTGCCATCCTTCTGCCTCTTGTAACATTGATTTCTGCAGCACCCACGCTGAGTTCAAGACAACAAACTCAGGACCACTTACTAAGCTGCAGTCTACTCTCCTCTGATACCCAAGGACTCCAGTGCAATGCTCCTCAACGGCTGGGAACAAGAAGTTCTGAAGAGTAGGACCCACTTTATAAACTTTTCAGTACTGGGAGGGGTTCCTGGCAGGGTCCCACAGCCTTACAACCTGCTACTTTGGCCTCAGAAAAGTTCAGTCTGGTGGCCTTCGAGTCCGATGTATAGTTCATCTTTTCCCACACACACTGGTGATGGGTGGGAACTGCTGGGGAGGGCTTCTACTTGTTCTTAAGCCAAGAGTGTTAAAGCGTAGGGGGTTAGACAATGCCTAACAGAAAAAAAAAGATACGGTCAGCTGAATTCGCTTGGGCTTACACCCCATGTCTAGCTTGCATAGAAGCTATGCCGGAGAAGAAAACTCTCCCTGCCTTGAGCACTGTACATCAATGCACAAATCCTCTGTGACACAACTGATCATACTCAGAGCCTCTTGCCAGTGGCAATCCTGCACCTCTTCTGCAGCTCCTTCTATTGCTGAGCATTTTTATTTTAACACCACGGTGGCCTAACAAGAATAATATGTGGAAGTAGGTTTCTCAGTGCCACTGTCAAATGTTATGCATAGCAAGTGGCAGTAATGTTCCAGCTGACTTACTCTGCTGATTGTCTATGAATAGACAGTAAACTCTTTCAGAGAGTTCTGGAACCCTATACAATATATCAGTCTCTATAGATGGGTCACAGAAGTCAGAATGACCATGAATAAATTGTATTTTTACATCTGTCCAGTTCTGGCCCCCCCAAAACCAGAACTGAAATATTTCAGCGGAGTCAGAGTTTATGTCCACATCAGCAAGCAGCAGGAAGGGATCCACAGAATAAAGAGCTGGTAAGAAGGACTCAACCACAACATTACACATATGTTTGGTGTTTTACTTTGAAATAGTGCTAATCTGTTTTTATAAACTGAATACCCGTAAGATTTTGAGGAGTACTTGGTGTGTTCCTGCAGTACATCTTTCTGCTTAGTTTCATCAAAAAGGCACCCCTTTTGCACACTCCAAGCCTACTCTGTAATGCAAAACAAGGCAGGACACATGGGTAGGGCTGAGAGATTAATTTCATAAACTCATTTATAATTTAAATGAATATTCTGTCTAGTTGCATCCAGAAACCACCTCAGACTGTCCCATGAAATGTAAAATCCCACTTGAGTTCACGGCGATGCATCAGGAAGCTAAAGCATGCAAGTCTTTGAGCACAATCTACTGTGTATCATACCTAGTTGGAGAAGTATTTTCATGTCATATCAAATTACTGTTTCTTACAATAACAAGTTATAGACTATGACAATATAAAGACTATTTTCACTGAAGGATCAAGTGACATACCAGAGTTTGTCAGGAAACTAATAATGCCAGTACAGTAGTTTTCTAGTAGTTTGATCATGATAAAAATAATAAATATGAATGTCAAGACCTTCAGTAATACCCCTTACTATTTGTTTTAATAATAAAACCTTCTGTACTGCAACAGTTTTGCAAAACATAGAACTTTTGGCAGCTGAAGAAACAGGTGGTTTTACTTTCATGCTCACCTTGCATAGTGGAATAGGTCACTATTTGGCTATTTCAGCTAAAACAGAGAAATAGTAGGAAAAAACCCACCAAAATCAGCTATTGTGCCGGAGGACTGGTTGTGATAAGTGTGCTAGGAGGAAAGAAAGGAGACAGGGGAGACAGGGAGGTATATCTTAGCCCTTTTAGAAACCCCAAACTTTTAAATTGTGCTAGGACAGATATAAAAATAAACCTAATCAAAAGGAAAGTAGGATTTATCAAAATATCTGGTCAAGGTCAACAAACAGGGAAGTGACTCATCTTCCAATGGAATCTCCTCAATATCTATTTTCAATATAGAGAGGTAAAGGAGATAAGACAGCAAAACAGCTCCATGTGAGTGTCAGAATTGTGGTTGAAATGTAATTTAAGAAACATCTCAGTCGATCTGAAATCCCTTTCTGGCACTCCTAATAAAAGCAAAATGAACAGGATATTAAGAGTCGGGAGATAACTCTTCTGCAATACCGAATGAACTATTACAGGGCCCAATTCAGCAAAGTGAGTAAGCACATACTGACATTTAAGCATGCATTTAAGTCTCATCATCTTCACTGAGAATCTGATATATGCCCTGGCAGTCCTCTCGATGGAGAACTGGGGAACGCGGGTCTATCTTACACACAAGCCGTCCTTTAATCCACCGACACAAATCTGTCCCGTAGCTGTGGAGCAACTCTAGGACTCAGGGGATACACATTCATGTCCCAGCCCTGCAAGGTTATGAACAAGACAGTCCTGCAAAAAACCTCCTGGCACCTGAGGGCCTTATTTTAAAACCTGCTTATCCCCTCTCTGCTTCGGCTCTGTACCGCTGTGATGGAAACACTCGTACTTCCCTACCAGAAACGGGAGAAGTGTTTAAATATGTTAAAGTCGGCTGCAATAGTGGCACTTCAGGTAGACACCACCCTGTCTTTCAAATTAAACTGTTCTGAATTATTTGCAATAGCAAGGTCAAGGATCATAAAACTGGACATCACTGAAAGTAAAGGTCCAGGACAAGGTCAACTACCAGAGCCCAGGAAATCAAGCTGAACAGGAAAGCTTCCCGCAGGCGCAGTTAAGACTCCTCCACTGCCTTCTTTGCAACATATGGTGTAGTAAGACATGCACACCCTCTTCCTGCCCCCCCCAAATTAACTCCCTGGCACCACCTGCTAGGAGTGAGCAGACTGTAAAATTATTGCATTGGGAACAGATAAAAATGGGTGTGATGGTTCTGATGTGATGCATTTCTCTCACTCAGTTCTGTGCCCATAGGAAAAGATGGCTGTATTTGGCACAAAATTAAAAGTAAAAGCTGTAAATCAAGAGTGGGAGCAATATTGCATTCCTGTAACTTGCACTGTCCTTCTGAAAGGAGCTAGTTAATAAACTGACCTGGTTATTTTAACATTCGGAGATATTTTCCTGAACTTTGAATTCCTTTGTTGTCTATTCCACTATCTATATTTTTAAAATCTCCTTCTATTCTGAGGACCTATTTTTCTCCACACAGAATATAAAGTGTCATTCCAGTATACTACTCTGCTTCCTGAGTTCAAGAACCATGTGATTGTAGAAGTCATAATATTGTGAGCATGCTTAGATCCATGAGTTCATGTCATGTAACTAAAAGATTTCCTAAGAAGAAACATCCTTACTTCTTGTTCAAAATTATTTGCTTGTTAACTATAGTTCTGCACCCATAAACCTAGAAATACAACCCTATGTGTCCAAAGCAAAAAGTATTGTATTTGGATATGGGCTGCAGAACAAATGGAAACGATAAAAAGGTATTTGAAGTGGGGTGATACACTGGTATGTATACAGAATCTCTCATGTATGCTTGATGGTGGTATCAAAAGGTACTAATCTGACATGTGTTGAACCAACCCAAGATAACTCAGTTCGTTCGTGCTCCTTCTCATCTTTCTGAAAATTATCACTATCCCACACATCCACTTTTCATTTGAGAAGTAGTTCATACACCACCACAAGAAGATAAAACATTGACTGTGACTAACTTAATGAGCCTGAAGCGCTGAAGAAAGAGGAGGAAAAAAAGTTTGAAATTTATGATTTTTATTCTCTTGCTTCTTCCTAACAAGATCTGAAAATCATGAAAGAACTTAAGTGCATCAAAGAATATCCTTTGAAAATCATGCTTACAGGCAGGAATACAAATTGGATACTAGTCCCTAGGCCACTGGCCTACCTTTGTAGGAGGGTGGCTTGCATTTAATTTCCCCTGCCTAACAATTCACCTTTATTAATAAGAATTTAACACTTGAAAACAAGAGAGTTTAAGTTTTTAAAGTTAAAATAAAAAAGAAATATGAATTGTTCTTATGAAAAAAGATGCAAATTAAAAAAGCTTTTAAACTGTTAAACTATTGATGCTATTTATATCACTAGTGGCATCATGACACAGCAATTAAATTATAACCCTTTCGCTAATAGAACATATTTTTGCCTATTAAAAATGGAAGTGAAGAAACAAGAAACTTTAGTTCACGAAAGTCTCCAGTAACCAGAGATGTAGGCAGGCCATAGTTTGAGGAAAATGAAAAAGTAGACAAATAATTTGTAAATGGATGACTGTAACCTAGTTTGAGTTTATTATACAAACCAGTAGATGATCTGTTATTAACCTCTAGCTGAACTACGTTTAGGGAGCATTGGGTCATCTATAACCTATTTCATAAAGTTACTTCATTTTATTTAGGCTAGTCTGTCACATAGCAATTCAGAAAATTATACTGTGTTCCCTAGTTTGTGGACTGTACAACTAAAATTTGATTTTTGTAGCTTAGTCATTTTTGAGGATTAAAAAAGTTACACAGGTGATTTAAAAATAATTACTATCACTACCATTTTTTATAAGTTGCTCATTTCCTACTCTATTTGAACATAGAGGAACAGTTTTAATATCATTCAGTATTTAAGAATAGCAAGGAAAAGGAATGGGACAAAATCTGCACCCTCCTCCCCCGTAAAATCTTCATGATTGATCCAGTGATCCAAGAACCAAACTTGTTTACTCAAAGACAGTAAGTTTTAAAAACAAGCCATCACTTTTGAATTATTTCAGTAAAACAACAAACAACACTGGTTATACTCTAATGTCAAGTCACGATGTATGTGGGGAAAAACATAGTCCAATCCAGCACCTTTGTTAAAAAAAATTGGGGTGGGATTGCATTACACATCCAGAAAAGAAACTTCTCTGACTAACTGCGCCACCTTTTGATTTAAATTTAAAAGAGAAATTAAATGATTGTCCAGTCCCTAGAAGAAAACATTTATTTAAAGATATTCCTGTAGACTTAAAAATGGGTTCAGGAGCTTTATTTATTTCTTACAGAGAAGTGCAGGGCTGTATACTTTAGTATTGCTCTTATGGTTAAAAGCCATGTCAGCAATATAAATGGAAAAAACACATTCAGTCTTGCTGGTTTGTGTTTTTGTAATAACAGTATACACATCAAAATCAATAAAGCTGGGCAAATGGCAGAGTAGTGGTTTAGTAATCTTAGCACTGTTAGCTAAGTATACAATCAACTCTAAACCAAATGCTTCATAATCCGTTAGATTCTCCTATGTAAATCTATACTCGTACAACCCTGGGAAATAAAAAAGCTTTACTTCTGATTTTTTTCCTAACATTTAAAACGTACCGGCTGTAAGCCCTAATTTATAGCCAACGTATCGTAATTTGCACCGAAATCTCTAGTCAGACATTAAATTAAATAGCACAGATATTCAAAGGAGTTACAGCATGCATTTAAATACATTAACCACATCCTACCTTGCATCCAAACATCAACGATAAAGTGTTGTTGGTGCATGCAACTTTGCAGTGGCAAATCATTGGTGTAAAGCAGTCAGGATTTTTAACAATAGGGCACATTCCTTTAGTGCTGCAGTAGTGGCAGCCTACTGAAGGCTAAAAACAAGTAGCTAATACAGCACATGGAGTGGCAACATATGCTGCTCAACAGCTAGCTTTTCTCTTGCTGGTCAGAAGCAGCCTGCTTGAATCTCTACCTGTGTCCCATTCAGCCATCCCCTTCTTTGTTGATGAATCAACGATGCAGCATTGATCACGAATCTCAGGATTTCCCTTCCTCTGGGAAATTAGTTTTTACATCGGGGTTAAAAAAAAAAAAAAAAAAAAAAGAAAAAGAAAAGGGAGAAATGGAAATGAGGGGGACTAGCAGGTGTGGCAGTATTAGCATGTAAAAGGATGTAAACGCCTACTCATAACAATCACATAAGATTGTCATGCTAGCTGAAGTGGGCTGAAATTATTCCATCGGAAGAAAAATACTGCAGCTCCTGATTTGGTAAAAAGCCAGTGAGTTGCTGCAATACATAGTCATTGTGGGGAGAGAAGAGAAAAAAAATTACTTATCTAAGAAGCCAGAATCCTCAGCCTTTATCAATATGCATTCCAGTAAGGATTCCCTTCCCAGCGCCTCCCCGAGAAAAAGAATCAAATCAGTCGCAACTCCGGAGAAGCGATGACCTTTGCTTTCCCCAAAAAGATGAATCTCAGCATGAAACAAACTGTACTCAAAGCTGAAAATCCCAGATGCTGGGAGTTTGCAATCAGAGAAATACAAGTAACATTTATCCAATCCTGGCTTGCCACATGGGAGCTTTCTCCAGGCACAAATTTACAAATAGACAGGTTGAAGGATTGCAGGAGACACTGAATAAAGATATGAAGTTACACGGAAAATGCACCGGCATGAAGCTTAAAATGCAACCCTCCTTAAACTCTGCTTTTGAGGCGATGTAACTAGTGAGTCCAGCTAGCACTGTTATCCTATAACCTGCGAACGACTTGCTGTATTCCAGAAATGCAATAATTAAAGAAGTTTGGGAGCATAACGCTGGTTTGGATTCAGTTACAGCTGTCGCTGTTCCTTCAGTTAAAGCAACACCAGCTGAAAATGCATAATAAAGCATTTGGATGAGCAAACCGCTAGCTGTGCTTTTTAAGAGGATTATTTATATCAAAAGTTGGATGAATATATCCTCCAGTTTTAGGTTCGGTCATGGCAGATACATAAATATAAAATGAAGAGGCTACAATGTAGAAAGTAAAGCGATGCCGTCAACGATTTCACAGCTGACAGCAAGGTAAACCCAGCAGTTGTTTCACAGTGACTTGACCCTGCTTTTTTGCAACTCTCTAAGCTCTGCCCATCAAATTAGAAACTCTTTCTAAAGAAATGAGAGCAGCTTGTCTCCCTGGCAATCGCGAGTGAGTTCTTAAGGCGCAACTGAAACAATTTTCTGTAATAAACCCGAACCAAAAATTTGTTATACAACAGAATGGAGAAAATGGCAAATGGAGGTCCCTGTGTGCACCCAGGTCAAGCAGTATAGAGAGTGAACGGTACAGAATTTTAAAAAAGATCTGCCTGAGGCTGCAGACCCTAATGTGGGAGACCTCCTCTATTAAGATTTTGTATTTATATAAATGTATGTAAGTTTGGGTAGTGCACGGATGTATCCATCTACATTTTAAGTAGAGTTTCTTCGGTATAACTTACCCTCACTTTGTAAAGTTCAAAACCATAACAGTACCATTCTCTTAAACAGCTTTGATCCTATTGTTTCTTTTGCACCATACGATAACTTTATTTTTTGTCCAATTTTTGTGTGTAGCTAAATTTCAGCTTGGTATAATATTTTCTGATTATTGTTTCTCACTCCATATTTTTGAACTCAGAGCTCACAAGAGCCCAAGCTCAGTAAAATGACAGTAGTTTCTAGATTGAAGTGACAGATAGAACTGTTCCACAGTTAGTTACAACCCAGTTCCATTTCTGAAGATTTATTTCTTGCAAATAACAGGCTCTTACAACCCAGTGTCCTCAATTCACTCAGCTCCTACTTTTTTCCCAACAGCCTGGACATGAGACTTCCACATCACTGGAGTTCACTACGCAGATGTCAATCAATCAGCTATCAATAATCTAAGTTTGTCTGACCCGTTAGTCCAAAGTGACATTGCAGCAGCACTTCTTTCTGACTTGCTGTGCTAGTTATCGTCTGAAACAGTGACTGAGCCTGTTTAGAAACACACTATGGTGACAAACAGCAGCTGTAACATTGCTGAATCTTTGATCTGTTTATTCCTAGCTTGCCTGTCTCGTTATTAAGCTATATATTATACAGATTTTCTTTCAAGTACTGTCTCTCGCATAACCAGCACTGGTGTAAATATAGAAAAGTGTAGTTTCCATGACAATACATTCCATAGTTACAGCCAGCAGCCACTATCATTAAAACATGAATCACAGTGCTACCTTAAGGTGTGAGCACACTACATCACTGGCCTTAGAAGCGTTAATTTGGGATGGGGGTGGCATGAAAATATTTTTAGGAGACACTACTACAAAATGCCAGAAAACTGTGCTATTTAACTGGTTTAGCAGTTCTAATATCCACCCATCTTAGACATTTAAGTGATCAGTAATACTCTCAATCTGTCCTAATCATTAGCATTTCTAATATAAGAACACATCGCATCTGCACTTTTCAATGTTTTAAACACAATGTCCTGATTTAAAACTGGACTCATAATGACACAAATGTGATTTCCGATTAATATTCACAGGGCCTAATTAAAATCACCTGCATTTCATTCCAAATTCAGATTTCAAAGAAGGGAAGGAAAAATCAGCCAGTTAGCCTCTTGGATCTTTTGGATCTGACTTCATTCAGCTGGCTCGTGCTCTCAAAAGGGAGGACATATCTGTTCATTAAAATGCCCATTTCTTCCCCAGTCCCTGACACTATTGCAGATTTTCAACCAGAATGGGTTTCACCTGTGGTTTCATTTCAGTGTTAAGATGCATTGAACACCAATCACCTGAGTGTTGCACAAGGCATGAAATACATCCCTTCACACTTAAACTAATTGTTGCTTTCAAGTGAAAAACAGTTACCTGACGCACAGTCATTTGGGAAAAGATCAGAAAAGGAAGATTCATTCCAATGGCAGATAGGAATAATAACTCATATTGCAATTGGCCAAGACATTTATTTCAATTAAGTGACAACCACGTATAGAAAACTGCTATAAGAAAACATTTGCTCAGAGATTCCCCATCTTTTTTTTTTTTTTTTTTTTTTAACAATAGCACTCATCATAGACACAGAAGTAGATTGCTAATTGCCAGGAAAGGCATTAAATCACAGTCATACTGCAGGAGTAAGGGTTCTTGGAAAATCTATGTCCACATTTTCGCTCTGTCTGATGGGATAAGCAGAGGAACATACGCTATGGGTGTTACCGTATGAAAAAGACTCCACAGATCTGCTGAGTTTTGTGAGCTCTCCACCTTTCTTCGGACTTGAATGCACTGATCCAGCCCGCTTGCTCACAACTGCTGGGCTGTTACAATGAAGTGCACCTCTTCTGCTATTAGCAAAAAGGGAGACTCCCAGCAAATTGCAGCGTATTGTCAGAAGCTTCAAGTAAAATGACCCTGCCAGCGAATAAAAGTCACCTGCTACTGTCTGAGCTTAGTCTTTGCAAAAGTTACTCACTCCCTCACCTGCTGGATTTGGGAGGAACGAGAACTGTTCCTTCACTTATCATTTCCATTTGGTTTGTTCAGCTGGTAAAATTTCTCCTGCTCCACCAGTCTCTCTGGCAGTTGCCTTCACCCAACTTTTCCAGGTTCTCCGACCATGTCTGCCTTTCACAGTGCACCGTTATGTGGAAATAGATGAATTAACTTGGAACAGCTGAGTTGCATTTCTGGAAGTATTGTGGTCATGTTTGCGTGATAGTTCCTCACCTGATGTGTATATACCTCCTCCTGCTTTGGAGCTAGTTCAAATAGCAATACTTAGCCCTGTACCTGACATATCATATGAGAATCAAGAAGGCCAATATGGAAAAAAATAAAAGTAAACACCTGGAAAGTCACATAGAATTTTTAGATATTCACCCTTGACTATATTAGGATATTTAACTGTTGGGGTTTTTTTTTAAATTCTCTGCTGTTTCTGTTGAGGAAAGTGCTTAAGTTTTGGTACTATAGTACAGATTTGTGTATTTCCCCTTCCCTATTTTCACTACACAACTTTTTGTTCCATTGCTGTACCATTAAAAATTCCTCTAAGCCCCTACCACATCCATTAGATACCAGAAGATCAAGATGATCTACAGACCCTTGGCCAAGCTATATGCATTGTTAACTTTCTTCTTATCTTTGGTTAGAATTCAAAATCACCTTCTCAGTTGCTCTTCTCTGAACTCCCTGTAAGCTAATCAAGCCTCCTAAAAACTAAACCTGTCTCTGACAGTGATTAAAGAGAAGTTGTCTTCTCGAAGAATCGTATTAGATGAAAGAAAAAGGGAAAAGGCTTGTTGCACCACAGGCAGCATGTACAGCAGGAACCAGAGAATATAAATATAAAACAAACTTGAAAGATCCCCATCAAAATAGAAATGACTGCACACAACTGTTCCTTAAGAACAAAACAGTCTCAAACCTCTAGTCTAAACCAAAGTTTTCACAGCTGTCCTGTTATTTGGAGGGACTCTACTTAGGGTATTTCAGGGACCTCAGCTATGTCTACACTTTATGTGAGCTGGTCATTTTGGGGAATAGAATGGCGACGACAAGCCTTTATTTTGCTGAAATTTGTCTGTTGGTGAGTATCAGAAGCCTGGGCAAACTAAGCCTGAAAATCCACCTGCCTTTGGAACAATTATCATAGAATCATAGAATAGTTTGCATTGGAAGGAACCTTTAAAGATCATCTGGTCCAACACCCCTGCAGTGAGCAGGGACATCTTCAACCAGATCAGGTTGCTCAGAGCCCCGTCCAACCTGACCTTGAATGTTTCCAAGGATGGGGCATCGACCACCTCTCTGGGCAACCTGTTCCTGTGTTTCACCACCCTCATCCTAAAAAATTTCTTTGTTATATCTAGTCTAAATCTCACCACTTTTAATTTAATACCATTAACCATTGTCCTATTGCAACAGGCCCTGCTAAAAAGTTTGTCCCCATCTTCCTTATAAGCCCCCTTTAGGTACTGGCAGGCTGCTATAAAGTCTCCCCGGATCCTTCTCTTCTCCAGGCTGAACAACCCCAACTCTCTCAGCCTGTCCCCACAGAAGAGGTGCTCCAGCCCCCTGATCATCTTCATGGCCCTGCTCTGGACCTGCTCGTGCAGGTCCATGTCCTTCTTAATTTGGGAGGCCCAGAGCTGGAGGCAGAACTGCAGGTGGGGTCTCACCCGAGCGGAGCAGAGGAGCAGAATCCCCTCCCTCAACCTGCTGGTCACACTTCTTGTGATGAAGTCCAGGGTACAGTTGGCCTTCTGGGCTGTGAGCGCACATCATTGAAGCCCACCCAGGAAAGACCCTACAGTCACCAAATATCAGCTCAAGAGCAGCTAAAATCAATGGAGGAGCTGCTATTTTGGGATCTCTCCACACCTCATGCAAGCTATGTTTGACCCTGCACTAAGGGGTAACATGAGACTGAATTTTCACCCCTGCTTTTAGAAATGGGGATAAGGTGACATTTTTTTGCATCCAAAGGCTCAAGGACTAGACTAGATCTGGGCCAGTCCTGCCGTAAGAAGGAGATGAATTGGGCCACTGGGATGGCGGTGGGACAGAGAGCCCCCAGGGACATCTGCGTAGAGACAAGTTTGCTGTTTCTGCGAGATGCCGTTGCGACTGCTGGGACCCACCGCTTCCACTGTCACGAACAGCAGCTGCTGCACCTCACGCGGTGGCTTGTGGCAGCTGGCTCGGCTTTCTCAAATCTCTGGATATAGACAGGGATGAGGTGCCAGTTGGCTCCTGCCAACAGCAGACCCTGCTGGTGGAGAGCTGCTTTGCTTCACCTAGAGCTGACAAGGGCACGGACAACTCGTGGAGATAGAAAGTTCTCCTCGAGCACCTTGAGATCACTGCATGGAGGCAGATCGATAGGCGGAGGACAGCTTGGATGCTCTGAAAAACACCCATGCGTCGAGAATTCAGATGCGGTAGACAGCTTAGAAAGCATTACATGAGTCAATCTCTCCACCTGAAGATGGAGATAATGCCTTCTAATTAAATGCCCATATCTCTAAGTACACAGTCATATAAACAGTGATTTTTAAGTTAATGGGAATACTCTTACAAAAAGTACTCATGTTCATAAGTGTTTACATATTTTAAAGTGACACATTGCCAGCACAGTTTTACTTTTATTTTTAAGCAGTGGAAAACTGTCTGCATTATTTCTGAAAATAATTTTGATCTGTTAAATCATTTACAAAGTCACCAACTGCATGTAATTTTTTAAAGTAACTTCTTTAGCCAGGTATAAATTTAAAAGAAAAATGAGAGAGGGGAGAAAAATTACTTGAATTAAATACCAGCTTGAAGGAAAAAACCAAGCATATTACTGCCAGTCCTCAATAGCTACAGAACAGCTCCGCTTTTCTGAAGACTCCTATTTATATCTTGTGTTAGAATTTTTAAGATTTTCTGTGACAAACAGAAATAAAGGCCTGGTCCTGCCAACACAGAGTGAAAACATGCACACAGCACATTCAGAATATACATGCCCCACTTTAATGTCATTATGCAGACCTACTGAAGTCTTCCAGCGATTATAGTGTAATACACATCCACCTAAATGAGCTTGAAATGATCAGTTTAGCCACCACACACTAGAGCTCACCAAGGACTAAGAGCTTCAGTATTTACCCAGACTTCTGGGGCAGAAGAGGGGTTAGCTTACACTGAATTTTATGTTACGACACTGTTGCTAGCACTAAACTAGCTAGCTCAGTTATGTCAATATGCACGGAAGTTACCGCACCACACACATATTTACTATATGCATTAAACAGAGGCGTAAGCTTGGCCACAGTCCTACACATGGTGACCAGCTCTGCACACACGTCCTTCCTGCTGTCTGCAAGTGGGACTCCCCCAGTAGGAAGCACAGTAATTGGCAGTAATTTTCCAGTCTCCCCTGGAATCCATGTAAACTTCTACTTCCATAACATTCTTTGGTGAGAAGATAATCAGGCCTTCCACTTCTATGACAATCTCTCTTTTTGTGTTTATTATGAGTCCTGCTCCTGGTATCTTTATCAGCTGTCTCAAAATGTTGCAACAGAAGAAACGAGGAACAGTCAACTCCTATTCATCCTCTCCATGTCACTCATGATTTTATAAACCAGTGCTGTATCCTCTCTAACTGGTCTCTTTTCCATAACGAAAAGTTGTAGCCTAATAGGTCTCAGTCATTATAACAATAGCTTTCATGTATTTGAAGATGGTCATTGTTTATCCTAACTTGTTCTACTTAATTCTTTCAAACTTCACCATAGCTTGTACACTATAAAATCCTTGGTCCTTGGTCTTTTCCTCTAAAATCTCTCCATCCCTCCCAAAGTGTGCATCCAAACCATGACATTGCCCAGCAGAATAATTCCTTCCATCTCTCGCTTACACTAATTCTCTAAATATAGCCCAAGTATTTTACATTAGCTTTGCAATAGCCTCACATTTTTCACTGAGACTCACTCTGGGATTCATTTCTACCCAACCCCGTCCTTCTCTGCTGCCTGTCTAATCAATACAGATTTGGTATTCGTGCAATTGGATATCCCTTCCTACCTGCAACACTTCACATTTGTATTTCATGCTATTGCTTTCAGGTCATTTATTTATGTTGAACTTTACATGTGCCATTCCTCTGACAAATTCCAGGGTGCTAAGGATATGGACTTCAATAAAAGGCACTTGGAAGTAATTCTTCCTGGGATTTAGACTAGCTGGAGCAGAGTGTTACATCCCCAAAAGTAGTTTCACAGGGGAAGTCCACTTTCAAGAAATGTGTCTCTGCTTACTGAGAAGATACATACACTGCTTAGACCTTATTGCCTTTGGGTGATATGGAATTCAAATTCTGGTGATCATTAATGGCCCATATAGGTGGGAAATCAATGGGGACTATACCTGACTGAAGGAAAATAAGGAGTCTATCTCTTTTAAGAGTGATGTGTGAAATGCTGTTATGATCTAAATAAAAGTTAAGGAACAGAAGAAATCACAAAATCAAAACCAAATCTAAAAGCAAGTAAAAAATCATTATTATTACCTTGACCATTTCCTAAAAGTGTTTCATAAGAGGCTGGCATTAATTTTCAAATGTGGTTCCCATGATTTGCTTTTATTGGAAAGCCGGTGTCTATACTACCGTCTCTAGTACTGAGAAGTTCACACTGCTGCTGGCAGCTCCAGAGAGGAACCACCGGAAACCAGCCTTCATTTCTTGTGTCATCTGGTACTACTATTTAGAGACAAATGATAAGCCTAAAGGAAAAGTACTTGATGAAAGCAGAAGTAAAAATAAAACCGATGATGCATCACAATTCACGAGAAGGTCGGGCTTTTTGGCACTTTGGAGAAATGAATTTTTCACAACATTACTAGCTTTTTGCAAGAAAGTCTGATATCTTGATTGCAAAATGTCATTAAACAAAGCTATCATTTCAGACAGACAATAATAAAGAAAGAAAGAAATGGACTGAACCTAAAGCTAAATCCTATTTTGTAAAGTCTTAGGTTACTTGCTCCATATTATTATGGTTAACACTTACTATGGGTTAGGGTACAGGCACGCTGGATGGGTGATAATCAGACACACATTTCATGTCAGAGATGAACCCAGGCTGTCACCATGCCTGCTAGAAGCAGGAGAACACCTTTGGTTTCCTCTGTAAGGATTTTCTTTCGCTCAGAAATTCGCACTGATATATGAAGAAGGAAGTCCTGATTAACCAGCTGTTTGGGTTTGGTTGGTTTTTTTTTTTACAATTTTTTCTATATATAAATGTATCCATTTTTCCCAGTTCCCATTAAAAGTGAGTGTTCTCCAGCCGTTCTCAGCAGTCAGGAATATTGTCACTGATTTTCCTCAGATTTTCTTAACAGGAAATTCTGTGTTCATTTCTGGCAAATGCCACTATTCTCACAGCTTTTAGCATTTAATGTCTTTTCAGCTATGAAATTCTCATTCCATAAAAAACCCAAACCAAACAAACCAAGAAAAACCCAAACCCTAAACTTCGTTCACTCCAATGTCAACTGAAAGCAAATAAGAAATGTGACTGTGGTCACAGCTAAATTCTACAGCAAGTTTTCCAAGAAAACTCCAACAAAACTATAGCAGAAACAGCCATAGGACAACATCTGCTTAGGCTCCCTGTTTGCTGCCTTTTCTAACCCCAGTGTGCTCAGGACGGGCCATGGACGTTGGTCCTGGACACAGTAGGTGCACAGGAACCCCTTACGTGACTTTGACAGTGTAATTTAGGGAACAGAGATTGCAGATCCCTCTCTTAAACGCATCCATCTCACATCTGGGAAACAACCATTGTCAACAAGGGAAAACCACCAATTCCCACCTTTTTCTTTTTGTAGAGGGGGCTGCCCTTGACTCCAAACCACACAGAGATGCCAACCAGCTGAGCCACTACTAATGGCAAGGGGCCATTGAAGAGAAATGCCTCTGAAAGACATTTTCTCTTCTCCTCTCAACTATTCTGGTGTGTCTTGCTCTGTAGCCTGATCAGTTTTTCCCAGTGGGAAAAGAAAAGGTTACCCAGTGAAAGCTGGGAGGGTGTTGTTCTTGTGTTTTTAATATTGTGGCACAGACAACGGATTCTCTCTGCCTCCATGGGCTGACGCCCATCGTCGTGGCTTTAAAAGTGAGACTGCAAAGCCTTGTGGGTCACAGAAAGGGAGGAGAAGAGAGTTTAATCCTGGGTTGCCTGGGCATTCTATCAATCTTCTCGTTCATGGGAGCTTCTAGACCGGGCACTCTCGTAGCATGGGCTTTCCCTCGATGCTCGCAGCCCTCGCTCGACCCTCCGCTGCAGCTGCGGACTGTGTTCAGGGGGAAGCACGGGGCTGATTCCAATGGCCCTATTCCTCTCCTTCCCAGTAAACATTGACCACTGGCCCTTTACAGCACCTTTCTCTTTCTAAAACGCCTTTGCAAGTCGGGGCAGGGATTTTCCACCCTGCTGTCCCTGCACAAGCGGTCTCTGTCCCCGGGGTTGTGGGAGTCCCCCTGTTACTGTTGGCCGCGGTGAAACAGTCCTGTAAATTGAAGTCATCAAGGAAAAGCACGTTGCCTCCAGCTCTGTGTCAGTCAGGAACATCTCCTACCTCCGATGCTCCACCACGTGGGGCGGCGGGGGAAAGACCTCCGTAAAATGAAAGTTATACAGAGGGAATGTCTCCTCCAAAGTGTCCATGGGAATAAGAAGATGAAATGAAGCTAAACTTTGGAGAGTTATTGGAGTGCCGAGTGCCCAGTTACTGCAAACTTCTTCTAAAGATGACATTTTTAATGCCTCAAAGAAGAGGAGCTTAGTGGAAAATCAATGCGTTTCTGAGGGAAAAGAGCCAACGCGGCTTAAACTGCTCCCGGTGGCGGCAGGCCTACGAGAGCCTGCAGAACCCTTCTGAGCTAATCCCTCTGCTCTCTCCGGTGACCGACGACCACCTCCTCACCACGGGGTGAAAAGTCTGCCGCCGGGCCCCAGCATGGCCTCAGGACCGCCATGCCGCAGGCAGCTCCCACGTCATTCGGGAGCGCCTCCGCGGAGGTGATGCTAACGCAAAGGAACGTGCCCAAGATCAGCCTTGGGTGTGGGAACGGGAGTCTCCCTGTCCTCCTGGTAACTCAATTAATGCTAGTCAGCCAGGAAAGAAGTGTCAGAGAGCAGAGGCCCAGGGCTGTTCGACTCTTGCCTGGCTGAGAGCTATTGTGAGTCAGCTAGAGACACGGACGGAGAGGACCATAATTCTCAGGATGGCAGCATCCTTGGTGCTACCCCGTCCAGGTGTGGGAATGAGCAGCTTTGTGGTGGTGGTAGCTTACCTGGGGAGAGCTGCCCTCCTGCTTCTGCTCAGTCTGCAGTGCAGCTGACTTGTCTGGAGCAAGCTTCCAGGAAAAACAAAAAAAGCAGGCTGGGCAAAGTCTGCTTACAGGCTGTGCTGCAGCAGGAGCATCCATCTTAGATCCAGTGGAGGAGGAGAGCTTGGACAAGCTCCCTTTTTAAAGCAACAGTGCTCCTACTGAGCATGGCGAGGAAGGGTAGTGCTACGCCACGACAGAGATTGTGCCGGATACGTGCAGAGCACTTTATAGGCATTAGCTAATTGATCTTTGCAAAACCCCTTTGAGCTAGGCAATTAAACATCATCCGTCCACTTCTACAGGTGCAGAAACTGAGCTGGGCTAACGTAACCTTGTGCAGAAGTAGCCCACGATTTTAGGGTGCCTGAGCCAAAAGGCTTTTGGTCTGATTTTGTAGGTGCAGGACATCTGTAGGTCCGACTGACTTTGACAGCGCAGAGCATCTGTAACTCCGCTTATAACTTAGAGTGCACAACTGGTTTTGAAAGCCAACCCCAGGGGTATTTCAAGTTGGAAATCCCCAAAAGGAGGCACCCCAAATCACTAAGCCTTTAGGATAATGCTGGCTTTCTCGTCTATGTCTAAGGATAAAAGTCTACAGTTAGGTTTAATTAGATTTTGTCTCTCTGCTTCTTCTTTATGCATCTAGACAGGCCCCTTCCCCATGGCCTCCCCATGGATTCCTGTGGACCTGTTGGCAGACAGATGGGGTTTGAAAAGGAAAATAAATCTTTTCTTGTCCAGGGACCACTTAGCCTGCATAGACTGAAGGACTACAAGATGGGACACCCTGGCTGGATCCACCATCACACTACAAAAACTGCCATCGGGGAAATAGGACAGTTGTCCTGAGAGTGGCATTTCTCCTTTCATGGCCACTCCAACTCTGCATTGGCCTTACAAAGTGGAGAAAATAGGCAACACAGGTAGGAAACAGGGACACGGGACACATGTGGGACACGCTGCATGGCTGGGAGCTGACATTAACAGAGTCGTGTGTGAGGTTTGTTTGGTTTACTCTTTATTACACTGAGGGCATATTTTTGTTATATGGCAGACCCTTAATAAACACAACGCATTTACCTCTAAGTACGCTTGACCAAATAGCTATAAAAGAGACCTCAGGGGCTGCCTCTCTCACGACTTGCTAATGTTGTAGCTGTAGTCTATCAAGGCCCAGATTTTTAAAGTTAGGTAGATGTAGTCTGGTACCTCGTGGGATTTTCACTTGTAGGCTGAACAGGTTTGGAATTAAAATTAAAAAACAGGGCAAGTAAGAACACCCACTAGTGCCTACTTGTGATTGCAGGTACATAAATAGCTTTAAAAAAACTCAGGTTTATCTCATGTAGGGCTCCAAACTGGAGAATTCACCTCCCTGACAGCTATAAGACAACAGCTGAAGCTCCTGTTGTCCTTCAAACTATGCTTCAAGGTACATCCACGTATTCATGCAGCCTTTTTCTCCTCCAAACCTTCCAGATGTGCGAGAGCTACAAGCTGAGTATTCTCCAAAGGGACAGGCCTGAAGTAATTCAAAGTCCTTCGTTAGGCACTCTGTCAATGCTGTAAACATCGCTATTTAATTGATGTACTGTTTTTATTATACGTGCCCTAAGGGAGTGTGCTGCCCAGAGCCTCTTGTAAATTGAATAAATAAACAAATAAATAAGCAAACATCGTTGCCTCGACCAGCTCACTATGTGACAGAAAAGTCTGTGTGGTTTAATGTGGTTTCTACACAACAATCTTGCTGGCTGGAATGGCTTGTTTGATCTTCATTAACCCTGGCAGGCTCTTCCAGCTCCTTCCTCCACCTCAGCAAAGACAGAGAATGCCACTCTTCCTTTCTGGATTTCTAAGGTCACTTTGTTTATTAAAAATGTCATTTTAAAAGCTTCCTATAAAGTGAAAACTGCTTCCTTCCTTCATCTGGAAAACGGGTGAAGAATTTTGTCATTTGCTGTTAAAAGCGATGAAGTTGTATCCTTCTTTGCCCATTCCTTCCCTTTCCTCCCTTGTCCATCCACCCCACTTCACAACTCTGCAAAGCCATGATTTCTCATTTGCTTCTCACTTGCATATTGTCTGGCCCAAAATACCTCTCAAATGTGTCTTTTAACAAAACCTTAGAAGATATAGCTGCACCAGTCAGGGTCAGGACTACAGTGCAGACAAAACCGTGTCAGTTGGGGAGATAAGCTAGCTAAGCCCAAGTACAGAAAACAACATCGGCGTGGGAACCATCGCTCAGCGAGGGCTGGCCGCCCAAACCCTTGCACTGCTGCTTGAGTGGGTTTTGCAGCCTACGCTCACCTCAGCGAAAGCCCTGCCAGTGCCCTGGCTGGGTGGCTTTTACACGTCTACAAGAACTGCAGCCACATACTGACTGCAGTCAGATCTTCATGCTCAGGAATGTTATGCATGGGAGCAATTTTACAGCTGTGAATCATCATCTTGCCTACATTCATATGTTCCTTTCCACTCTGGAAGGAAAGCGCTTTCATTCACGAGAAGGAAAAATAGGTTTCAAGCAGTATCATGACACAATCACATTCTTTTACAGTGTTCAGCTCCTTGTTACAAAATTTGATTCCTCTGAGGCATGACTATAGCTTAGAGTGTGGAAAAGCGACTTCGGATGCAAAAGAGGTTGTGCCAGCGATGCCTCCATGAATGCCCAAATCATTTCGCCTAACTGTAGACTTTACTCACAGAGCTGCTTAAAATTTGTAGGACAGTTATCCTAGATTGCCTTCACACTTGAGTGCAGTAGATAAGTATCTTCAGATAAGATCTTTAGCATAGAGCTTAAGGAGACTGAAGAAATGAAGATGGACTGACCTAGATAGAGCCTGAAGAGAGTCCACTTGTGTGCCCTGGTGTCCCAGAGCCCCGCACCCTTTCCACCTTAACCGTATTGCAAAATTGTTTTGGGGCAGTGGAGTTCCTGTGAGTGAAACGAAAAGAAAAGAATGTACCCTATTTCTCCCAAATACATGAGGCCTCTGTTGCCCTTGGGATAGATATTGGCCAAACCAAATAGAAATAAATTCAAACTCAGGAAAAGTGTCAGAGAAGGGGTGTTAGGGGACATTTGCAGAATCCTTGAATCTGGACATATTCCTAAAATTCTTTCACAGTAGGAAAATCAGATGGGATGTCTACTTCTCTCCCATGAGAAACTGGTAATGTTTGACCTTAACATATGATTAGCTGTCAAATGACTTTCAAGGAGACTTTCCTAGGATAATCTACTTAGCCTTTAGCACTCATTTATCACTTCATGGTGGAGATTAGGGTCGATTCTAAAGAACAGCATTACTTAAAGTCTTGACTACATTTTTTTTCAGTTAAGTAAATTATTCCTTTATGGGAATATTGAGAGAATTTTATGTCCTCTTTTCTTCTTTCTAATGTATTGTTATGGAATAAGTGACTATGAAAGTCATTTAATGAATGATTGTAAATGAAACACTCTACAATTCAGAAAGGTTTCACCAAAAGAACTGAGGGACTTGTGGTCACCCAGAAAGTTCTTAAGATATTTGTGAATTGTAAGCATGGTGGTTGCTACATTGCTGCTACCAGGTATTGACCTAGACACCGGTTCTAGGAAGACATCAAAGAATCCAGATTACATTTTCAATAATTAAATCAAGGTGAGACTTGGTCTCTGGACAATGGAAAAAGGCTGTGGTTAAGTTATGATTCCTAGGCATACTCTAGACTCTTACAAAAAAATATAGGTCCAACTGCACCCACCTCAGGCTAAGAAATGCAGCAGACCTCATACCGAAACTGTTCAGGGCTCTTCCCCTACAACTCAGACAGGCCGCATCCACGCTAACACAGTACTTGATCTTGAGTTTTTCATGACGCTGGAGATCTGTGTTGCATTCCTGTGACATCTGTGGCTGAGGATACAAAACATTCTGGGACTGTGCTGGAGGACTGTGTAGTTTCCAGACTGCGTACTTTCTTCTGCAGCACTTCTAGGGTGATGTCCCACCAGGGACCTGCCCCAGCATGCTTGGCTGGCTTCAAAAGCCAGTCCAAGAGTGAATTAACATTTATGCAGTATGTACAGCCAGAGGACCAGGAATGAGCTGGAAAGCTAAAGATGTGAACTGTGAGACTAACAGTGGATTTTTATCAAAATGGGTCCTTGTAGGAATCGTATTCAGCTCCTAGGGAGCCAGCTGAGATGTGGCACCCAGGATGTCCAGATTTGGAGAATGGTGCTTCTCACTAATCCTTTGCTCAAAAGGACATGGCTCTAGTCTTGCTCTGGAACATTCAAACGCCAAACACCATCTTCGGCACCGTTGCTGACCACTCACCTGTCGTTTGCCAAAGAGTACTTTGTTGTGACTGCTTTAACATTTTAAGTCTGCAAACAATCAATGTTCAGATCGATTGCCAAATTACCTTAATTTAACAATTGATTTTGCCTCAAATGAATTGTGGTAACAGTCCCTATATTTACTCTTAATCTACGGCAAACTCCTCTTTTACTGGAAATGAAGCTAAATTGCATTACCTCATATTTACCGCAGGAAAAGAGCACAGGCACAGTCAATCACATGCTCAACAGACATGTGACATCATGTTAATCTGTGGTACCCTGACCATGAGTTCAAGTACTTACATATATGTGGATGAATGTGAAGGACTGGGGTCTTCAGCTTTTGTTATTATTACTTTTACTTCTTTTTCAACATTATCGTTTTAAAGATCTTTGTCCGCTGATAAATATCTCTTTCAGATTATTTCTGCCACTCCCTAACATATGAATTTTCCTATGTTTCTCAAAGTTGAATGTCTGAGTACATCCAGCCTATGATTCTAGTCTCAATCACATAATTTCTGTCTGTTTTTTAGTGATTGCTATGAAAGTGTTTTGTACTACACAGTATCAGGGATGACAATACCTCCCCAAAGGCCTAGTAATTGAAGATAGACCAATAAAAATTGTTATGAAAATTGTTCTGGACAGGTGAATATATATATATACACACATATAAAAATAAATAAATGTTTATATATTTTTCTATATTTTATATATATATTAAAAAAAAACCAAAAATCAAATAACTCATCTGCAGGTATTATTGAAAATTACAGTGTTTAAAGAACAGATTAATTCATCTGTGAATATATATACCAGCTTGTTTTACTCTGGATGGTTAACAGAAATTATGGACTTTGTTCTTTTAATACGAAACCACATTTCTGAATAAGATAAACTGCCATCCACAACCAATAATTACTCCTCTTTTACTAAGGATACATAATGGTGGTGTCTGTTTTAGACTATTGCATTTTCAGCCATAGGAAGGAGCCAAAGTTACATAAATTTCCTGGAGGAGTACTTAGACGCCTGTTTACCTGGAAATTATGCTTGTTTCTGGTGTCAGTGTGACATACAAGTTATTTTACAGTTATGGCAGAGAATTAATAAAAAAATCATTGAAATATTAGTACAGAATTTATATACTTGCATATGTACCTCACAAGAAGACGCTTTTATATTCTTTGAAGAATATTGCTAGTGATAAAACCAATACGTTGCTCCAGTTTTACTCCCCTCACTGCATCTTTGTGTGTAACAAGAGATTTAAACAATTTAGCACATGAGAATAAATGTCAACAAAAAGCATGTATGCAGCCCCTCGGAGTTTAAGGATGCTCATGGGGTCAAATCCTCCATCAATGTACCAGGGACAACCATAGCTGTTCTTGGCTTTAAGGGGAATTACCTGTGTTAATATTCCACTTAATGCCAGATTGAAACTGAGTACTGTCTAGCTTTAAAGGGTGCTATCCTCTAAATTGGAGTAGTCAGGCTGAGGCAGGCACACTCTGGAAAGCAGACAAAAGTCAGAAGGTGGGAAACTGCCTTACAACCAAGGGCAGAATCACAAACCCACATCTGAGCCTCCCTTGAACATCCACACGGGATTTCTGGCTATTAGGAAAAGTGACTTTCCTAGGATGAACTGATTACCCCTAAGATTCCCCACTACTTATGCTCCATATTTGCATAACAGTCTGGGAGGTCTTTATGCCTGTAAACCTAAGCTGCCTTTAAATTAAGAGAACTATTTGCAGGGCTTCTGTAACTGCAGGTGACGTTGCAGCCACGTGAATGTAGGTTGACATCCTGAGGCTTTGTCAACTGTTCTCTCCTGCCACCTGTACCCTTCCCTCCATGTCCCAGGCAGTCTGCTCTTCCCTCCCCGCTGGCACATCCCGTCTCTGCCAGAATATCATGAAGCTTGTGTCACATCTTGGCACCAGAACATAAAGAGGAGAAGCTAAACAGGATTCAGTAACTGTGGGGGAATTATATCTACTACTGTGGTTGCTGATCCATTATGAATATCACAGCCAGAAATGCCCATCTGGAGTCTCCTACCAACTGCTCTTGGGCAGACTTTGCCGCAGTGATATCAACCAGTTGAATCTTGACCCTACGGAGGAGTTTAAGCAGAAGTGGAAACTCTACCCCTAATCTGTTCCTCTTATTTGAGACATCAGGGTGCACGTGGGTCATATTTTAAAGTATTTCTTTGCAATTATGTGGGTTAGAAACATCCTACAGCCAAAGGAGGGTTAATTTTAACTTCCACTACTCTGTTCTAAAGAAAGATAAACTGAAAAATATCTCAAGACAAAGAAGCACAGTTCTTATGAACTGACTGTTCCTGATATTAGATGTTTCTGTAGAGGTTTCTTACAGCTATCTTGCACAATGGAATATATTGCCATTTTTCAGTGCAGACACATTTCTCACACCATGAGAAAAACTGACAGTTCTAAAAATGTTTCTTTTTTTACAGGAAGGAAGACGGAAGAGCGGGGTGTTTTTACTAGGAGCAAGGAATGTTCTATGCCATGCATTATTTAATGTGAAGAAATTTAGATCACAGGATCACAGGATAATTCATGTTGGAAGGGACCTCAGGCGGTCTCTGGTCCAAACTCCCACTCAAAGCAGGATCAGCTACGAAGTCAGATGAGGTTACTCAGGGTTACTCAGTTTATTCAGCCAACTCTTGAAAAATCCAAAGGATGGACACTGCACAGCCTCTCTGGGAAAACTGGCCCACTGCTTGGCTGTTCCAGTGGTGAAAGTTGCTCCTTACATCCATTCTGAATCTCCCTCATTTCAATATATGCAAGTTACCTCTCGTCCTTCCACCATGTGCCACTGTGAAAAGCCTGGCTCCATCTCCTCGAGGACCAGCTTGTAACCGTTCAGGTCTGTGGTTAGGTCCCCCTTGAAGCCATTCCTTGAAAGGCTGAACAAGCCTGGGTCTTTCAGTCTCTCCTCAAAGGGAAAGTGCTCCAGCTCTGACCGTCTTGGTGGACATCTGGCAAACTTGCTTGAATTTCTCAACACCTTCCTCATGCTGGAAGGAGCACGGGGTCTAACAAGCTTTGAGAAGAGGGAGAGAATCACTTCCCTGGATAGCCTGGCTCTACTCCTGTTCATATGTGTTGAATTTCATTAGGTTTCTGTTGGCCTCGTCCTCCAGATCGTCCAGGACTCTGTGGATGGCAGCCCTGCCCTTGAACATGTCAACTTCTCCCCCCACTGTGGTGTCTGCTGACTTGACAAGCATGTGCTCCTCATCTCCAGATCATTGATAAAGATCAATTGATAAAGAGACAGGTCCCATAATAGACTCCTGTGGTACTCCACTTGTCACCAGTCTCGAGGTAGAGAGTGACCATTAACCACTGCCCTCTAATTCTGATCATTCAACCAGTTTATTCCTCATCTAGTTCTCCAGCCATTCAAACAATAATATCCCAACCTGGATACAAGAGGAGGCATATCAAAACTCCTGCTAGAGTCAAAGTAAACGATGTCCATAGGTACCCCTCGTTCACACGTCTACTCATTTTATCATAGATTCATGGCAATCATTGCCATGTCTGATGTAAAAAACAATCCTATGGACACCATTGCATTTTAACAATAGTTTTGATGACCTAGAAGAAGCTGGATTAAGAAGAGAATGGAATCCAGGATGAATATGTAGACATCAGAAAGATCATAGAAAGCAGCTATGGTCTCCTTAAACAAACTTTCCTACAGTTACTGCACCATAAAGCCCTCCCGGGGAGAGAAAGGTTGAAATGAGAAGAGGAAAAATGAGAAAACCAACTGATTGGGGCACGATGAAGGTACAAGTGAGAAAAGCAAAATGGTGCAAGCACCACAGAATCAAAAATAGGTTGGTAGGGAACCAGAGGGGTAACCTGAGCAGAGCACCTGCGACAGCACTCTGCTCCCTGGAGGTACCCAACGAGCCAGTGGACATCAGTCCCTGGTGTTCTGCCCACAGGGGAGAGGGTGAGGGAAAGAAAACGGGGCTCACCCTCCACAGAGTCTCCACCATCAAGTTCCCTCTTCCAGCCAAATGTATGCCCAAGGTTGGGGGAAGTTGGTGAGGATGTCCGATGTGTGCTTGGGGCCCTGATGAGGAGAGACTTCACATCCAGAGACGAGATATGGGGCAAAGGAGGCACTGGGCCATGATGGCCCAGTGCTCAGTAGGGCTGTTAAACTTTTTAAAACTATAAAACTGAACACTACAACTTTTAAAAATCAGATTTGTTAAGATCTTAAATTTAATATATTTTTCTTTTTAAAGATTAAAGCATTAAAATTCAGACTGATGAAAACTTATGCTAAGTCTAGACTTACTAAAATTACTACAACCAATTAAAGAAATAACGAGGTATATTGCACCAGTGATTCATCTCCAGATTTTAAGAAGTGCTACCTTTTTCCATAATGACATAGCTGAAACTGAGAAATTGCTGCTTTTTATGACAGTTCAAACTTCATAAATATGTCATATTACCCTGTGCTGTAGTTTTCACAAAAGACTGAATGCAAGTATTTACGTTTTCCAAAGCCCAGTACTTTCTGCTTTTGTTGTGTAAATAAGAACTTGCCTTCATTTCTTTTAGTTTCTATTTATTATCAGATGCAGCGGGAATATTTTTCTCCTGTGAATTAATCCATTGACATCTGAGAAAATGATTCAGAAATGAATTAGCAGACATGCTGTTTTCCTTTTCCAATTTATAAGTAAAAGCCAGATAGGAGAATATAAGATAACTAAAATTTAAAGTACACATGGCCAGTTTTTTAAAGTACCTAAAAATGTGAGACTTTGAAAAGTATCTACCAAGACTAGGCTCCTAATTCTGATTTAGTTCAGATACATTTGTGTTATTGATAATGAAGTGTCTGGCTGCTTACTGGTTTTGAAAATCCTGCTGATTACCTATTTGCTCTGTTAGACACGAACACATCAGATTTTCAATCCACCAGCTCTCTAATTAACTTGGCAACTAGTTAAATCCAAATGCAATGTAAAGATCCAAAAATTAAGACAGGGAAAATATCTTATAAATGATATGATGTATTCAATGAATGTGTAGGTATCACACACACTTCTCAGTGCAACCCTCTCACAAGTAAGGAGAATCAAGTTTTGTGTAAGAACCCTATCTCTCTGCACATCACCACATTTAAGTCATCGGACCAGTCATTGAGAAAGATTCCTTAGGACATAAAATGCAAACAAAATAAAAAATCACAGTTTAATTGAAGATTTCCTGCTTATGGTTTAATTAATGATTATAACCAGTGATTTAATTCACTTTGATTTAAATCTATCTATGTTGCCTTGGGTTCCCTATTTATCTATTTCACATTTATAAAATGGGTAATATTAGGATGAATTTCTTCCATTAGCCAGTGTGCCTCATTAGGAAGACTGACGCCTCTTACAGCTAAAGTGGATTTTGCTCTTCTGCAAGCTCCTTTGCTGATTCTTCCTGCAATAGTCAGCCAGAAACACAAGGGTTTTTGTGATGTGGACATTTGTCCACTAGATGCTGCACTAAGCCCACCTACTTATTTCATACTGCCAGCCTGCCTTAGAGACCTGTACTTCTCTGAGTAATTCCTTCAGGTATCCAAGCTACCTTGGCAAGACGTGGGGTGCATGACCCTATGGAGACAAGGTGCCTCCATTCAATATCCAAGCTTGGTTTCATCTTTAGACTTGGACTGGGTGATGGTGGCAACCCTTTGCTGTGACTTGCCAAAGCAATACACAGGTTAGCGGTTATGAGTTAAATTCCCATATACACCTGTATACTCAGAAATATTTACTCCGTCATACTGAATGAGCCTTAATGTCTTCGTCTCCATTTTTTTTTTTCCCCTCTTGACAGAGTGAATGCATATGTCCTGGGTTCTGGAGCTCAAACAGCAAAAGACAGCCTGTTGTGACTTCCTACCACCTAACTGTGACTTTCTCCCATCTAATTCTTTCCATTCAAAACCCCAGCCAGCCCAAACAGCTGTTCCAGGAGGGAAGATGACACTGGGGTAGAAGAGATGGCAAAGCAACACCAAGGTCCTCTCACCAAAGCCGCCCACGTTACAGGCAAAACCACAGGTCTCTGTAGCTTTTCAGTGTGTCCAGGGTCAGGGAGCCGTGGAGGTGGTGGTGACAATTCAGTTTTACGCTCAGCTGCTTAAAATCTACTGCGGGTTTAACCTTGTCCAAATGTCTTTTAAGCCATTTCCTCAGGAGGTGATTTTTTAATTCAAACAAATATTTCCGAAGTGACATAGAACAAACAGTTCTTTCCCCAAACTTTTACTCTGTATAACTTTTTTTTTTTATACAACTACTACAGGAGCCCATGCACACCTGTACTCCCCATATTGATTTCTCAATCCCTTGAAGAAGATAAAAGTTCCCTCCTCAGCTACATTTCAGACCATGTGTCCTTATCGGGACAGATCAAGCTATCATAAGAAGGTTAAATTTCAATAACTCTCACTATAGCTTTTGAATATCTCTTATGCATGTGCTCTAGTGATGGAACTTAAAATCTTGGAAATAATAAAAGAATGAGTCTTGTTCTCCTTTAGCTTAAATGATGTCTGTCAAGAACAAATACTGTGATTTCTATTTATCACACTACAATTGCGCTGTACAACGTGCCTCAGTCAATCCTAAAATGGAACTCCTTTTGCTAAATGTTATACAAAACCATTGTAATTTTCTAATAAAACACTACACCAGTCTTGAACTCTAGCCTTCCCCTTCCAAAACACATTATCCTTTATTTCAGAGCTAGTTATTTCATTCAAATTCACAACCAAGCAATGGATAGAGAATGGGCTGACTTCCCAAACATGATGGAGAATGGGAGCAAAGGCGGGTGAAGGCGCTTGACTGTAGCCCACCTTGAAACAGGATCAAGATAATATTCACAGACTGAAAGATGGCCATTGCTCTTGTGAGGGCCAAGATCTCCTGCCCACCACTGAGTTTCTTATATGACATTCAGCTTCTCATCTGGGGAAGAAAAATAAAAGCCAGAACATGACCTGAGAAACCTCTGAACGCTGTTCCTTCTCCAACTACTTGTCCCCTGCAGCTGAGTGGGGAAACAATCAACACTGGCTGCTTCTCTACTACCAAATAACTTAATTCCTCTGCTCATATGCTTGTCCCAGGCTGTGATTTTATAAGGCTCTAAGTATGCTCTCACATGGCATTCTTTTGGAAAAAAACGATTTGTTTTCCTTGCGCTGAAATTTGGAGTTTAGCTGGAGATAGCTCAGACCAGGCTCCCAACATTATGTCCACAGGATGCGTCCTCAAGCTCATCCCACGTGCCAGAGCGCACCGCAGACTCAGCTTTCTGCTGAAGTATCAGACTGCTGGGCTGCAACACTGCGTGCGCTGGTATTTTGTACCGAAAAACCTATATGAAAAGGTAAACTTGTTCCAGGTCCATAGGGAAGATACATCAGGATGACATCTGGTACGACACACCTGCTTTTGGGGAGTCGGGCACGTATCACCAAGCCTGGGAACCAAGGATTCCCTCCAGGAAAGTTTTCTTTATGGGGTAGGCATAGTCAGCACGGTTAATATCATGCTACCCAAGGACACCCCTACCAAAATAATGATAACTATATACTGTCATGGCAGAGAAAGACAGCAATGAAAAAACTTATCCTGGTCCCACTATATGCAGTGGTCAAATTGGCACTAACTGCCCCAGAAGTATACAAGTAATTCTCCTTCCATCACTGTTAGCAGGACTGGCCCCAAATTATCCCTAAATTGAGCTCCAAATTCTAACTATATTGTTGTTATTATTGCATTATATATTCTGAACCTACAGCTTCAAGTGCATTTAACTACATGGAAAATTTGAAAGAAAAATATACAGGAAATATTAGACAAAGGTTTTGATTTCAAACCGAGTTAGTCACACAATAGAAACAAACAAAAAAATGACACTCTGTTTTCAAAGTTTGCAGGAAAACTCCCCACAACCTTTCTGAAATTTCTTCCATTTTTGACATTTCAGGCCAAATTAATTTGCCAAGGCAAAGTTTTATGTTTAATACCAGAAGGAATGATTAGACGACTCAGACTGAGCTCTGTAACACAAGACATTAATTTTCCTCCATTTACCTTGTACTGAGCCCAGTAATTTGAGCTAAACTACATCATTTCAGCCCATGAAAAACTAAATTATTAAGTGCCATAGGCAGGGAATAGAAAAGAACAAGGTGTTACCTTGGGCTTCAACAATAACAGGGAATTGATTAGGTGAGAAATGATCCATGCTCCGAGCTATAACAAAACTGAAAAAACTCCCAAGGTTTCTTCTAATCTGACTTGTGGAAAATTCACCCCTGTCCCCAAGTCTCATGATGAATTTAATCTTCACCAGCTGGCTAAGATGCACCAGGGAAGCATTTAAAGCAGAGGATTCTCAGTACCCCCTCAAAGTTCTGGCCTGCTTAGTCTGGCATGTCTTCTCCAGTTGCAACCAACATTGATGTTTTAAGGGAAGGGGAAAAATATTCATTTCTGAGCATACATATTCAATTTGGATCATGGAGGAAAAGAATCCTTCCTAAACCTTGTGATAAACTGGATACTCTTAAAATATGAGGTTTAAGGACAGAACAGGTACTGTCCTGGATCAAAGAAACACCTGAACTACCCTTCTGGTTCTGAGAATAGCTATTAACGAATATTTGGCAAGGATTTTTGCAAATTATATATATATATAAAAGTATATATATATATATATATATGATATTTCTTTTTGGTAAACTGTCCTAGTTCTAGACAATTAATATTTTCTTGAATTAGATACAGTATGCACACTATTGTGTTTAATATCCGTTGACAGATTTATCCTCCATAAATGCATAATGTTTATAATTATACATTTATGCAGTATAATTATGCACTCTGTCAGAAAGCACAGATTCTTAGTTTTAAATCTGGTACTTAATGTTTTCATAAGGTACACACTAAATTTTGTCATGTGAAAAAATAAAAAGACCTGATCCCTTCCCATCTTTTCTAGACCATCCAGTATTATGTATATGCATATATATTATATATATGCATATATATATGAAGATTTAATTATAGCTATTGACTAGAAGTCATTAAGACAATGATGAGAATCGTTATCTTCATATTGACCAGGAAGCATTAGGAACGTGTTGAAAGCAACGCTGATCTTACTGTGTTCTGGCTACGACCCATAAAATGGGTAAATGGGACGTGTATTTTAATTGACAGCAAGGTCAGAGAGAGTGAGGCAGCCAGACCCCCGGAAGCGAGGGCACAGGATTTCTCCCAGAAGCCAGATTTAAGGCAGATCTTTAAACAAGGTTATCTAATCTCATTTTAAGAACTGGTAAGGTGCTCTAATGTCTATCCTTACCGCTAAGTGGTACTGTCTTATCTGATTTCAGCTTTCGGCTCATTGTGCAATTTTAAATATTTCCCAGTGAGCTGGAAAACCCCTTCATATTTTCTCCTGATGCCAGAATCCAAGCCCAGTAATCGAATCACCTCCACCCTTTCAGAGAGTGGAACAGATTGAGGTCCTTTAGCCTGTTTTGGGAGGGATTATTTTTTCATCTTCTTTTTCATGCTCTCCACTGCTTCCACATCTGTCTTAAAATAGGGACTGAGACAAAATTCTAGCAAGTGTCTTATTAGTGCTACATAAAATGTTAGACCACGTTTCTATTTCTTGCTAATTTTTTTTTATTCATCCAAGGGTCACACCACATTTTCTAGTCACAGTACTGTGCTCAGAACGGTATTTTGGAAAAATTGCTTACAGCATTATTTGAGTCCTTCTCTGAGGCTCATATCTGAATATCTAAACTAGGATTTTACCTCGTTGCAGCTCCCAGCGTGTAAAATGGACATCCATCTATACACATTTTGCCTCTCACTGCTCCTAATTTCAACAGTCATAGACATTGTATTGCTGTCTTTAGCTTCCTTTAACAACAGTAGTTTTGTATCTTTTACACATTTCTTGTCTTTTTTCCCACGTTTTCTGTATCAGTTCTGTTTTACTGCTGCTTTGCATTCCCCTTTAGTCTGGTTGGTTGGTTGGTTGGTTTTTTTTTTTTCATTAATGAAACCTTTTTCGCCATGCTTTCTGAGACAATGACTTTGAAGACACTCAACACTTCCAAGTTATGCTAAAACTTTGCATTTCAAGGATGTTACCTTTTCACAGACATGGCAGAAGTTATTTTAATCATTGAAAAATAATGCATAAAAATAATTATTGGCTGATGTTACTTTCTGTTTGTATAAATATAGCCAGACCATGATTATTGCTACCAAGGCAACCACTAATTTTTGGTTCAGCAATTAACCATTTGTTTGTCACAAAAACATCCCTTGTTGAGTTACTGGGAAGCTAATGGAATGTGTTTGGAAGCCGTGGGGGCCATCACTTTCTGCAATATAGCCAGAAATGATGCAGCTAGAATTTATACACAGGCATTGTGCTGGACTAAAATGCCATGTAACAATGCCTCCTAATTTCCACAAAACACTAATGCCAAATTCCGCGGTTTATTCTGATTTCTGGGGAAGTACTAGCTGATTGCAATGTCGATCCAAAACACAGGAAAATCAAGGGCGGGGGGGGGGAATCTAAAAATACTAAAACAACTAGCCATGGTAGAGACTCCAGTGTATTTTCCCACACAATGTTTGTGATTGTGAAAAAAGCAATGCCATCAGTATCTATTCTGTTAGCATTTTTGGACTTGCTATGCCGGAGCCGTAGAGGAGCGATGCCTGGCGTGCGGTGCCGGCAGAGATCTGCCATTGTCCCTTCATAATCAAGGTGTCAGAAGCACAGAGGGTCCCTTTGTCTGCTCACTTCTGCAGGAGGAGATGTCACTGACACCATTTTTACAGCCTATTCATTGGTTTAAGGACAGGCAATAGATAATGGGAAAAGCCAGCGTACCTCAAGAAAAGAAAAGAAAAGAAACAGATTGCCACCAGGAAAATGAAGATACTTAAGAATCAGAAAGGTTAACATTTAAATTAAAATAGAGAAATGGGACAAAAGAAGATACAAAAGCGGTCTTGCAGCCAGAAGTTACTAGAAACCCCTCAATAAATAAAATCTAAACAAGCAAAAGGAGGCAAGGACACCTTTGACACCAAAGTCACAAAGGCTGAGGTTTGTGGCTCGGAAGTGGATGTTTGTTCTACTTTCTTTGAGTTTGACATAGCAGCAGCAAAGATGGATGATTTGAAGCCTATAAATCTTGCTCCCAGCTGCCAGTGGCAATACTCCAATGGGTCAGCTCCCTCACTGAAATTTTGACAACACTTGATGAAAGGGGCAAAAGGCAACTCGCTTCAAACAAGGCTTTCTGAACAAAAATGGAGAACACGAGGGTTTGAAGTCAAATTCAGAAGTCAGTTCTTCAGTGTCAGAATTATTCTAAATATTGGTTTGCACTCCACAATTTCTGTAGCACTTGCTGTGCTGAGACTGTCACAGCTGAAAATGCCACTCGGTTCAGTAGGTATTCCCAACCAAAGGACACCCAGCCCCTCTGTGTGTTCACTTTTTAGCAGTTTTCACAGGACGTATACCTTTGTAGGGCTGCAAACAGGTTCACTGCTGTATATTCCAATGTTTCCTATGCCCTGACATTAAATAATTGCATAAAGAGGGACCTACATTTTGTTTAGTTACAAACTAAATCCTTTCAAATGTACCAACTGAGCTATAGACTCAGATGGATTTGACCCCAGAAGGAAAAAGTATAGGGCAAATTGACTTTCCAAGCCACGAAGGGAACTCACTAATTTTATTTAATCTGATGACAGTAGCAACTCACTCACACTCACCTGCATTATCATGTTAAACGGTACTTTACCTAAATCACTGAGGAAATGCATGAGGTGTCTGTCAACAGAGAACACAGTTCTCACTGCTGGAATGGCAAACCACTAAAGCTGATTTTTGGGATTGCTAAGGCCTTCTTGAGATACAGCAATGTCTCAATATAGCCTATGAGGTAAGTGAAAATCGAAAATTCTTAACATGACTAATTTAGAGCTTATAAAGCACTTACTAACACTGATTGCTATAATTATAATGCCAAAAACATCAATAACTTGGAAAGAATTATAAAACAATTTGGATACTAGCTGCCAAGCTCTAAAATAAAAAAAACTTGTCTAGCTTATAACCTGTAAATTCATGAAGTACTCTCTCTGACTTTCCCTCCATCTGAGCACGTGTTGAAAACCCAACACTCAGCCTGGTTCTTGCAAAAGCTATCTGTATATTTTTCAAGCCTGAATTTAGAGAGAGCCCTTTGTGCAGCTTTAATTTCTTTCTCAAGATTCTCCACCATTTCTAACAAGCATTGTCCAAAATGTACAATATCCCTTCCATTCGTAAGTCTTAGTACTTCTTCCCTTTTTAGACACGTTTTTGCTTGCTAAATTCTGTGTAGGAAAGGGCCAGTTCTGGAGCTCTACCAGACATCCTCAATGTGTAATAAGTGACAGTAGGCAGAAAAAAATGAAGCATTGTAGACAGTATTACCAAGAGGACAAACGTTTTTTGAGTTATACTTTCTCCCTCCTTGTGTAATCTACTGCCTATAACCACGACATTCCTCCCTCACACACCTTTCTTCTCAGAGAGACCTGACCCTTACCCTGCTCTCCCATCTATTCCCCTTCCACTCCTCTTTCCATCTGCTCTGTTAAACCCATTAAATCTGCATTAAGAGCTGTGAAAAGAAGAACGTTTGACAAACTGACTTGACGGCTGCTGACTCTGGTATCATCTGCTGTCATCTGCCTCCATCGCCGTCACCATTAAAGGTCAAAGAAAAGATAAGTGTAGCTCATGAGGGGCAGTGGTTCTGGGACAGCAGGGTGGCATCTTCCACCGTCTATAGCGGCTTGTTTGTTATAAAGGCTTTAAAATGTACAAAGGCTTTCGTCTCCTGTGCCTCTCAAGTCGCAAAACTGGACTCAGCCTTTCCCACAGTCTGACTGAATTTTTCTGCATTATCACTTTTCATGTACCGAGACACAGGTTAAAGTTCTCCGAAGCTTTAATTACAAACGAGTTTGGAAACCCAAAAGGCCTGTCCCCAGGAGAACGAAAGATGCATAAGCAGACACTGAGGTACCAGGCACTGGTTCTTAAACACAGAAATAGAGTTATCACTTTTACAAGATCTGTCAAGAAAGGAAAATTGTTGCAGTTCAGAACTTGAGTCCATTAATTAAAATGGCAAACAAAGGCCCACATTTTAAACCTGGCTATCTGAACACAGGTAATTATCGTTAGTTTGTCTGCTGAGGTGAGCGACAAAAGATACGTACTAAATGTATTCATGTTAAAAGGCTTAGTCACGTAATCTAATGCACAGACATTTGAAAATTAGTCCCTATTTTATCATTATCCCTGTGCACTCATGCAGACAATGAATGGAGGCAGAAAGCTTAATATCATACAACCAAATTTCCATATGACACAATTTATGTAAGGACTACCTTTGCTATATCTTTCCACTTCCTGGTCCCCAATACTGTTAAAAAAGTCAATATACACGATGACAGGAATTTTGCATTTAAGACCTCAGTGGTACGGGTTCTGCAGTGGAGAAAGTTTACCAATAGCAAATGTTTGTCTCCCTGTTTCTGATCCTTATTTTACATTTAAGTTATAATCCTTCCCCTCGATTTTCTATGAAAGCAGCAGTAAAACATATTTTCCCATTTTTCTGACATTTCCAGAGTGTGCTGCTTCTTAGATCATTATTCTGGCTATCTCTTTCAATACAGTCTTCTCTTTTGCAATGCTTGCCAATTTTTTTCTTTTCTTTTTTTTTTTAAATCTAGTTCCTGTCAGTCTATTACAAACTTTCTGAGAAGTTGCATTTGGCACAGGAATTTTTTTTTACTATAATCTTAAACTTTCATATCTTTCCCATCTGTTTTATATGACAGTAATGAGAGTCTTAAAATGGGACTCTATTCCTGCAATGTTCGAAAAATGCCTTCTGTACTGTATATTGTTTAGTAATACTCTTTGCATAGTGCCATTAATCTCTAAGGGCCAGATGCTGATAGTGGATTTTAGTGCCCTCAGCTTCCATTAGAGTCAGAAAAAGGCGCGGATACTTCACTTTTCGCAGGAAGTGATCAGTGCTTGGCAGAAGCAGATGCTAATTGGCCCATTGGGAGAAACATAAATGCACAGATATGTGTAAGTGAGCTTGTTTGTTTTCAAGACTAACCACAGATTAACCTCATGGTTTGTCTGAAGTAAATAGCAATTGCTCTTTTTTGCTGAACTTGTATAGTCCTTTACTCGGAAGCTGCAGTAAAAAACCCAAAAGCTTATCTCGTTTCCTTCACTGAAAGCTGTTTTTTCAGTAATAAAAATGTATTCACTGAAAGAATGAAAATGAGCAAATGTATGTCTCAACTCGAAAGTGTGAATGGTAAAAACAGCACAAAGCAACATTACCAAATTTTCAGTGTCTAAGCTATAATCTAGACATTTATCAACTTGACTAGTTTCCGTTAGGGCAAATGGAGAATATCTGTAAACATTCCTAACCTATTTTTTCTTATAAGAAGGAAACTTAAAGTCCATATGCTCCAGAGCTGGGAACTACCCCTAGACACTGGGAACCTGAACAACATGGGAAAAGAACAGATGCCATTTATGTGCCACTGTATTTTGTAATAGTAACAAATCATCCCACCCATTGGTAAATATATAAACACAGACTTGGTGTACTCTTTCTAAACAAAATAAACATTTTTAACTGAACCTTCTTTAGTAAGGTAAGAGTTTGGCTAAAAGAGTTATTGCAAGAGGAGGTATCACTCTTAGATCTTTGTGAGTCTCAGGTATTTTATTTCCTGCCTTGCTGGTCCATCCACAATGTTTCTGGCAATCCATTACTTGCACTATCGTGCTTTTAATGATGGAGAATCAAGCAGAGTCAAACTGTACAATTCAGTTTTATAAGCTATTACCTCTGAACAGGAATCAGAGGTTTTAAAGACCAATAGAGTTGAGACACAGGACTGGGGGTACTGAAGTGCTGAGCAACTCCATCTTCCAAACTATTCCGTGCCCCTAGGCATGACACGGGAACATTTGTCTGGACTTTTCAGTTATATAAAGTCAAAAAATGAATGTTAGCGATTCCTTCCTTGCATGGTGATGAGGTAACATTCACCTCTAGAAAAAGCATGAAACAAATGAATCCATGTCCAGAAATACCAAGAGCCAACAGGAGATAGGTTTATTTCTACCAGAGATAGTGGATTATTCATTATTTCATGGGATTACTGGCATGACCCGTATCATCCCTACTATATCGCAGTCCTCCTTGTACAGCATCAGCAAAATCCCAAGAAATTCTTTTGTAAAACCTTGCTGGAAGCAATGAGAAAACAGGTATGTCCTTGAAAGAAATCTGCACTGCGCAGCTTCTGCAACTGCTGATTATTTAAGAGCCCAGTTTGACTCCGAAGATATATGCTGAATAGTTTTACATTTACATTCACAGAGTTGCATTCTTACAGACTGAGAATACTGTATATGACAATTGCTAATAGTAAAATTAACCTTATTTAAATTGATTTCTTTAAAATATAGGTGTTTACTCTAAATCATGTTGGATACACCTACATGAGCAAATTTAACAGCACTACCAAATTTTTCTGGGTGCTAGAAGTCAGTTGACTTTGCCATTATGAAAATTTCTAGCAAGGTTTTGACCCATGTCAATGAACATTGGCCCGGGCAATCCCTGGGCATGGTTCAGTAGATAGCATGGGCCAAGCCCCATTCCCAACAGGCAGTTTAGATGGATCCTCACCACTTTGGAGAACAGTAGAGCTTAACAGGATGGCTGTAAGCTCTTCCACGCCTTTATGGCTGTGGGCCAAAGAACAACCTCAGGCTGTTTTACTTCTTTACTTATGTCTACCCTCATGTCCTCTAAAATCAATGAAAAGAGAGAGGCACCTCCAGAAGGCAATTTCTCCACCTAACTTGGGTACCTGTTTGAAATATAAGTATCCTTCTGAGATGCCCTCTCTTCTCTCTCTGTATCTCTGCAGACTTCAGAGAGATTTAGACATTTATCATTTAGACAGCTAACACGAAGACAAGTCCCACCTAAAACCACAGTGATAACAAAGCCACACAGGGAATCTGGGCACTCTTCTCTGTAGAACTGTGGTCTAACAGAAGCAATTGGGGCAGGCTCAGAAGAGAAACGGTCTTGATGTTATTGTTGTTCATATTATATCTGTTATATAACTATTATTTCTTATTTCTTTCACATGACCTCCTGACTCCAGATGAAGTTGAGGCTCCATTGTGCCACGCAGTGTGTGAAATCACAGGACAGGGACATAAAGTCTAAACAGAACTACAGATGGAAAAGTGAAGCTTCAGTCTCAGGCTACACATTAGCCGGTGTAGGCTGAGAGCTAGACGCTCAAACACAAGGAACAGCCAGGAGAAGAAGGCTCTTTCAAACTTCAAGATGTTTGATGCTCACTGAAACATTCACTGCAAACTGGTGCCTACCTTCTGCCACCCCAGAAAAGGTTTTGCACCGAGTTTAATTAAACTGGTCCTTGTAAACAGGGAGAAATACAGCTTATTTTTGCCTTTTCCACTATATTTTTCTTCCATCAGAGCTTCCTCTCCTCCTCCTCCCTCCAGAAAGAACAACACTGGACACCTGGAGGAGAAGTAGGTTGGGGTTCACCAGGGCAGAAAGCAGGACAAGAGACAATAGGGCGTCTCTGTGAAACTGGCCTGTGCCACTCCATTTCTATACCAGGTGTCGATCGTGCTAGAACAGAATAATGTGGATTTACTAATTCACCAAGATCCATTGCCTCTCTGGACATAAGAGTTTGCAGACAGAGTTGGCTGGCAGTGGTCCGCAGGCAGGAAATCAAGGAATGGCCAAACCCAGAGGGGATCCTGCTCCTCTATTAGCTCAGGGTTTGTTTTCTTTGTTAATAAAGCCAAAGCCCTTGAAAGGGGAAAACTAGGCATTTGCTAAATGGAAATTGTATTCTTAGAGTGAGCATTGGCACGGCTACTGATGTGTCAGCCCAGGTGCTCTCCTGCAGAGATGAAGTGGGACAGGGCAGTCAGAAAAAGGAACCAGTTGAAAAACGTAGTGTACAACAACTGCGTAGCTTTTAAAGGGAGTAAACTTCCTCTACTTTAGAGTGGTTCTGAAAGAAATCTAAAACAAAGCATATTTTTTTTTATGTTGAACTCTTTCAATGTATGAAAATAATAGAGATTAAGTCAAAGTGGGAAATACTGGATACAGATGAAAATGGAATATAGCTTAGGTCTCCATGCAGCTCATGGACGAAGTCTGATCAGTCCATGTTTCATATTCTGATCCAGTTGCTCACTGAAAGTAGCACTATTTTGGTTTTTGCTGTTCCACATCACCAGCTTTCCCATGCTAGAGATGGAGCAGCAGCTGCTGAAAAGTTCAGTGTCTTGAATTCATTTGCCACTAGATGGCAACTGCTTAACTTTCCCACAGCACTGCAGAAAATCTGTAAAGCATCAACCAAGCATCTTCTCCAGACAGACTGCTCGGGTACAGTTTCATAATGTGCTTTCTTTGCAGCTACCTAAAGATTAGCTGCTAATTAGTTCAACTCATGACAATATTTGCACGAGACACACATGTTAAGAAGGAATATGCAGTTTAAAGGTAGAAAAGTAGGAAATCACTCATTAGATAAGTAGGGCATTGGTTTCTTTAAAGATCATCCAGTCCAATCTCCCTGCCACGGGCAGGGACATCTTCAACCAGACCAAGTTGCTCAGAGCCCCGTCCAACCTGGCCTTGAATGTGTCCAGGGATGGGGCATCGACCACCTCTCTGGGCAACCTGGGCCAGTGTTTCACCACCCTCAGCATAAAAAATTTCTTCCTTCTATCTACTCTTTTAGTTTAAAACCATCACCCCTTGTCCTATCGCTACAGGCCCTACTAAAAAGTCTGTCCCCATCTTCCTTATAAGTCATCTTTAGGTATTGAAAAGCTGCAGTAAAGGTCCCTTCCTACCCCTACCCAAACTATCCTATGATTCTATGATTCTGTGATTCTAAATTTTTCAGCCTGAGATCTTAGCACTGGGCTAGGGGCTGTAATCAATAACTGCCAGCAGTCCCTTATGTTATTTCCTTTCGTTTGTTTTGCAGAGGTAATAAATATGGAGCAGTTATTCAGTTTCTCATGATACAAAGACCAGCACCTCACAATAAAATTGACAGCCTCAAAACAAAATGTTTCAATTTTCAATGATTTCCCTTTTTGCTTGAAATTATTCACTGAATTTAAGTGGGATTTGTGTGCAGATCACATTCAGAGCCTTTCTGAAATTTATTTCAGTAAAAAAAAAAAATGTTCTTTATAGAAACAAATACATCCATACAGCCCATGCAATACTCATAAAAAAGAAAAGTATTGCCTAGTTGGAAAGGCACATCCTGATTGAGACCCCCTCTGACATGCTTGCGCTCTCTCTCTAAAAAGTGTCTGCTAGACAACAGAATCTGCTTCTACTCTTTGTCACACTCGTATTATCTGGAATAACTCTGCTGGTATTATTTGACTCAAACTGATATAAATTGTGTAGGAATCAAGTACAGTATTATCAGACAAATAATAACACTGAAAATGATCTATAATCTTCCTTTTCTGTGGAGTTTTAACTCACAAGCAAGAACTGGAAAAGATATCTGTATTTTTTTACCGATGAATTGACAGGGTTTAGCAGGGGTTTTTTTCTTTTCTTGTAAAGAATACAATGTCTAGCATTTGCCTTACTGATATGGATTGTATGCTGAAAAGCTTTCCCAGTATTAGATTTTCTACCAAAGTTGGTGACATATTTCTAAAAAATGTAAAGCCCATACTAGATAATTTACTTTTGATAATGGCTTCAACTATTTACTGGCGATCTGTCCTCAAAAGGTCTGCTAGGGCAAGAAGCAGAAAACTCCTTTAGCTACTCTTTGAGATTTCTTTCTTGATGCTAAGGAACACTCTCATCCTCCCATTGAATTAGGAAAAAATACTTCTTCTTTACATACCCTTTTTTCATGGGACAGGGAAAAAAAATGTGAAGCCTCGTATCTTTCCTCCACGGCAGTTTTAACTACTCGCCTGTTCCTGTCTCTGTGTCTCTCTGTCAGTCAGCCAGGCCACCCACGAGCGCTTTCGATCCCTCTCCACGTCACTCCGTGACCTTCACATCACCGTGGCCTTTCATCCGTGTCTCCTTAGGGGGTGTGGGTATGTGACTCGCAGGAGCCTCTTGAAGAGCAGCGAGAAAGCTACAGTGGCAGAGGTGGAGACTCCACCCTGCCATATGTAAGAAGATATTTTTGACTGTATACTTGTTAATTAGCGATCTCTCTGAGAGATTAGTTACAGTTTTCTTGTGTCACATGATGACCTAGCCATTCAATGCTAATGAGATCGATGGCAATGGTGCAACTAAATTTTTCAGGTTTTAAAGTCTCAGTTCTGCTGTGGAACTCTTCCCCCTATGCCCTGCAGTATTTTCTGTTTGCAAAAAAGAAGCTAAAGTTTGCAACGCTGGTATTAGGAGCCTAAATTTTTGCTAAATGTAGTGTTCTCCCTTGAACTGTAGTTAAACTGGTTTCTTAAGAACTATTTTTCTTATAATGGAATGAAAAGCACCTATCAAATAAGCAGCTGTGGCAATGATGGTGTCTCTACTCCCAGGTAGAAGGATCTCTCCTGTGAGGACAAGAAGCTTAGGTAAATTTATGGTTAGGGTTACACAAAGTGGTTGCTTGCGACAGCAGAACATTGAATTCGCTGGACTTTTATCAGCAAAGGTCAGGCAAATTGTCACCCTTGAGAAGAACATCAATTAGAAGTGGTGGCATGCGGTTTCATCTGCCCTGAGTTTCCACACTGGATGAGCTCATCCATGAAGCACAAGTGGCCGGTGGACACCTTTGGACTTTAGGGAGGGACGTGCGTGGTGATTTTGTAATGATCGCACATGGATGTTGTATTTGTTCTTTATACTTAGAAGTGGCATAGACCATTTTGATAGAAAGAAATAAAAATCAAAACACCTGCTCAACCAAAAGAACCCACCTAAACAAAACAAGCAAAAACTGGGACAAACCATAAATCAAAGGTCTGGAGGAAAGAGCAGCAAACCTCAGGGTGCTTTCAAAAGCAACCAAAATTTCCCAAAGCCATATTAACACCGCAAACAGCTCATAGCTGAGACAAGCAACCTGCCTCAAGCAATAGTGACTGGAAAACATGAAAAGAACAACAAAGTCTTACAGTATCATCAACACAGAATTCCTGAGGTTTAATGAATAAAAAGGCACTGGTGGCTGAGGTAACTGCCAGTGCAACTTCATTTAAATAGTTTTGGACTATGAGTTGATACACTCTTGGATGGATTTTCAAAAGTTTCCTAATTTGGACTGACATTTCTTGCACCTCCAATAGCATTTAGATGAGTAATAACTTGGCCAAAGTGACAAGTTTTCTGCCTGTGAGTCATAAAATGAACATAGTTGAAAAGGGAAGATAACAGCCAAATTGAGACAACTTTGAAAACATAAGCTTCTTTCACCAAATAGATGTAAGATAGTGTATCATGTACAAGTCATGCTCAGTAATAAAAAAGAACTATGTGCTTTGTTTACACTGTCTTCATCTGCGATTATCTAGTTTAGTATAACCCAACTAGTACTACCATAATCTGCTTTTTTTTTCCCCAGGTTGTCTTTAGACTTTTAGCAAAACTTTGAAAAACACTGAAGCAGCTTAGGAACTCAGGACCAATTTTCAAAAATTAAGGGCATGTCTAAATGGCAGATTGGACTTTAGACATGGTAGCCTGGAAACCGAAAGCAAGCTGACAGCATGAAGCTCTGTGTAGGTTAATTTGCCTTGCCAGGAAAGAGGCAGGCAGGCTCTGGATCCCCCTGACTTGGCTATTTCTAGGATTGTTGGTTATTTATTTTTCTTCCTTTCATCTCCACCTCCCCTAGCTGTGAATGTCAAAGGCACAACACAAAATAGAGATTTTATGGAGACCATCAGTAACTCTGCCAAGTGGGAAATAAGTAGTAAAAATTGAGCCTACGTACCCTATATACTACTGAAGTATTGCTACCAAGGAATACTGTACCGCAGTTGCACACCCTGGCAGGTATCTTGACTGCCACTTCCAGATACCCTGCAGTTGTGTTTCTGTATCTCACATTTGTATGCAGAGAGAGATGAGAGTTTAAGGTCAAATTTTAGGTCAAGCTTTGTCCCAAGAAAACCTAAAGAAATCCAGTAAAACTCAAAGATTTTATTTTAAAAGACTGCAGAATAAATATTGTTGGCTTTTGTTTTGAAAAGTATGTATTTTAGTTGCCAAACTAAAATGTAAAATGACACTAAAGAGGTTTGATATGTTTCAGTTCACATGAACAATTTTATTCCTCTTAAATCATCATTTACTTTGTTTTCATTGGCCAGCAAAATTGAAAAGTCAGTTATTCACACTGTTCTACATGAAAACCTGGGATCTCAAATGGAATGAGGAAATGGAAAGAGGGTGGGTTATAAGGAGTCAATACATTGAAATAAGACCTTTTAAAAGCCCTGACAAATGTACTAAATAAGACACCACCCAAGTTTTCATTTCAATCACTGCACTAGTCATTGTGTTTGTTTTCAATACATCAATCTTATGCTACATAATGTTTTGTTTGAATATATTTTGAAACATTTCTCTTTCCTTTGGTGACGTTTCCAAAATAAATGGAGATTAAAGGGGAAAAAAAAGAATATTCTGTGCTTCTGCAATAAGTATCCAGCAAGTTTACTTCTATGAAAATTAAATAAATATTGAAAGGATGTCAGTTAACATCTAAGGAACAAAGGGCCAGGAGAAATAAACGGCAGTCGTTCATAAAGAAGGAATTATTCCATAGTGGTCTGCTATTGCCAAGACATCACATTCAGTCATTTGTTCCCTGGAAATGGGTCAGCAGTAAGAGACTCTGATTTCAGCAAGTTCACTTGCAGTTGCTGAGGCCAGTCCCTTCTGTATTTGGAACAATCATTAAGCTTTTAACAATATACAGGTGATTTGGCATGAAAAGAAAAAATGCACTGCAGATTTAGTGAGTATTTATCCTGCACTAATGGGAACCCAGGCCAATTTTGCAAAAATGGTACCCAAAGACTTGAATTCTTACTTACAGAATCATGGAATGGTTTGGGTTGGCAGGGGCCTTGAAAGATCATGTAGTCCAATCCTTCAGCTACTAGCTAGTCCCACTACTTCAGCGAGTTACCTACTTAGTCCTGTCTTCCACCTTCATTCCCCACTCCCAATGGTTTTTTCCTCTTTTTCACCTAGACAAAACACTATGTGTCGTATGAAAGAGTTTTGGGCTTACATCTTCAGTGGCAATGAGCTCATCCCCCTAATGCTGTGCTCCTGACTCTGGCCTTCTGCAGAATATCACATCAAATTCAAGCTCTGGAGGTTAATTTTCAATGTCCTCCTTAGGGCTGGCCTTAAGAAGAGTGAGAACCTCCTCTAAGCAGAGCTCTGACACTGACAGCTTCAAAGAGGACACCAAGCACCAAGACAGGAGTTGATGGCCTCACAGAAGAGACACAAGGGGTTAGAGGTGCCCCTCGCTTCAGTGAGCTTTCCCACGGTTCCCATCACACGCAGTGAGAAAAGTCCAAGGAAGAACAAGGGAAGACAGGAAAGAAGTGATACAAGAAGAAAAAAATGTGAACAGAAATATTAAATAATACCTTGGGCTGCCTCAGGGAAAGTAGGAAACCAAGTTTCGATGCCTAACTCTGTGACGTGGGTGTCATCTCTTGGGGGGGACACACCACAATAAATGCACGGTGTGACAGTGTGTACAAAGGACCACCACTCCGGCTCACGGTGGGGGCTTCCTCACTGCTGCCCGTTGATAAACTGCTGGTGTACGCCGCTGGAATAAGCTGTCTGGGGCTTTTCTGTGCAGCCTCTGGTGGAGCACACGGCCTTTTTAAAGGAGTGGTGAATTCTACTTTATCGTAGAACCAGGATGCTGATATAGGGTTTTTATGAGGAGGCACTGTTTTGCTCCTTGCTACATTTATTACTTCTACTATATGCTTTTTCAGTGTCCTTCCCATTTATTCCTCCCTTCTGCTCTCACTTTCCATCTTCCAAACCTCCCTTATCCACATCTTTGTACTTCCAGCACTTTAACTGTACTGGCATATTGACAGGATCTCCTGTAGCTGGACTGTCTCCAGCACATTCCTATTGCCTAGTTTTAGTATTTCCATAATGAAACAGATTTTTTTTTTCCAGTGGACTAAATCCACATTTTCATGTAGCCCTGTCATCTCAGAGTGAGGCTGAGCGTAGCTCTAATGTTTGAATTTAGTAAACTCATATGGAGTTTCATGTCAACTTACCTTGGAACATGAAGACTACAGTGTATAACCTAAATAAGTCATTTCAGTTCATATCTAATGCAAAGATGAGGGGCAATGTGCCAGGTCTTGGAAGAAGGTTAGTGAAGTAAATCTGGGTTCAGTCGTACTAAGTCCCTTTGTTACTGATACCTGGAAGTAGCATTTAAGGCACATAAATAAAATTAATCTTTGCAAGCTGCTATAAATATTCATAGTAAAAGATACAATAAAAAGAGGCCTGAAGAAACTAGAAATAAAATTATAGTCAGCTTGGAAAAAGGAAAAAATGCACCGAACAGAGGGAAAACTCTGAAACCTTGGCTTAATTTTTGATAAGCAATTTAATGAGATTGTGATAATGAAATAAACCAGATCAGAGTATTTTGTGTGCAATAATGACGTTCAAACTTACTAATTTTGCATATTGTAGCCTAAGTAACCATCAGAAGCACTAAAGGGCAACGGGATGTCCTTCCAGCTATTTGCAGACAATCCCTTAAGAAGCCTTCGCTAAAGCACACTTTCAGTCTAATCTGATTTTAAAAAAAAAAATCAAAACGCAGATGAAAGGAAAAACAGATTTCGTTACGTTTTCTCCAGCCTGTTTGTTAATTACCAAGTGTTTCAGCTGTAGTCTGATCATTCCCAGCCTGCTGTACCATACCTCCTCCTCCCACTCACTCCTGCAGAATAGCTCTTGTTCTGCACCTTTTGGCACCGGCATCATTTCAATGGCAGACTGATCCCCCCCTCTGCTGCACACCCCCACTTCCAATTCATATCTCTTGCCATTGCACGCATATACAATATGTCTATAAAGCACAATGCAGCACTCTACACAGATTAATGCTGCGCTCCACCTAGGCTAACAAATACCGTTTCTCAGCAAGTGCATTTTTCTTTGCTGCATATATAAAGCACTCTGCTTTCACCGCAGACCTCGGCGTCTGTCCATAAGCTGATGCTGTAAAACGAAGCAGAAGGAGAGACACTGGACTGAGGTAGAGGTAACCTCATTGACACCTGGATTTCCTCACTCATAGAAAAGGAAATACACCTGTCACAATAGTTAAAATTTGCATAAGAAGATTTTCTTTTGTATGTAGATTCCTCATTTCCACTTGGAAATAGAGAATCTAGACCACAGGCCAGTGGTGGAACCTATAAGCAGTTAATTTATGTACATCTATGACAAAATATCTCCCAATACTCTAATAGGAACAAAGGATCATCTCCTCTAACAGATTTAGGTCCATTTGCTATTTTTTTTTATATTGCTGCCATCAAAGTAAATAGTCTGCATGTGAGCCCTGCTGCATAAATTTCACATGTTCATCACTAAATTAACTTCAAAATTCTACAGCGCTCAAATAAATGTCTAAGATTTGATCTCATGTATATCAAAGCCACTCTTCTCGCATATCAAGCAGCACTGATAGGACTAGCAATACGATGCCATGTGAATGCCTCACTTCTTGGTGCACAGACTCTGCAAAGGGACTTCCCAGCCAAAATTTGCCAACAAAGTTTGGTAAAATTCTGCTTAGCATTTTTTTGCAAGTTAGCATTCCACTTCTATGTTACAATTCAATTTCTCAGAGAGTATTTCTAGTTTCTGTTTCAACTCCAGGTCTGCAGTAAATTTAAAATACTGGTTAATGCATTTGACACAGTTTAAGAAATATGACATAGCAATATAAGATTTTGCAAATTCATAGTAACATATCCATTTACTGTTTTTATCAATCACACAGGGAGCCAATCTCAACACACTAAACCAAGAGAACTCAAATTTAATGTTGGTCAAAATTTTCCTGCTGATTTTTTGGGAACTCTGAACATTCATTTGTTTCCTAATTTGCTCCTACCATTTTTTTTAATGATTGCTATTACAGCACATGTAATTCATTAGCGTGCACAATGAATAGTAGGGAAGGCTGTTTTACATAAAACCTTTGGCAATAGATTGAAGACCTTTCCATGCCTCTTTTTATCAAAACTGATGTCTTTATTGGCACTCGGAAAATGCGTGCTGCAGTAGCAGGTGCCTTAGGCAATACTTGATCTATCATCAGCCACAGCTCCTGACCTGGGCAGTGAGGAAACCTCAGCTGCTCTTGAAGAACGTACACAACTTGTGACAGCGCATCCTCAGTCAGGGCTACAACCATGTAGCCACATACTCCAAGCTGCTCTCTCAAAACCCCTCTCTATTTTCAGCAGAGTAAGAATTTCCATTTTTTACTCTGTTAGAGTTTGAGTTGGACTCTCCCCTCCCACTTAGCCCATTACCATGTAGTTAATTCTGTGCAAACACAGAGTTACAGAGGAGCAGCCCTGGACACCCCCAGTTCAAAGGCAACCAAAATCACCGTACCTTAGTGTCTCTGAGTTGTGTGCCACAGTATTATCATCAGAGCTACAGGACATATGGAAACAACTTTCTGTACTTTAAAGCACTGCATGATTTCTACTGCTTTTGGCTCTTGCAGAGCTAATGCTACTTTTATTGAAAAAAAGGAAGGTTTCTGAGAGGATTGTGTTTCTGGCATGTTTCTAACGTAGGGATGAGCCACATGTCTCATACCCACAGTACGGACTGAATTTCCCCAGTGAACTTTTATGCCACATTTTACACTGTTTCTGAAATTACTATGCAGAATTACTAGTAGTGATGTTTTAAAAAACTAATGTGCTTTTAATTGTGCTAAGAGTTTCACACAGAGCAGAGTTTCCCAACCATTGCTGCCATGGTGTCCTTTGTAACTAAAGCCATAGTTTTAATTATATACGCTATCGTTGTTCAATACTTGCCCTTCTGCAGCTTTTTCAGAAAAAGTACGTTAATACTTTTTTTTTCCTCAGTCGCAGTGTGCTAATTCAGAAGACAATGATTTATTAGCTTCCTCTTTGAAGGTATTTTTCACAACTGAATCATAATTCTATTTTACTAAATTTGCTTATTTATTTCACTGTTGTTTAAATCTGGAAAAAATATATTATTTAAAAAAAAATTATGCACATGCACTGCTTATAGGAAAGGGTATTTAAGTGAGGGAATGTTTAAGCACCCATTCTTTAGGAAAAATCAGAACTGGCATACCTTAATTCAGTTTATGTTCATCAGACTTTTGTAAAGAGCAAAGAAAACACAGAAGAAACATAAATAAGCGACGCCCATAGAAATAGCATACATATGTTCTGTGAATATCTTGCTTTTCTTTCTGAACCATGTAGTTTCTTTGCCACGCCATTAATTTTTACACAACTCCAAAAATAAAGATGCCTACAGTGACCTTCTTTTGTACCACCTTGTAAAATATATATGCTGTGTTATGATATCTCCACACCACCATGAGACCTCCATTTGCTTTTGCACAGAGCGTTTGTCATTTAGCTTTGCCCTCTGTGACCAACAGTAGGAGAAGGAGCCAGTGCTACATGGTTAAATTTTTAATGAACTAATTGGGAATTTACCCAGGGATAAAGGCAATTCAGACCAAGCACTTGCATATTCAGTTCCTGGTACAGCCAGGCTATACTCACTTGAATTTGTAATTTAATATGCAATTCTTGTGCACAGCTCTGCGAGAATACCATATGTGGCTAGTTACCACAGCCTTCACCCAAAGCATATACTAACCATAGCAACATGGGCATCAGATGTTGCATAAGCAACCTGACAAGGGCTGTATTTTTAAATTTGCACACACACCAGTTTCAAAGCCAAATGCCTGCATATTTGGTGCTTCTGAAAAAAATTGAAATAAGTGTTTTAAAACCACAGTTAGCGGCTGGGTTTGGGCATTTTGGACAAAACGTTTGAGCCTGAGCTCCTAAAATTAAATGCCTCAATTCAAGTTTAAGTAACTAAATATGTGCCCTAGTTAGAAGTGTCAAGCACTGGATGCACCTCTCCTGTTTACTCCAAAGGGTGAGACTCCCTGCATTCCCTCAAGGATGCAAATTGGACACCGGTATAGCTCACCCTGAAGCACCCAGGCATGGAGGGCTGGGTGTCCCCTTTCAAAACTGCATTTTGATTTATCTCTGAACGTATCTGCGACACCAAAACTGAATGCAAACAGGCAGCGCCCAGAAACCACGCTCTCCTAGGCAAAGCCAGGAGGATCCCTCACTGTCCCAGGGCACCTCTTGTGGTTGCTCGGTTGTGTGAATGCCGCAGCGCTTCAGAATGAATCCGGCACTGGGAATCTCCTGCGTTTTGGTGTAGCTGTGAGATGCTCCCGGTGCTCAGCTCGCTGCTTCGCTCGTCTCGGGCACCGGCCTCGTGCGAGGAGAGGTGACAGTTTATCACGATGCACATCAGCGCACCAGGATTGTCAAGGGGTGCTGGGGAGGTAAACCGTGTCATCGCCTGCCCTAGGGCACAGTTCCTTCCCAAAAGGGCTGTACACCTCTGCGTGCCTTTTCCCTCTTCTGCTAACCTGTTCCTACCCAGGGAGAGGGAGACGAGAGAGTCAAATTCACTCTATCACCCTCTGCTCCGTGCTTCGTCCAAGCCAAAAGCCTCTGCCCTCCAGGCAGCCATGGGAGCCATTCTGGTATTTTTATAAGCTAATTGAGCTTAGAATTGAACTAGTGTGGCACATCTCTCCTAACCAAAAGGCTCAGCTGTTTGGAGACGCTCAGCTGCAAGTAATGCCTTCAGCATTCACAAAGGATGAAACGCTGGGCTGCCCGTCCTGTTAATGTGCCACGGCGAGTGCTCTCAAGTTGGCCAGATCCAGACCTTGAGGGAGTAACTCCAAAAAAGCATAATGCTGTAAAAGATGGCATTTCTCTAGAAAGTCTTCCACTTTTGATTGCCAGCAAGAGCTGTGTTCTGACCTGGAAACCCACTTCTCACAGGAGGCTGCCTAGAGCTAGCAAAGGGATCAACATGGTGCAGGCTGGAAAATTACCCAAGCAAGATCTGAAAATTCAGAGAAGCTGAATCAATGCATGTCTGCTGCAGAAAACAAGAGAGAGGCTAGAGGGAGTCCACGCTCCACTGCTTAGGAAATGGAGCGAGAGTTGGCTGGCTTTGAAACGATCTCTCTTGTCCTAGAAGGTACGTGGAGATAATAAAGTGTGACCATGGGGAAGACCTTGCAGATACTTCAGCAGGTCACCATGTGTTAACACAGATGACAAAGGAAGGCGTCTTCAGACTTAGACATGCCTTTCTAAAAGAGCTGGAGTTTGGAAAAAAGACTTTCAGGGAATCCAAGCACAGAGCAGAACTAGAGAGGTAAACAGAGTCAAAAGTAGCAGGGGGAGCAATGGCTATGAGTTGTCCTTTCTGAGAATTTAGTCTGGCATTATAAGCCTAGCAGTAATTTCTGCATTGCCATTAAAGGTTACCACCGCTTGCTTTAACCATAATGACCTATCTTATGCTTTATATTGCTACCCATCAAGTCCTATCAGAGCTCCTGTCACATAACACTGATAAAGGTTTTAATATTCATGATGGATCTTACAGAATAGCTGGCACATCTCCATTTCAGTGATAAGAAATGTGCTCAGGGCCTGCTTTCACATTTGGGTATTTGACTTTTTATTATTTTCTTACTTTTTGCTCTTGGCTAAAACGGAGAATCAGTGTCATGCCACTCTTCTAGTGGGGAGTTTCTTGCAAAGAGAAAGACTCTGGTGGATGTCCTAGTGTTGATCAGACTCTGGGTTTTCCTTCATGCCCCTGTTATGCTGTTCATAACTGGATCACATAACCAACTACCCCCTATGCACAGCTCATACGCACTGTGGTCCACTGTTTGCAATCTGCGTTGTCCAAGGAAGTGTAGTTGTCATGGTGCTTTATCTATCAGTACCTCCTTTTTGATAAACCTGAAGACTACTTCATTAATTATTTTGAAAATCAGGACAGAAGTTTTAAACTGGCATCAGAAACCGAGAGGATTATTTTGCATTTCTTACCAATCTAGGGGTTAAAGAAAGTGGTTATAAAAGCTGATTCTACCAGAACACCTCCCTTTAGGGGGAGTTGGGAAGTGTAGGATACCTTCCCCTTAGTTCTAGCAGATCAAACAAGTAATGTTTTCTACTGGAATAAATCTCCTAATACTATGTTATTTGACCTGGAAGAGTCTTTTGGCGTGACGTCTAGTTTACACCTTAGGTGGACACTTTTTCAGTTACTGGAGGGTTTAAGCAACTGTGCAACAAATGACAATCAACCTGGTTTTTAAACATAAGAAACATGATGGGGTTTGTTGGAAATAGTTACAAGGTTGTAAACGCAATTGTTGAAAGACGTCAGTTATTTGGTTTCTTTTCTTTCTTTTTTTCTTGAAAAAGAACCACACACAACTGGGCTTGTTCATAACAGGCTGACTGGGGCCAGCTCCAGACACAGACCATCTAAGCAGCTGCAAAGGACAACAGAGTGCCAAGAAACAGCAAAATAACCGTGTCTCCACTACTTATTTTGACCATGCCAAAGCTCTAGAAGGCCACACTGGCAAATAATGCTGGTGTAAAATGAAAGATATAGAGTATTTGGTCCATCCACGGCTGCTGCTTAACTTGGCTAACAGGCAGCAGGAGCAGAAACTCCACATCTTGTAGTTTTTCCCTCCCTGTCTCAGTCCTGCTGGCCTCTCTGGGACAGGAGGACCAGATTTCAGCTTCTCCTCCTTAAGGCAGGAAGAGACAAAGTTCAATTTTTCCTATGAAGCTGAGATGCTTTTAGTGGCACTTACAGCAATCAGACAGGAGCGATGGCTAGTTTGCATTTTTATTCTATCAGAGGATATGTTTACACAGACAAGGGCGGGCAGACCCGACCTCCTTCTGATACGCCTGATCCAAGCCAGCTCTGGTCCAGGAGCTCTGCAGCTGCAAGCGGCCGCAGCATCCTGCTTCTTGGCGAACACAGCCACCCAACAGCCGGAGGGGACCTGATCCACGACCACCTACCTGGCAGCGTGCGGTGCTGCTCCTGTCTGGCCCCATCACCCATGGAACGGGGTCTTCAAAACCCACTGCATGGCTATGAGTTTTAACACGGGGGAATATATAACTTGAGCTAGTCATATTCTAGCAAGTCGCGGTCAGCAGTGAAGAAACCTTATTTTCCTTGGAAAACTTTCTGTCTTGCACCTCTTGATTATGTTGCTCAATTTATCCACTAGTTTTGGCCACACTGTTAACTTCAAAATGTTTGGAACAGAGTCCTCCTTTTTCTTGCACCTCTGCACTGCATGTAGCTTACTGGGATCCTTGGGATCTACTGCATTACAGTGGAAGCCAAAGAATAGCTTAGTTGATTAACGTGACTACTATGGCCTATTTTTCATGAGCTACTCTGTGTGATTATTTGCAAAGCCCTGTTTACTGCTTTATATACTTGACCTAAATTCTGCAACACTCCAGTGCAGGAGACAGGAGATTGTGTTGGCTTCAGATAAATTAAGCAAATGTGTTCTGTTTCATTAAATATAAACAGTACAGACAGTAAAGTACATCTGTCTTATTTAATTTAATATTAAGTTTGTTTTGGGTTACCAGTCTTTAAAAATTTTATATTTCCAGAGGGTACAGATTTTTTCAATTAAAAATGCATAAGACAATTATAGAACTTGTCTGGGAGATGCTAGAGGCACCAACAATTAGGCAGGAAACTGGGGTTTCAGCAGTTAGAAATTCACGGGATACGTAAGCTTGAGTTCCAGGTAATTTCATTAGCTGGGCAGTAAAATGATTAATGGTGGAACTAACAGCCGTGTGGGAGACTGACAGAACAGAGTACGGAGGTCAGGAGACAGTAAAAAAGACTGGTATGGAGACTTACACAAGGAGAAGCTGCAGTTCAAACTCTCTGTCATTTGGTCCTTCAAATCCATCACCCGGTGAGCAGGCAGAGATAGAGTAAAGGAGGTAGATCTGAACTCTCAATAGAGTGGAATTTTTCCTATGACTTTTGTGGCCAGGGGATATTTCTATCTATTTACTTTGCTGAGTGACTCAGCCCTCAGCTGAGATTAATTGGCCAGATGACTCCTCTAAGCTACTGTTTCAAAGGATTTTGCTTTATGCAAGTGAGGCTCCTAGCAGCCTTCACTTGTTTCTTGTATGGCAGACATCCTTTGGAGTAAACTGGACCAGAAAGGGGTCCGAGGAGGGGTCCCTTGGACTACAGGTTATGAGCTTGGAGGTACCAGGGAAGACACCCCAGGGCCTGGTGGAGTGAAGAGTCAACAGGAGCTAGATTTCCCCAGGTCGAGGTAGTCAATTCAGGAAGAAATTTCTTTCTGCAAATATTTCTGTTAGCCAGGGATGCACTAGCTACCTTCAGCTGCTAGCAGCCACTTACTGTCTTCCAAACCAGAGAAGTGAAAACAAACATTTGTTGTCCCCCAAATTTTGGAAGTGACATGAAGACATATGAGCCAAGAAGGCTTCCAGAAAGACAGAAAAGCTAAATGTTTGGGAAACTAAGAGATTTGATCATGCTAAGTGTTACAACACCTGGTATTACATGTCCTGTCATATAGTTTCTCATCACTGATGACACATATGAAATCAATAACTGACAATATGCTTCAACTACAAAATATTAATTGAGACAGGCAGAAAGTTTTTGGAAATCCAAGCCATGTCAGAATTACCCAGTAGTAGTTGTATATTCATGAAAACCAAAGCATAACACCTGGCAAAATTTAGCATGCCACACTTGGACCTAACATTCACTCAAATATTTGTGAATCAGTTGCAGTATTTTACATACTGTATGAATAAACAGGTTCCTCTAATTCTTCTTAAATTGGTTGATTGGTATAGAAATGACTGAGTACCAATCAAATGGAAAAATGACTGTCTGAGATCAAGCTTTAGATCACACATATTAGAAGCTTATTCATAGTTTTAGAAAATGGTGTAACATTTGCAAATTCAGACATAGCCAATATTCAACACTGGAACCTAGCTAAAAGGAGACCCACGCCACTCACAATTGGTAAAGTGAAGGTATTTGTGGTTTTAAGACCACTCCCTAATGCTTTATCTTCAAGTCAATAAGAATTCTTCAGCTAAACATGTTCATCTTTGTGCAAATTCATATTAATCTGTTGGACATGCAGGTGGGCAATCCACACCAGCAGTTGGAAAACTACGAGCGTTCCCTTCAGATTTGTTATGATATTGACTCCAGGGTGTGTGGTTCTTATGGAAGTGCCAAACAACCTTTGCATGCAGAAGAAATGATCCAGGAACCAAAAGGATTCAGTGTGAACCCTACTGAAATTCTTTATCAATAAAGCACCCTGTATGTGTTAGGGCTGAGAGGGATCTGCATGCCGGAGAGCAGGTAGTTCCATTTGAATCTTTTCTTCTGTGTATCGTGTACAGAAAGCACAAGGAAATCTATAATACCCATCGCACACGCTTTCATACATCTTTCAGCAAGATATAAAATATTGAAGTGCATTAATACTGCACGAACCATAATATATAATTTTTTTTTTAAACAAAAGACCAAAGTCTAGGAAGAAATAAATATCTTAGGCTCTGTCTGACATGGAAAGGCTTGATACAAGTTCATCATATAACATTGACTTTTTTGGTGGATTTTATCACACACATCATTTTCTTTTCATTCACAGTGTTCTCCTGGACAGGAATTGCTTTGATGCTGATGAGGATGATATAGCACTCAAGCACTTTTCAGTTACTCTGAAACAGATTCTCTCACATTCCCATTACAGGAAAAATAGCTTTTTCTGTAGAACTGTAAATGCTGTTGCTTAATTGTATGGTTTTTTCTCTTTAGGAACTTCTCTGTAAGAAGAAAAGAAGGTAGGTAGAATAGAACCGGTAGAGTTTCTATGTAAATGCAAAGTCTAAATATCTAAGTAATAGATATTTTTCCTAGTGAATGACACTATTATTTTATCTTTATGGCTCAAACTCCTTTTTCAGTCAGTCTTGTCTTTGCATCTTTGAAATCTGTTCCACTTACTGTCCAACACAGATCAGAGCACTGCTGTAGTCCATCTGTTCTGAGACTGCTCTTCCACTGGGATAAGACCTGCTGTTATGATTTTGAGGCTTCAGACATAGAAATAAGCCCTCCTTCCTTCTCTAAATATAACACCGTTTTTCTGTAATCACTTCGTTATTCTGTGTGTCAAAGATAAGAACGATGAGCCAAATTTTGGTCATCCTGCTGCCAACTAGCACTTAAAATTTCATAGATGGCCTATGCCGTGCTAATCGTGAGTTTAGCATGGATGTTAGACACAGAGAGGTAATGTGCAAAAGTTGCCAAGTCTCATTCTGAGTGCTAAAACAGTCAGGCTGTGACTGCTGAATGCAGATTCAAAAGCAATCAAACTAGGTGAGCCTTGGGAAAAGGGAAATGGGAATGCTCACTAGATGAAAACCTGAATAATGCCATCTGAAACCGGTCTGGAGGGCTGATGCAAGTTGATTGCCTTCATCTTCATTTCTTTTTCATTTCCTGGAGAAAAAAAATCATAAATTCTCCAGGTAATGGTAGAACTGGTGGAATGTACAAATACAGATTTCACATATTTGCAATATCCAAACAAAGCAGCAAATCTAGCTTCGCTAATCTTGCCTTCCTGATTATTCCTCTAATGAAGAATTGGGGATAGCCTTGTTAGTGTAGAACATGCTTCCAGCCCAGCTGTGAGCAATACATCTGTCTACCACTGCAACGCAGTGTGGTAAGTATTAAAAAAGCAGAGTGATAATTTAATAGGGAAGACCAAAGTGAAGATTTCAAGGATCATTCATGCAATTCTTAATCATATAAAAACCATCTGTAAAACAGTCTCACTAGTAATTCCTTTAGAAGTGATGATCAATTACTAATTGTGGTCTCTAACCAGGTCCATGTTTTCAACAAAGAGCTTTAAACAATTGCTGCAGGATGACGTAATAGAATAGTGCTCAGGCTGATCACTAAAAAAAAGTCTGGATGATTAAAAAACTTTACAGATAAGTTTGGTACTCACATTTCCCAAATATCCATTGTACAAATGCAAAAGACCTAATGCTAAGTTCAGGAAAGAAAATGTTTGAGACACAACAGCACTGCAAGGTTGGCTTTCACAAGATCCTGCCAATAGTAAAGGATCTATCATCCATGGAATAATTTAAAACTTTTAAAAATAATTGGGAATTAAACTGAAGCAACGGAAGCTTTCCCTGTGAGTTATTATCAACTTAATAAGCTACTATTTTATCACCATGCCCTAAAAGTGGAGCATGGCTTCAGTAAAATCCTAGTTCAATACAATTAATGAAAGTGTGTTCAGTCATATTGTATATGTTTCACAACTGGAAATCATATTTCACCTAATATACAGTGTCCCTAGACTTAGCAATGAGCAACTTATGAATAATGAATTTCACCTTATAGAAATAATTCATCTTTGAAAGCTTTCTATTAAAATATCTTTATTGTTACTAATGTCTCTGTCATGTCTTCAGCAATGAACAAGACCAAAGAAAGTAAAAAAATTGTACTGGAGACAGCTTGTGGGTAACGATGGCCGTAAGAAAGTTTTTTGTTATCTATCTTCTCTATGTTAAAGACAGAGATCAGCTGATACTCTGAGGTGTGCAGGTTTGCATCCCTTTCCAATCTCCTGAAGTCTATTATTCAAATTTTGGGATAAAAGACACTTAGCTATTGTTCAGAGAAAGCAGTCTTTCAAAAAGGAGACTTGCTACATGATGACGGCACAAGATAGTACTAAAATTGAAGCTGATTCTAAAGAATTGGACATTATATCATCCTCATATTATTGAGTAATGCCACAAAGCATGGGATGCTGGACACAGCGAGGTCATCAAATCGGACAAGCCAAAAACTTCACGCTTCATGCACCTTGGCCTCCATTGTGATATATGCACTTACAAAACAGAACAACAGCAACATTCTCAACTAAATGGTATTTCTATTTTTATACCACTTTTATGATCTTATTACTGGATAACTGGAAAAGTATTTTCTAATTATGTAAATCCTATAGCACAGTTTGGATATGCTTTGCTTGTTTGTTCATCTTTGGCAGGATATATAATCTATAATGTAGATTAAAGTCTTTAAGAATTTAAAAGAAGCTAATAAGCTCCCTGTATGTTTTTTTTATTCTACTCTTAAAGGCTGCATAAAATAAAATTTAGAGGAAGAAGAGAGAGATTTTTACAAGCAAAGAGAAGATTGTTTTACAATCAAATTATTGCAAATCTTGAAATTTGGAAGCTGCTTTCCCTGCTGTATTATTTACATTGGTATTAGATGCTATTTTGGCCAATGCTAAGATATCAATATAAGAGAAGTATCTGGGAAAGAGAAAAAAAACAGGACATAAATTAAAATTTTCAGTGAAACCCCACCTCTTGCTTCACTGATGACTAGAAAAATCAATGCCTTTTTGGTTTTGCTGATCCATTGCTGAGTCACAGTCCTAAAATAAAAATCATTTCCTTCCTGTTTGTTCTAGAAACTTCAAAATTGCCTCTTAGCCACAAATCAGAAATGATAGAGTCACCTCGGCCATTCAAGAGATCTTGAAAGTGATTGCAATAATCAGGCAAAGTTTTTAATGAAGTACAGCTGTAATGAACATGCACACATTTGCACTGCAGAATTTTCCATTGGGACACAATATTCTCCCTTACTGTAAGTTTTGCAGTAGCCAAGCGACATCAGTGTTGGTCATGTTGTCCTCCTTGCCTGTAGTTCTCCACTTTACTAACCCTCACCCTCACATGCCTAAAGATGTACGGAGCCGCAGACAAGATGCGAGTCCGAAGCTCAGGAGATGAGTGCCTCTACCATTGACTCCACGAAGTGGCCTTCAACAACTTATTTACTTACCAGGTTTGTGCCCTTGCTCTTCCCTTAACTTCTGGGGACTAACTGGATCATTGTTTCCACATATGTGCGTACACCAAGCCTCAGGCTAGCACACCTTTATATCCTGCTATATATTAGAAAGATTCGTTATGCTGTGGTTCTAGGATTATCTAGATCTCTATCCTCTTTTCTAGTATCTCTGAGTGTGCTCACCTCAGGTGTTGGCCTTTTAAACTCTAACTTGAGGTTAATAACCTCTGTGGCAGCTTATTTCACTGTCCTGATCCAACTGGTTTATCTCATTTTACTTTTTCCCCTTCAGAAGTTTGAAACCAAGGGAATTTATAGTTGCCAGACTCCTTTGTGTCTATGTGTATATATATATGTATCTATACGTAAATATTTACAATGTGTAATGATAATAAAATACTTAATTTATAATAATAGTTTATATGCATACATGCTTACATTTTTATCTGGATGAATAAGCTTTAAAAGGAAAAAAAAAAAAGATTTTTCAGCGAGTTGACACAAACATCTCTCTCATTGAGTTTCCTGCCTTTCTGTAAGATCACCATGTGTCACCCACAGTGCTGTGTGTGGGTGCTCATAAACAGTCTGTGTAAAAGGAGCACCCAAAACCTCAGCGGGTGTTTGCCTGACAGCGATCATGCGAAGGAGGAAGACAACCGCCAGCTGGATTAAAGAGTAACCAGGGAATTACAAAGCCTTTTGAAACAAAGGAGTCATCTTGAAAAGAAGTTTAAAAGAAGCATGAAAATCAATAACAATGGGGAGACACTTTGTCACGGGGACAGGGCAGGAGACAACCAGATTTGACATTGCCAGAAGTTGTCCCATCGACATCGCAACCTCCATCTGAGACCCAACAGAGTATCCTCCTTGCTGAACACCATGAAGAGCCCAAACCCAACTAATGGGCTCATTAGTGCAGGGCCAAAAAGTCCCCACACCTGGGGTCTGTGGGTGTTAGTGTGCGTGTGGCTTTCTCATCAGCAGGTAGACTAGCAGATCGTCAGGGAAGCACGGTTGGTTGACCAAGAACCTGGAGCACCCGCGGCTTAACAGTAAGCGAGGAGGGGGACGTGTTCTCCAGGAAGAGGGAGGTGGTTGCTCTGTGTGGGGTGTGTGTGTGACTGTGTGTATGTGTATATATGCTTAGGACTTTATAGAACTAGTTGTAGAAAGGTGCATAGAAATTTCTAGGTGGATATTAACATTTCCTAAGTCTCCAATATTGTGGCTTATCCATACACTGCTGATAGAGATCCTGAACATATAATTTACTGCTTGCCAGTTAATTAAAAACCATTAACAGATCAATACACCAATCCTGATCTGATTTATTGAGCAGCTATTCCCTGCGACAGAAGTGACCTAAATCAGAGTATCTTCTTCAGGCACCTACCAAGGCTACCCCTTGTGTTTGTCTGGTGGTACTTCCTTCACCAGAAAACAGTCTTTTAAAATCTCACATCACTTCTTTCTCCTTCTTTGCTGAATCAACTATTTCTGAACATCTTTGTTTTGAAGGATCCCTGCAGACCAAACAAACCTAACCAGCAGCCCCCTGAGAACACTAGATTGCTCTGGCGGGGTAGGTGAGAGCCGTCTCAACCCATTCTTTTGCCATTTGTATCTGGACAACACCTTGTTGGGTAACCCAACGTATTTATACTGTAAACACGATAACCAAAATAACCAGGCCAACATATGGTACTCATAAATTATTACAGGAAAGTCCTATATCTGTCAGATGCTGTCAGTGAGCAAGTTCCAGGGAAAGGCAACTGTCCCCTGAGCTACTGGATACTCACAGAGAAGGGGTTTTGACTTATTTATTGAGCACACAGGTTAAAATGTTTTCTTTCAAAACGCAAAAGAAAAAGAACTGTCGTCATACCTCCCCAACCTTTTTAGCATGTGTCACTACGCACTTCCCTTCCTTCCTTCTCCTTATCCATCAATATCCTCTCAGGCTGACAGCCTTTAAACCATATATACGGTGGAGATGTTCGGTCCAAAGCCTAGTCCCAAGTAAAATCCTTGAGACACTTATTGTGTGGATTTAGGGACTTCTGATTACTGGCTGCTTTGATCTTCCGATGTGTTTGTAGCGCTCTGAATTGCTAACATAAACCCAGGCCTGGCTCTGAGTTTTGCAGTGATGCCCTCAAGCTCTCTAACGATCTAATGCTGCATAGTGGTTTCTGACACCTGTAATATTACATGGCTTTAGTAACATATGATGCTGTTGTTACAACTCTGGCTCCTGGAAATGCCCCATTTTTGGAGGCATTTAGGCTTTCACCCAGCAAAGGACAACTTTTCTAGAGCTTCTGATTAAAGGGAAAAGCTTGAAAATGTGACATGAAAGCATCCTACCAACTCTTAACTAGCATGCAAATGTGATAATCTAAAAGTCTAATGTTTCAAAAGTCTCTTGTTTTGATTCTGAGGGTAAATGTATGATTTTGACTGCTTGTGATCAGGACTGCAAACTAAGCACAGTGAAAACAACAATACATGGAGAACTCCCAATGGGCAAAGTAAACAAATTTAATTATGGAAAACAGTTTTGGCTGTTTTTTCCACCTAGCTTTTAATAACCACATGTGAAAAAAGCAGTAGGTAACATCTTTGTATCTACACTGAATTTTTTCACGCTGATTTGTTCATTTTACAATGAACTTCTGACAAAAAAAAAGTGATAAATGCTAGCTCTCGCTCTGGCAGTGGCTGAATGAGGAAAGAATTCCTCTGATGGCTGAATGAGGAAAGCAATCCTCTGATGTCCCGAGGAACAAACTCACTGCCAAGTGCTCCTGGTGCACTGGCTGATAGACACGAAGACACACTGTTGTAAATCTTCACAAATAACAAATCAAAATATTGTGCTTCCAAGGGAGAGCAGAATACAAAAGGCAAAATACTATCAGTGCCACGCCTGGTGAATATGACTCATTTTGTGCAAAGACCAGGCTTACAGACAGCACAAGGACAGGCTCTGCAGAACCCCTTGGCATGGTCTCCACTGCCCGTAGCTGCTATTTCCCAGGGACCAGATCGAGGGATTTCATCACAAGCCTCCACCATTGGTTGCACGGACTGACAGCAGCCAAGACGAAGCCCCGAGAAGTGCAATAGCCTGGTCAGCCACCAGCTCCCTTCTTGCTCTTCCCATACCGAGGTGCGACGGGGTCACCCTGCGCTACCCCCACGACGTGCGTTGCTTCAGACTTGGACACGAGCGCCAAGAGAAGAGGAAGCTCCCTGCGATGTTGCTGCCTTGTGTACTGCACACCACGCAAGGACCAAGGACGATCTGGCTCTGTTTGCTAGTTTGCAGCTTTGCTAATATTCCTCTATCGTACCAGCATCTTCTTAAGCCTGTGCCTATTAGGTTTTTGGCTTAATCATCTCTTCAGCGTTGTTTAATCTTCTTGAAGACTTGATCTCCAGAAATAAACAGCTTGCAATAGAAAAATGTCTATCATGGCTTTATATTCATGTATTCATACCCTTCTTGCCACATTTTATTAATGTGTTTATTTTAATAGATAAGATCCAGCTTATGAAACCAAATTATAACACACACTACCATGTTCAGAATTCAAATATTGACGTGTCCTGATCTTATCATGCAGAGAATTCATTGAATATCCTTAGTTAAATGCTTTCTCTCATTTAAAGAAACAACTGGATTTGAGAAATACTGCAAACTCAAAATAATTTGAAGCAGTCAGTGAACTTTAATAAATATTAGTTTACAGTCAATCTGGCATTTATTCTCTGGCTTCTCTTCCGCCTACCATCTATTGTCTCAAAGTGGTAAAATTATTACCAGCAAATAGCTTTTTTTTACATTTTATTTCCACTGGTAAATTAGTATTTGGCAGTATCTTGTACTGCATTTTATACCAGTGTTGCAATGTAATATTAAAATGTAGCTGTAGTATGAAACAGAGTCTTGCTTCGGAGACTTTCCCATCTCTTAGTAATTTTCATCCTAGACTTTCACAGTTTAAAACCAAAGAAAAAAGTACTGTTTCCCCCCAACTGTCAGTTTTGAAGACTAAACCAGGAAATAGAAATTCACGGTGAATTCCTCAAGCATAAAGCTAAAGAATTGCTTTAACTCAGCAATAAAAGGTCTACAACTGGGTCTGTTAACTATCAAATAGTTAGTGATGAAGAAAACAATGAAGAATCTGTCAGACTTTTGTTAGCTGTGCACCAGCAACAGCAAATCCAAGCTGCCACTGGGATCACACCTATGTAACAACCATTTTGATCTCAGTACTATAGTGTGTGAATATATTGATCCTCGTGATGCTGTGGGAGCTTGGGAGCTACTGATGTTTCTGTTTTACAGGTGGGGAAGACAAGTACCGAGAAGCCATGTAACTTGGCCAAGGCCAAACCACAAGCAGGTAGCACCTGCTAAAGCCAGCGCTCTTGTCCTAAACCCATACACTACGCATGTATACGTGACTGCCAGTCATCTTCTGTGTCCTATAATGTGTCTATGTACCAAGTACTGAACAAAATAATCAGGTACAACAGGAACATGAGCAAGGTGATGGTGACTACTGTTACAAACTAAGGTCACGGCTACCTCTCTCTTGATGTGTGTTTTTTATGACAACATGATGGTATTGAGAAGGAACCATAGTATGCATTTTTTTTGTGAACAGCATGGTTAACATCAGACAAACACAACTGTCAAAAGATCTTGAGCTATTCTTACTATATTTCTGATGAACACCAAAGTTTAGTACCTGTAATTTTGCTTATTCACTCTCCTATGTAGAATCATAGAATATCTCAAGTTGGAAGGGACCCATAAGGATCATCAAGTCTAACTCCCTGCCCCTCGCAGGACTACCTAAAACTAAATCATATGACTAAGACCCTCATCCAGATGTTCCTTGAACTCTAACAGGCTTGGTGCCATGACCACTTCTCCGGGGAGCCTGTTCTAGTGACCGACCACCCTCTCAGTGAAGAACCTTTTCCTAATGTCTCATCTGAATTTCCCCTGATCCATTTTCTCGTGACCTATCACTGGTCACCAGAGAGAGGAGATCAGCACCTCCCCCTCCGCTGCCCTCCTTGAGGAAGGTGTAGACTGTGATGAGGTCCCCCCTCAGCCTTCTCTTCTCCAAGCTGAACAAACCAAGTCACCTCAGCCGCTCCTCACAAGTCTTGCCCTCGAGACCTTTCACCATCTTGATTGCCTTCCTCTGGACACACTCTAATAGTTTGATGTCCTTATATTGAGGCACCCAAAACTGTACACAGCACTCGAGGTGCTACTCTAGTATATCCATCTCTCTCTGTAGGACCTCTCTACCTTCGAGGGAGTCCAAAGCTCCCCCTAATTTAGCATCATTGGCAAACTTACTTAATGTACATTCAATTCCTGCATCCAGATCATTTATAGAAACATTAAAGACCACTGGCCCTAAAATTGAGCCCTGGGAGACCCCACCAGTGACTGGCCTCCAGCCTGATGTAACCCCATTTACTATAACTCTTTGAGCCTGACCTATCAGCCAGTTGCTCACCCATACAGATCCCTGCTTTTTCTTAGTCCTATGTGTTGCTTCCTACTGTTTGCCGCTATGCAGATATTTAGTGTGCATTCCCTTTCTTTTCACGAATCTCTGAAAATAAAATCACGTTTGAGAAACTTGGATGAACAGGATGGCTATCAGTGCAAATAGACTTTTTGTCAACTTCATGTTCTTCCTAATGTATTTGGGTCCACAGACACTCCCATCCACTGGGAGAACTACTCTTCCTGCTCTGTTACTCCACTGATCTTTCGCCCTTCCAGGTCTGTTTAGCACTTAATCCTCCAAGACCTGCCCATGGGAATTAATAACATTTAATCTGCCCCAAAGTTATCCTGATGCTCCTTATGTCCCTGGGATATGTCACACAAAAGATGCAAAGCTACATAAACCCTCAGCAATCCTTTATTGGCAGAAGGATAGAGTAGATAACTTAATACAGCACTAAGACAGAGTGAGAGGTCATTGCAATACAAATGACATGTTCTGGGAAGTGAATTTAACCATCTGAGGAACACGTTGATAGTCAACGTATGTACTGCTCTTGAAAAGGCAAAGTGCTGTTATGAATTCACAGCAGATTTCTCAAAGTTGTTTATTTTATTCCAGTGTTTTGGCAACATGTTCCTCCTTTCTTAATAAAAGCTCAGGAAAGTATAAACTAGTAAGACTAGCAAGGAAATTAACTGGGTTTTGCTGTTTTTTCTACACTTCTTTATTATCTGATTTTTTTCCCTTCTCCCCCCACCCCCGCCCCCCAAATCAGTGATCTTCCCAGGGTTTTTCTTGTCCTCCACAGATCAGATTGCTGTTTCAGCAATTCTACTTGATCCATATACTGCTTTCTACAATAACATTTATCTTTAAAATGTGAATTAGATTTCTGATTGAATTTTCACTATAAAAATACAAATTTTTTTAAAAAAAGTCTCTTTGAAAGGAAAACAAGACTTTAGGGACTAATAAAAAGAATGGCTTCTGTAAGTCACTGGATGATTGATTAAAATGAGGGAGGAGGGGAAATGGAGTATTAGTCAATTATAGACTGACTGTGAACCTCCAGCATGAAGTCTTGTGAGAAGGTAATCATAGTCCTACAAAACACTGAGCAAGGAAGTTCTAGAGAAGAGAGCAATACTAATGCCACTAGCAAGAGCTCATAAAAAAGACCAAATACAATGGTTTTAATCTGTTTTCAAACAAGTGAGTTTCAAACTGGAAAGTTGAAGAGAAAGTACAAGTTGAAAAAAAGACACAGAATATAACCTAACTATGAATCATTCAGTCTGTAAATTAGATTTCTAACTGTAAAACCAGAATGAACCTTTCACCTGGAGGACTGGGAGCAAGAAATCAAACACAACAGGATGGAGTTATCTAAATAATGATATGGATATTTTGTTTATGTCCATGCTGATGAATTAAAGCAAGGCAGGCACTGATCCTGAAAGCCAAGTGGCACAAACTGGCTAGTCTTCATGCTTAGGCTTAATCCCTTCGTGATGAGCTTCATGTTAGAAAAAACTAGTTGGAATGATCCAAACAAGGTGGGGAGAAAGCTAACAGTTGCCCTTTAGAGATGTCGATGTATTTTACTAGAGTCCATCATTTAGTGTTCCTGCTTGGCCTCTGTCCTTGCTTAAAATATACCTCTCTAATCACAATTTCCCCTACCCCAAAAGAGAAATGCTACTTCTTTTTTCCTCTTCTTGAATTTGCAGCACTGAAGCTGTTTCATATGTTTTACAGCAGCATCAGATCCTTTGTAAAGATGCTGAGCATAGTGACTGGGTTTCTGATGATGACAGATCTGTTCTGGTTGATACTTCAAACTGTGCGTGGTTTCAAGATGAGAAGATGTGGGCAGTGCGTGATGAGGACAGTAAAAGCTGACCAGACATAAAGGATGGAGTGAAATTGCACATGGAACCATCAGCTCTGCTCTTGAGTCTGACCTCCCCCTGCTCACACAAAGACAGACTTACTTTTCAAAGCTGAATTCCTTGGAAAATTCCTGCTTGTCTTTAAGAGGAGAATGCTGTAGGGAAGCAGTGGGAACAGATGAAAGGAATGCACCAGCTCGAATCGCTGTGCTGTATTGCAGCTTAAAGGGGCTCTTAAATATGTCATCCTCTCCTATTACTTTTCAAAATATCACTCAAAATAATGAGTGTAGAAGAACCTTGTGTGAGAATTAGGGCCTCCTGGTGCCTGGTGCTGCACAAACACGTTTAGAGACAAAGCCTACATCTGCATGGGCATATGGCTAAAGCAAACTGGAAAGGTTTCTCGTTGCAGTGCAGTAAGTTATACTCAACACATAATACAAATTATGTTTGTCATTTGAAAGGGAAAAAGAGAGCAACAGTTTCAGTTCTGTCTTTGTCACTCAAAATTATTGACAGCTTTAATGCTTTGTATTATCTTTAAGCAGTCATGCTGAAATTAAATGCCAAAATAAGCGATGTATTTGCCAGCTGATGTGGAGTTCTGAAACGTGCTAGTTGCTTTGTGGGAGGAGAGTGGATTTTGTCCTCAGGGAAAGGAGATTTTCTGTGCTACAGAAGTGGCTCTGTAGCACATCCTTCTCTGCCTAAACAATGTGACTCATCTGCTCTCAGTCTGGAGCTCTGCAAATTATGGTATTGTAAAAACATGCAAAGTTCACACTAAGTTCACAGAGCTACAAAAATAAGCTGTTTCCCGAGCAATGGATGATCCAGCAAGCAGAGCTCTGTGCTGGAATTCAGCAGTCCTGAATGCTGCTCTTGAATATGCTACTGATCTTGTGACTGACTTAGGAGAACTGCCTTCTCTCTTAAATCTCTTTTCCTTCCCTGTCCTTGTCTTCTTAAACACACCATGTGCAATGTCTCAAAGGTGAAGTCTGTGCTAGCCATCAATACTGATAATCATTTTTCCAAACTTATCATCACTTTAAATGCTATCTTCTCTTTGGCCATGACAGATCCTAACTTGGCCTGGTCAGATCCATTCTAGATGCTGTCATAAGATCATTTTTCCAGCTCATCAATTTGATCATATCAGCCTTCTCTCCATGCTGCCTGCATGGGCTTTCGCTTCCCTGCTGCATCTAATAGAGGTTTCTCTTCGCTGTCAACGCTCTCTGCATGCTGTCCTTGGTCATTATCCCCAATTCAGTGACAAGAGGGAGGTTCTCCTTCTGAGTGAGTGGTCATTCAGATAACCCGTTTGTGCCTTTTCTCATGCTGCATCTAATGCTGGGGAGAAAGTTTCCTTGAGACCTGCCAACTAACTCACTTTTCTCTAAAACAACTTGCTTTCCCCACTAGGTATTAAAAAAAAAAAAAAAATTCCCACGTTTGCCTGCTTGTATGCTGCTTTTACTGCTTAGCCAACATCAGCTCCTTGTTTCCTTTTGTTCCCCATCTACCCACTTGTCTCCCTTTGTTTTCCCAGGCTTTTCACCTCGATTGTAAGGTCTTTGGAACTGAGACAGCCTTCTGATCCGTGCTTGTACTGTGCTCTTCTGATTCATGTGGCAGGGTCCCTGGGTGCTATGGCAATACGAGCAGTAAAGCACTGAATGACAGCTTGGTTTAAGCATCACAGGAGAAGAACAAGGGGAGAATGAGAGCTGAGAAATGCAGGAATAGTCTCCAGGTGTGTTTTCCTTTTTTAAGCCTATTCAGTGTGGAACTGAATTAGCTGAAGAACAAAGCAACAGTACGTCACGAGAGTTTAGAGTAAGAGCTTGAACCTTTCTCAGGACCCTGACGCTTCCTCATGGCCAGTTTCTGAAGAAGTCCAACCTTTTCCAGTGCTTCCAGATGTGCTTGCACAGCTGGCACAATGCAGTGGGGAATTAGGCCCATCCTGTGACAGATTACCAATCACTTCACTATGCTGAAGGTTTTTAAGCACATTACACTTGATTTCAGGATGTCTAGTCCAAAGCTTGATATTTACAAAGTACCAAGAACTGCTGCCAAATAAACAGAAAACATGTGTAAATCATACTTAGTGGAAAAAAGAATGATTATGTGGTGAAGGCACTGGACTGGGTTCAGGAATTAATCCAAATAATCCTCAGGCGCAGGGTTCTTTTTCTCCTTGGCCACAGACCTTCTGTGACTGCGAGCAAATTACTCATTATCTGGCTCTGACAAAGTCAGAAATGTTCTTACAGACCTTCATGGAGCCCAACTAGTTCTAATCATCACTGTCTGCTCTGCATGCTGTGTTTTACACCATTTTTATAGGGACAGTCACTTTTGTATATCTGCCCAACTCAACAGATGACCATACACAGAAGTGTATATCGCTGAAATAACAATGCTGTTCTAGCACATAGTAGAAAATATTCAGTGGGAAATGTAGAAATGGATTCTGAATGAAGATTTTAGCCTGCTTCTGAGCGACTTCTGCCTGGCAGTACTCCTTATTCATGCACTGCTCTTGCTGACAGCGTATCGATACCCTTTGTTAAGGTTTTCTGTCCCATAAAAGCTTCTAGGACTAAACCCTGACATTTCAACAGACCTAAAAGTTTCTAAAAATGTGATAGAAAGAGTCATAGGGGACAAAGCACTTGGATTACCACTAATGCAACAGTGTCACTAGAAGTTTTGCAAATTACTAAGTGTTGAAATGTGTGAGCGCACAACTGATTCCCTCTAACTGCTTTCATAAGCTTCATGCAGCCCAAAAGAACCGTGCTATAAACCTTCTGTTAGGTGCTTCCCAGTGACATCAATACTCTTTTGAATCAAAATTAAATTATGCACTTACTGGAAGTTAATATCCCTGAAATTCATTTAAAAAGTCAATTTAGTATACATGGTATTTCAAACAGCCATAGTAGTGTCATTGCTAAAAAAACCCCACCCACAAATCTATGGCTGCAATGTTTTTTCAGCTTCTGGTTAATAAAATCTTGATTAGGAGGACTCAGCCAGTATGTCCACAATGGTAAATTCAAAAGAGGTATAATCAGTTTATTAAAGCTTGTATTCCTTTGCAATTGTCTGATAAATTGGCAACGTGGAAACCTGTAACATACTTCTGCTCTTTTTCCAAAATGAAACTAAGAGCTGCCGTAGGCGGAGACTGTCTATTATCTGTAGTGTATCATTTAAGCACAACCACTTTCATTTTTTACAATAATTAAATTTCTTAAATCTATCATTTTCTCCAGGGTTACTGTACAGCCTTTCTAATGCAGAGCTCTCTGCTTTTGATCAGTAAGAGAAGGGGAGTGATAGAGATACTGCCAGGGAACAGTAACTGTCTACATGTTACTTTGTAGATTTATTCTCTCCAAATATTGTTTGAAACTATTTTCAAAGTGGAGTCAGAAAGACGACAAAGTCCTAGACCTTGCTGCTGTTATAAAACCAACAGCACAAACAACAAGAAGGTGTCTTTCACTAGCATTAGTAAACGAGAAATCAACACCTACGTACCAGTTGCACCTTTGAAAGTCTCTCCAAACGTCTCTACTTGATTGATTTGACTGTGCAACAAGTTCTGGGGCAGGGTGGAAGAGACAAGTTTCACAATACATTTCTTTGCCAAAGCTGGAAGAGGCTGCAATAGTCAAATTCTAGTTGTAGAAACTAGTAACAGGCAGAATCCTCAGAAAGGGTAAGGATTGATGCCTCAGCTGGACACGGTATTTAGTTAAGTAATTGAAATCCTCTGCATGAGGCTCCAGTTCTCATCCTCTGATGTCTGATGTTTTCCCATGACACAGAGGACACTGGTGTGTGCATTCGTGCCTAGGAATTCAGCCTTGGACAAGCATTAAGGAGTAAGGAGGACTTATTGTGGTCCTCACTACTGGCATTTTACAATATACTAGAGGAGGAACAAGAGAAGAGGACCTTGCTCTAACATACAGTGCTTCTCTCATGCCTCATAACAGACCTGTTGCAACCAGATGTCTGCTAATGAGGCAACTTCCATGGCTGGAGGTAGAGCTACTTCTACCAGCTTTCTGTCCCCCAGGCACTCTGCAAGGACAAGTCTCCAGCAGACACCTCTGGGCATCGCAGATACCCTCAGCAGCACACAGAAAACCTGCTCATAGGCCCTACAGTCCCATATAATGTGGAAATGGAAGTTTTTCTATGCTTTCCACATTAAAATGTATGTGTGCTTATGTTCTTCCAAGGATGCACTGTTGCTCTGTGCCACATATCACTTATATAATTTGCTTTGTATTTGCTGGAATGAATGGAAATTGTTCATGGAGTGTAAGTCTATAATTGTCTCATTTCCTTTTTCTTTGTATGAGCTTACAAACCTGCCTTTTCAAGACAAGGATAATCAATTGCTGTTGAAGACTAGTTGGGTTATACGAAGAGAGTTTCAGTACTTCTCATCAGCATTTTTTCACTACTTAAATAAAACAGCTTTTTAAAAACATATGCGCCAGTGATCTTTACAGCAGAGGAGATAAGCTTGAAAGACCATGAAAAAAATTAATCGATTTATACTTGAACATAGAGTTAAAGTTATGCTTAACCTAGTAATAGTTTAAAAAGGACTGGCTAGTTCAACCTGTGATTAAAATGGAAAATCTCACTTTTTGCCCCTTACTTAGACATGATTTGTTATTATCAGGCACATGAGCAAAGAGTGTTCCTCAGCTGCTCAGTCTATCCATTGGTGAACCATGCATTTACAAACATAATTACACTTCCCTGTACTGCTATTCCTCCTCTTAAATCAAGCTTCAAAGCTTCTCCTCCAAGAGACTGCTAATTCCCCTCTCTTCTCAAGTCCTCTCAACTGCTCCCTCATGCTATGAGCTCTTACAGTTTCTTCCTCTACACACACCCCACTTTGCTTCCTTCTCCCTCTCTGTACCATGGCACCTTTCATCCATGTTTAGCTTAGCTCTTTTGCTATGCAACTTTCCCACAGCCCTTCCTAAACCTGCTTCTCAAAAAGTACTTCTTGTAAATACAGCCTCAGGAAAAAGTACTGTCCTGTCCTAGTCACTCTCCAAATTGCATAAAGACATGATTCTCTATTCACTGTCATCCTGTCCAAGCACTCTGGTTTTGGATCTTGTAAATCTTTTAACTGGGTTCTGTCATAAAATCTTTCAGCCCGAGACCTGGGTGAAATGGCAAACGGCATGAGCAGAGCCCAGATTTCAGCCTTTATGTGATAGCCTGCTAGAAAGAGATTGCTCCTATGTCTACATAATCTACTGAAGAGCAAACACTGTCTGTGTTCTGCTCAGCACTGTGACTGTGCACAGTCCTCTATAAATCATCAGCACTCATACATACAGCTATCCAAACAGCTTTGGGGGAAGAGCACTGCTTTCTCCTTTAGATAAAATACCATGAAAACTTAGCGATCAAATTAAATATTAAGTGGACAAGTCAAAAAAAGTCATCATTAAACTCTTATTAAGAAAGTGTGGGCACAAAAGGATAATGGAGGGAAACATCACAGAGCTCTAATATTGGGAATTTTTTCACACTACTAAACCTAGGGGGAATTTCTTTCTAAAGAAAAGAAGAATTCTGTTTCCATAGTAACTCAGTGCTAAGGCCCCCTTACAGTCCAAATTTAGAAGAATTATATGTGCGGGTTTATTCAGCATACTACTGTGCACTTGAGGCTACGATGAAACCACTAACCTCATTGCATTTGGGATGTCAGGTTGAATTTGAACTGGGACTGACAATATTTCGAGCAAGTCCAAGTATAACCCTAAAAAGTAACAGCATGCCTTAAATACAAAAGAGAAATTATAGGTGATAACAGGGCATAAACTACCAGCTTGATAATGACTTGAAATATCAAAAAATGCTACCAAATGGCATAGCATTTAAAAATGAATCATTTTTATCCCAGTCCTGACATTCATTTACTCATTCCTATGAAACAAGGTTTGTCAGTGGTGGTTCTTTCCCCTGTACTGTATAGATTGGCAGTACGTAGAAGCTGTTCTGCCTTTATTCAGGAGAGAGGTCACGTAACCTGTGCGCAGTGAGGTATTTTACTGCAGCTTTTTGAGCTGTTATAAGTGATACATGAGGACAATACATCTGAGTCTGTAAAGAAGTCTCAGCACTTTACCTGGCAGTGCTTTGCTTGTGTTTTTGAAACAGTTAAAAAAACCCATCAGCCCAGCAAATAAAAGCACCACCTGCTTAACCAATGCATTTAATGTCCTTAAAAACAAGTGGAGGATGGTATGGTAGCTCTGAAATGTGTCAGTTCTGTAATCAGTCAGAAGGTGCTCAGCAGAGGCAAAGGGAAGTTCAGGTGGCAAGAAAGGGAAGGTAAGAACAGAGGTACCTTAAGGAGGATGAGGCTCATTAGAAAGGGGGAAAGCGCTGGTGCAGTTTTAATGTCAAGTCCTCAAAGCACTGCTTGAGCTTGGTAATGACTATATGAGCTATAAGCTCAACACCTTTGGCTGGAACAGATAAGTGGAGTCTTTCCCTGCTCTCAGCAGTACTCAACAGTGTTTTAACCACATTACATACAGACTATGGCCAGCTCTGTGGTGTTAACAGCAATGAAGTATTGAAAAAAAAGTGTTGCTAATTTTCCCACTGTGTCAGATATTTGAGAAACCATCAGCAAACTGAGACACCTAAGCGTGGTGTGTGTCAAATACCTCTTTACACTAGAGGGAAGAAGTACTTTAAAACAGACACCTTGCTCGGGTTGTTGATTTTTTACATCATCTGTCCAATTTGAGGATCAAATCTGTAAACGTTTAACTTGCTTTGATCGCAGTATCATTTTGCTACACACTTTGTCCTACGCTCTCATGCTTTGTCTCTGCTCCAAAGCTCATGAGGGAGAAAATGACCATCGTAACCTTGAACATCAAATGAGCAAAAGCCTGACTTTTGAGCTAAAGCAAAAAATTACATTAGTTATTAGTAAGTAGCTGACTTCTGGATCTATATGGGTAGGAGGCAATTACATACAATAAGCCAATGTATTAATACAGACTGCAGCTAATTCAGAGTTACAGAAAGAGCAAAATGTCTTGTGTGTGTGGGTGTAAGTATGCCAATAAAGTGAAACCACCTACTTACACTAGCAAGCTTTATCTTTGCTTCAGTATCAACATTTCAATTGCCTTTTGCAGGAAATAAAAGGAAAGTAAACACATTGCATCTGATCATCTTCCAACTGATTCCTAAAAAACCTGAAAAGACAACTAAACAACAAATTAAAGCTCCTTTTAACACTTTCACCTTCGTCAGAAAGACAAATTGAGGTACTTAAGCATCAGTCTCTTGGGAAACTGCTGAAGCTGCAGAGAAAACTAATTGGCTGACTATAATTTGCATATAACTATTAAATATTAATAAGGTTAATGTTTTGTGAGGTTTAACCAGGAGTCACTGTATAGCAACTATCTAAATGCTTTGTCCAGGAACATGGTGCAATGTAAATTGCTGCGTCCAGCTAAGCACTGGTGCAACCTCTTGTAATTCTAGTCTGTCAGGTCCAGAAAAGGCCATAGGGAGAAAGAGGAAAAAAGGATCCAAACGCCCTCTTTATCTGCCTCCCACCCCCACAGCAGCAATGTGAGCAGTGCTGGCACTGTAGCCCGGTGGTGGTGGTGGTAATTTCTCTATTCCCAAACTACCCCAGGGTGGCCTTTCTGCCTAATTCCCATCACAGCTTGGAAGACAGCAAGAGGGGATGCAGTGCAGACCCCGTGTGCCAGCTGCCCGAGCGCCTGGGTTACATACGATATGTATCTTGACCACTCAATTAGTCCAAAAGTAGCATTTCCACAGCAAAGCCAGGCTGTTTTACTGGTCCATATATTTTCAAGATCATTTTTGTGCTAGGAGGGAAGACATTTCTACAGAAGTACATCAGTCACAGGAGGACTTAGTGCATCAGCAGCATCAGCAGGACTGGACTGCTTCTGTACTCTACCCTGCATGCTTACAACAAATGTGTGCTTTCCAGCTAACTCGGGCTTAAAAATATCTAAAAAAGGATTTACATCTAAAGTTCAGACTAATTGTGCCACGGAAAGCATCACTTAAATGAAATCAATAAAAGGATTGAGTCTGATAACATAGGCTAATCTGTTCTTTGTTTCTCTCCTTCCCACCCAGGGTAACCAGGCAGCAGATGCAGGGATAGTCCAGAAACCCCACAGTGCTCCAGATACTGCTTCCTCGCAGTCATTCCCATGAAAGCGATGACTTCCAAGCCTCACACGTCAAGGCAGATGCCACCACGTTATCAGGCTGACACCCTGCACCTCTCCAAGACCACCAGGATCCGTGCGGGAGCAGGGGCTCTACATCGGCAGCAGCGGCAGGCAGCTGAGCATGAGGTAGCCTGTCATCGCTGAGCAGCTTGTGCGAAACAAAACAAGTATTAAGCGAACAATAAGAACTATGTTTCCAAAGGTGTTCAGTGAAAGTTTTTAACAGTGCACGCCTTTCCTTTTCCATGTAGTTCTGCCACCTGAATTGATGATACGGTAGGAAGTGACCCAATAAATCGGACAGCCATCTGCACAGTCGATTTAAGGGAAACCTTGTATTATTGCCAAGGTGAAAACAGCAATGCAGTGTTCTTCATCCTTCCTTCAACTGGGGAAAACCTAGGAGATTTGCAGTGTTAAAGCCATTGGAATTTTGGTTGAGCGGTGCAAATCTCTTCCTGCCAGTGCCCTTGTGCCTAAAAATTGGCATAAGTGAACATGAAGTTTTAAAAGGCTGGGTTTTTTAATGTAAAAGAAAACAGAAACATAAAAATGAGTCAGCCATTTGAAGACCAAGGTCAGAAAATACTTGCTAAAATACATTTTCCTTTCCATCCACTCTTGCCCCACAGCATATGAGCAAGTGTCATTGCTCTACAGCTCCCTGAGGAGGGGACATGGAGAGGGAGGTGCTGAGCTCTTCTCCCTGGGATCCAGTGACAGGACACATGGGAATGCTTTAAAGATGTGTCAGGGGAAGTTTAGACTGGACATCAGGAAGCATTTCTTTACCAAGAGGGTAGTCAAACACTGGGACAAGCTTCCTAGAGAGGTGGTCGACGCCCCAAGCCTGTCAGCGTTTAAGAGGCATTTGGACAATGCCCTTAATAACGTGCTTTAACTTTGGTCAGCCCTGAAGTGGTCAGGCAGTTGGACTAGATGATTGTTGTAGGACCCTTCCAACTGAAATAGTCTAGTTCTGTTCTATTCTATTCTTTTCTATTCTATTTTTATTGGCCATTTATCTTGGACATCCACCTTGGCCCTCTGGATATCCCACAATAACCCCCGCTTCTCTGAAGCAGATCTTTACTTTTTCAAATTCAGCTGCTACTGGAGCACTTACAAAAGAGATAAGACTCACAGAACCCTCTCAGGAAACAAATTACTGAGAATTTTTCTACCCTTCTCATCTGCACTAAGTATTTGCTTCCTTTCTCTCTTTCGCCATGGCCACAGCATAGCTGCACACACACACATACCCATCATGCTGTCAGAAACCAGAAGTGGGTATGAGCACATGCACAGTTAGGCACCTAGCTGCAAAGTGTATTGCAAAACCAAATTGCTATCTGCATGTAAAAATTCCTGATAAATATGTACCCATTTGGTATGCCATGGGCTGCTGCACGTGAGCAGCTGCATCCAATGAGAGTAGTGTATTTCTGTTTGGGAGTCTCTTGACAGAAGCAAATATGCATGCACTGAGCATCAAGCGTGCACAGTGATTCTGATGCTTTTAGGAAGGATCAGACCTACCGCTCCTGTGTAGACCATCTGTGTATCTGTGAGCCCATGCTGACAGAAGATAGACAAATGTGTGTTTCAAATAATTTGTCTTTCTAGGATTTTCATGAGTGGCTGCATAAATTTAATTATCCAGATTTTTCTTTTAGATAATAATTAATAAGTGTATATTCATCTGTAACATAGAATCAGTTATTAGTAGAGTCTCTGAAAAAGCACATTTCAACAGATGAACCACATTTAACATTGTGCAGATTTACTTTTTGCTCTGTTATACTTGTGAGAGGCCAGCAAAGTCAAAAGAGTGTGGTCAAAGGTTATTGGTATTACTGCAAGATTAGTTTACCCTGCAGATTTTTAATAACACTGGGGGCAATCTTATCCGTAAGATATCACAGCTTCCCTAACAGAGAAAAATCAAAAACCTTTGCAAATCGGCTAGACAGAGTACCAGAACTTCTCTGTGAAACTGAACACAGTAAAGCAGCTAAACATCCCAGGAAGAAGCCTATATTCCAAATATTCTTCCTAGCTCATGAACAAAGATCTAGGAATCCACAAAAGTTGTTATCCAGGCTTAATTTACTCTACAGTGCCTGCTCTGCTGTAAACTTTGCTTCATAATGGCCCTTTAAGGCCAGGTAGTTTGTAAGGCTATTTACTCCTTGCATGTGTCAAAGGCAGGCAGATAAGAAAGGAAAAAAAAAAATTGAGCGTTTCTTCAAAGAAAAGAAAATTACTCAAGGGGACAGCTGATATTTCCAATAAGAAAGGCATCAGAAACCATAAAGGACCCTGTCTCAAGATGAGGCAAAGCAATCTTACATTTTGGTTGGCTCAAAAAAGTTGGGGTTTTTATACTTGCTTGAGACTGAATGACTGAATAAGAGCTAGGGAGACTCAGCCTGCGTGGAGAGAAATCGCTTGTACAAAAACGTAGCTTTGAGAAGTGAGGAAAGATGTGCCACTGGGAAGGAGGAACAAGGATACCTTCCCTGTTGAGCCATCCCTTTCTCTGAAGATCCCCTCCATATTTATAATCACTACATCCCTCACAGCTACAGGATCTGGAGACCTCTCCCACCATGGGGAGAAGAAGGAAAAGGACAGCACAGGCAAGAAAACACCCATCAACCTCTAGCTGGAATGTAGATATAGCACAGCAAGTGAAGAGCACAACTCCAGTGCCTGGAGTGGCTGGAAATCCATGACAACACATTGGATGCATCTAGAAAGGAAACTTAGAAAGCCACAAGTGAGAATTGTAGGCAAAGGGGGGTATGAGATGAATTGGTACTTTGTGAACCATGACTACAAGGTTTACCTTGTTTCAAGGGACACTATGAAAGCTAAGGTAGACGACGATCATAGAGACATTGTATGGCAAGATAATGGAAACCGACTAATAAAAGGACTATAGATACTTTATTAAGCAAAAGAGAAGGGGGACATTCTTTGATTTTGCAAAAATGAGGCCCAGTTATGCACATATTTGATCACAGAAAACTCAAAAAGAATGCAGTTATTGATGTCGCTAATAATAAAAGATGCTGGGTCCAGTCCAAGTCCTGGGACTAAAAAAGCAGTACATGCTGTGAACTGTGATGCCCTAGTTAAAGGATTATGCATATAATGCTTAGCACAGTGATGTTATGATGCATATATTGCTTCACAAGTGTATTGAAGAACACTGGTCACGTTGTCTGTCAGTTAATAGGCCAAAGCTATTCCCATAAAGTTAAATAAGTCCTCTGATAACGCCAGTACTACCACCCGTATTGAAGGATTTGTTCAGGAGATGACCATGACAGAATATAAACCATCATGAAGAGTCGTATGTGCGAAGGGATACTGGGCCATTAAAACAGAGGAAAGAACTTCCTTGGGAATTGGTTTCATAGGAATGAGGAAAAAGATCAGGGAAATAGTTGGAAGGAAGAAGGGCAGTCCAGGAAGGACTAACGGCTAATGACTAGCAGTGGAGACCGGGGACCCCAGGTCTTTGGGGGAATGAGAGCAGGATTCTCCTGGGGCAAGGAAAGCAAGGGGCAAGCAAAAGCAAATCCTAAGTCAGAAACAGAACCTAAGTGTAGTCTCCCTAGCCATTGAGACAGAAGAACTCAGTCAGGACACAACATCAAAAAGAAGAAATGTGGAGCCCCAAGCTTGAGAGAAAAAACAACATCTGGTCAAGGGAGATCATGGCAAGAAATAGAGAGGATCAAGAATAGTTATGAAACCCAGAATCTAGAAAAGGACCTGATGAATCTGACCATAGGATTCATGCTTAAGCTGAACAGGATATATCTTCCCAGTCCTCTGCTAACATTGACTGTGTTACACTCCTGAGAAATTAGCAAGTACAGCTTTCCACTGTAAGCAGAGAAATTAAATGACTTCCCAAGGCAAGTGTCTGACAATAGAGCAGGGATTCAGGAAACTCCTGGCTCTGTGTCCTGTGATCAGTTCGACTAATTATTCACTTTCTCATGCAATTACTGCAGAGGGGAAAAAAGAAAAAAAAGGTCTCAGCATTCAGTTAAATTTTGTTTCAAATAGTACAACTGCTTAAAAAAAAAAAAAAGGTTAAGTGCAATAGAAAAAGGCAAGAATCTTGGAAATACAGGAGGAAAAAAGATCAATATTTGGCATCACCAATTCTATAGATTTTACATCAAGCAAAATGATTTTGAAGTGGAACTGATAGCAACTTTTTTTCTTGTCTGGTCAGCACCAAAGCTTCAATTCTTTGTACGCTTGAGTAATAAAGTGATGAGCATTGCATACTACATTAAGACAGCCAGAGCATCTTTCAATAGACTTGAATGCCAGTCTTTTACTCCAGAGAAGCATGTTCTTACATTTAAAACTACTACTCATCCAATTCATTTCCAAACTGAGGTGCCTTTGTGGCTACTAAATTACTGTGGGACAGACTTATTCAGACATCCTGTCGAGAGCTTAATAGCTGAATAGAAAAAGTTGAGCAAAGAGCTAGGAATGGAATATACTCCTTGGTCTTCTATAGTTTTATACCATTACAGTGGGGAATCTAATTTTTTTCTATACCAGGATAAAAATATTAGAGATGAAGTCATTATTTCTTTTCTGTTCCTACATATCACAATGCAAAGTGGGGAGTTGTTGTTATGATTTATTTTATTACCTCCAAGCAGAACTGGAGAGCAGGAGAGTTCAGCACAGCCTTACTCCATGAACAGAAGTTCATGGTGTTGATTGGCCTTCTCTCCCCGTTCCCATACCATAAAGCCACATTTACATTTAAAGCCAAAACAAATAATGTTATTCTTACAAAATCAGATTAGTGAGACAATAAAAGCAAACTAACAAAATCCATGTGGATACTAAAAACAGATGGCAAAATCTAGCTTTAGAACGTTCAAAAGACTAAGATACATTGGTTTGTAATGGAGAGGAAAAAAAATTTAGTCAGTCTTGTAAACATGCAGTATACGTCACAGTTATCAACCTTTCTGGACTCTTTTAACAGATAGCTATGAAGCAAAAATATTCCTAAAAAAAAGATGACAGATGAATACATGTAAGTATTAATTGTGAAGGCAATAACTTTTTCTTAACCCTCAAAAATATTGATGCTTTAAAATAATGTTAAAAAAATCTAATTTTTACAAATTTAGTAAAGCATGGGGTTTTCTTCTGAGAAAAAAATCACTGTAGCTCCTTTAAGGGATCTAAAAGAGAAATCATTATATAGACTGTATTTATGTCACAGTTAAAACTCCAGTTTTAAGCAAAGCTCAAAATAACAGAAGTACAAGTAGAAGAAACTTCTATTTTGTTTACCGAAGAAATCGAATGTACCCAAAGGAAGGCTGGAGCTGGACGTACATGCCCCCTCCTGTTACACTCCCTGCAGTGCTGGCACGCTCTCCCACATCACCCCTGCAATGTTCCTGTGACCTAAAGAACACCCTGTGTCTGGACACTGTACAAAGCCTGGGGGATAAATACATTGGACTAATTCATCTCCAAATGGTCATTGATTACGTGTCTACACAAAACACTGATTGATTTAAAAGTGATCGACAGTCACAGATAGGAACTTTCTATTGCCTTGTTTTATCGGTTTTAAGAAATACTCCTGTAATACATTTTTGTGCACAGCTGCTATTGGAAAGACAAATTGAAGGAGAACGGTTCTGCCGCTAAAGCTACCTGTAGCCAGCAGTGGTATATCACATAAAAAACAGAAGAGGTGCTGTGATACAGCTGTAGAAAAGGTGCTTACATGTGAACAGTGAGCCCGCAAGAAAAGAAACTGCACAAGGGTACCATGAGAACACAACCAAGGTAGCATCAGAAATTGTTTTCCTCAAGATATTGAATTGTAGAGATCAGTTAAGTAAAGTTGGAACTGTGTTTCTGTACCTACACTTGCAATATTCCCAGGGAGATACAAAACAAGTGTCTTCAAGCAACCTATATTTGCCTGTATAAGAGTCATTTTACAGTCCTGAGCCCTCTAAGAAGATGACAGAAAAAATCAGAGAGAACACCTAAAAGAACAAGAAAAAATATTATTTCAGAGCACATGAAGAAACACTGAAAATCCTTAGGGTCATGTGTTTATTTCTGTTTTAACTCCAAAAACATTGTAGAATACATTTTGCCCCACTAAGTGCAATGGGTGACAGTGTTGTACCAAAGTACAGATATTTAGTTATCATGTTCAGGTCTGTAAAATGAGAATCTAAACCCTATCTCTGGTTTGCGTGTCTTAATGCCACTGTGTGCACACAGAGATGGAGAAACTTCCAGAGGCTGCAACCAGAGACTGCAATTAGTTTCATTACCACTCGGAGAGCAATCGGACCTAAGGGGCACAGAGGCTCTTTTGTGTATTCAGCACGACTAGGCTGAGTGAGACACAATTTGGTGCAAGCTTTTTCAGTACCGCTTGCTTAATTCCCCCTACACAAAAGATGAATTCTTGAAATTGGAGAATGGCCGGACTCCTGCTTTGGGGAGTGTCCTGAGTGACAAGGAAAGTGGCTGCTGAAGGTGACATTCCTTGAAAAGTAAATGAGTCTCGCCCTCTAATAGCAGAGAAAAAACATGGTATGCTGCTTAATTTGCTTTCCCAACATCAGGGAGTGTTTGATCTTATCAGCTTCCCAGAGACAACGGCAGGCATCTTATTGGCCTCAGCTCTCAAAAGAGATGAAAACATATCCCATTTCTGCACGGTGTCCCATATCACCAAATAAGCTCAGCATCTTTGAATGGCTTGGTCTCTCTGCAGCAGGAAATATGCCAAGAAGCATTATCAACAGGAAAGAGGATCACAAGCTTTAAAGCATGATTAAATAGGATAACAATTCCTCAAAGATACTAGATTACATGAATATTCATCAGTGATTACGCCCAGTGTAAACTCAGATTCACATAAATTGTAATGAAAAGGAGCCTAGCCAGTGACTGTCTACTTTTTCTTGAGACAGAAAATCAACCGTCCTTACAAAAAGGAAACTCAAAGATGAGTAAGAGGGTAAAGAAAAGTTAGGATAAAACGCAGGAAACCCTTGTGAATTAAAAGTGGGATGCACATGGCAACCCTGGCAGATCTACTGGGCATGATGTGTGGCCACACTATTTTCAAAATTGAACCAAACCGTAACAACCATAATGACCAACACAACAAGGCCATTATTCACAAAAATAACTTCTTCAGCAATAGTTTTCACTAAGGTGGGTCATAGAGTTCACTTTCCCATATGCTTTCTTTACTACTGCGCCCCCAAAAAGACTGCGTCTCCTTTCAGATATCTGTCTGTACTTCCCCAATCTGTCACAGTTCATTAAACATTGTTGTAATGCAGAATCTTATTTGCAGTTCTTAAATTGCCATGCAATCCCAATAAAATTCATTATGCTGCTGAATATAATTTTTATTTTCAAAATATTCTAGGGTTCTAAAGCGGGGGGAAAGAAAAGCAAGTGAGTAATGACTCCCACTAGCTCATGTTACTTACGCATAATTTATACTCAGTATCGGAGTCATGAACCCCAGGCTTCTATTCTAGGTTCAAGCAACTGCTTGCTCTGTGGCTTTAGGGATGTGAAAGCTACCATTTTGCTTTCTTTATCTTTGAAACAGATTTTTCCTTTATCTCTTTATTTTATCCCTGGGGGTTTGAAAGGACTCTCCATTCAGCGTCAAACTTTGCTACAATTACTCATGCTCTACTTTGACTCCCAAAGCAGTCAACAAACTAGCAATGAGTACGTCTGGTTTAGATCCCAAATTTGAAGGTATACTGGACAGCAGCTTGGAGCTACAGCAGATGTATGGGTGTGATTGTTGATCCCCACACATTTAACCTGCACAGTTGTGCGTTGGTGTAAGAAGACTCTTAGCAGAGACTTTGAGGCAGGACAAGAAAGTGGAGGCAGTCACCGAGTTCATCCTAAGCATTTATTGAATAGACTATATAGACTGCAAAGAACATTTATCATCTTGGTTACTTCTTATATTTTGCTGTTCAGTGCTTGAATTTTATTCTTCGTATAAATTTTCACTATAATACTCTTTCAGTGTCATAGAAACAGCTTTACATTTGCTGATACATTTTAAGAAATAGCATCAAAGTGCGCAGACAGATTCAAGGGAAAAGGGCACAACAGTTCTGACTTGTAAATTTTTATGTTCTAATGGTCAGAAGAAATGAATTGTCTCCAATCATATTTGAAGTGCAATTCACTAAGCTGTTGTTATTGCAGATACTGTGGATTTTACATTGACAAAATACTGTGTAGATACAGTTTCACTCAGAGACAAAGAGAACTCATGTAGAAATTAAAATCTATATAGGAATGAATATTGTAACAGCAACATTACTCATCTACATTGCTCCGTTGAGCTCCATTGGCAAATGCCTGCAATAAACTTACTGTAGCTGATGTCGATAGGTTTTGAGTATATTGAGACTGTTTCATGTGTAGTTTTCTGCTTAGAAATAAAACTAGTTCACGTTTATAGTAAATGTACAGCTATAATACATACATTGGTGGATTTTGTTTATCTCTCCAAATGCAGATGTACTGCATGATTTTTTAAGCTCACCATAACTGTTGGAAGAGTGACCATTTCGATGGGCAGAGATGCTATTACTACATAATTACATCAAAATGTCCTTTTATTACATCACAACATTTGTTGATGATTCTGTGTCACTGCTGCTCAGAGTTATCACGCAGAGATATTGCACTGCGATAGGTAAAACTGTAAAGCAATGCCAGGCTGTCATTATTACTGCCTCGTGATTTCACAAATTTAATTTCATTCAGTAGTGCCTCTATTTCTTTTTACCAGATAACAGAAAGGAGGAATAACATTTCTTTGTCCCTCTCCTGACTGCAGGAGGGAGTGTCTTCAGAAGATCTGCTCTATTCCCTAATCATTCCCCCTAACAATTGCAATTTATCTCAGAGGCATAAATTTGGAAGCATGACAGGGGGCATGATGCTTTAGTGTGCTCTCCCTTCCTAAATTCAGATGCAAAGGGAGCTGGAAGTAGATCCAGGTAGGCTGAGGAAGCTATAGATGAAAGGGTGGTAAGAGTGGGATAAGAGTCGCAGGCAACCCTGAGGTCCTACTGAATTCTGTAGGACTTCTATGCATACATACAAACGCCTTGACAACCTTGGGCATGTCCATTTGAGCACAGTGAAGTCACTCTAGACAAATTCAAAACTGATTTACTATGAGGAAGAGGACAAGAAGCCAGTAGCTGCCACGCACACTGTTAGGTCTGGAGCGGCCATGCAGTTGAGCCGCCGTTCCTCTATCTTCCCCTGCTACATCAGAGCTGAACTCACTTATGAGGAACTAATAAATTCAAAGGGTAACAGCAATTCACTACAGTGGGTCAAGCTTTGCTTTCATTTAAACCCATGGTACCTCTCTCTAATTTTGATGAGCTTCCAAGGATTTAACTGAGAGCAAAACCGCATCCAGTACACCTCTTCCAATGGTCTCCTTACACCCCTACTTTCTGCACTTTTGTGTGAGCAGTGCACTGTTATTTGTATGTGAATAACTGGAACGATCAGGAATGGTTTGCAGTGTCAGGAGGTGCATACAAAACAGTTGTGGGTTTGTGTGGCGGGGTTTTTTGGTATGAGGGCAGGGTCTGCAGGGCCGGCTCCTGCTGGAAGCTGCTGGAAGCTTCCCCGGCTCCAGCCGGACCCGCCGCCGGCCCAGGCCGAGCCCGTCAGCGATGGCGGTCGCGCCTCTGGGAGAGCGGAGTGAAGGAGGGGAACCCGCAGCGGAGAGGGGAGCGGGGTGTGAGAGGAACCCCCGTGCGGACGTGGAGGGCAGGGAGGAAGGAGGGGAGGAGGAGGAGGGGATGCCCCTGCTGCCCATGGTGAGGCAGCAGACTGTCCCCCCCCAGCCCGTGGAGGGGAGCAGGGGGATGGATGCCTCCCAAGATGGCCAGGACTCCATGGGAAAGCCCACGCTAGAGCAGTCCGTGCCTGAAGGACTGCAGCCCGTGGAAAGGACCCACATTGGAGCAGTTCATGAAGGACTGCAGCCTGCGGGAAGGACTCACATTGGAGAAGTTCATGGAGGACTGTCTCCTGTGGGAGGGACTCCACACCGGAGCAGGGGAAGAGTGTGAAGAGGAAGGATCAGCAGAGACAATGTGTGATGAACTGACTGCAACCCCCATTCTCCGACCCCCTGCACCACTGGAGGGGAAGAGGGAGAGAAAACTGGGAGTGGAGTTGAGCCTGGGAAGGAGGGAGAGGTGTGGGGAAGGTGTTTTAAGATTTGGTTTTATTTCTCATTATCCTTGTTTTGATTTGATGGGTAGTGAATTAAATTTATTTTGTTTTTTCCCCAAGTTAAGCCTGTCTTTTACCCATGACCATAAGTGGTGAGTGATCCCTCCCTGTCCTTGTCTCGACCCATGACCGTTTCTTTCTTTCTGTTTTCTCCTCCTCATCCCACCAGGGCCGGGAGGAGTGAGCAAGCAGCCTCGTGATTCTTTGTTGCTGACTGGGCTTGAACCACAACAAAAATGAATATGGACCTTTAATCTTTACCACATCCTAGATCTTAAGTATAAAATTAGGAGTTCTAAGAAGTTGAATTCATTGCTGGAATAGCCTTATGAATATTTGTCTCATGACGAGTGTTATTTAGACCAAAAAGCAGTACTGAAAATAGTTTCAGAACAAGGTGTTGCAATCTGAACTCCCGATAGCTCCCATTGCTACAAAGAGGTAGTGAAAGGTAAAAAGCATAAGAAAGAGGTAATTGTAAGATGACTTTCAAGCCAAGTATGCTTTAAAAGAAGGAGGTCTGCCCCAAACCAAAAATTCAGCAGCTTATAGCAACCAGATTTTCAGTCCATGAAACCAGATTTTCAGACATGAAAGCTACCCTTGCAAACCCTCTCAGAGAGATTCAGTCACAAACAAGCAATCTAATGGAATTAACTAAGGAAAGTGGCAAAACTGCTACTATCAGACTTCTCAGACATCGAAAGAACAAAGATCTAACTGAACAGACACACCAGGACTTTGACTTCCCCAGCTATCAATCACTCTTCTGGAATCAAAAGATCCCCAAATCCTGCCAAGATGGAATACCTGCAGCTCGCATCCTAGTGAAGAAAATACCAGGTATAAACTATATTTTTTTCAAAGTGATATGATCTCAAAAATCAGTAATGAACACAGTACATAAACAACCAACCAGTCCCAAAAGCTATGATCACAGAAGTAGAAAACAGGACAAAAACATACACTGTCATGCCCATCTCCTCCCCACTGAAACATTGCAGATATGAATGGTTTGGAACAAAGTGATGACCTATAGACAGTAGTAGATGAGGATGCATGAAGAAGCAACTAATTGGAGTACAAATACTTACATTAAGAAGACATCACAATGAGACTGCACAAGAGGAACCCAGTATCCTGATCAAGAGATATAATGGGAGACAATAAGCAGGAATATGTCAATAGAGGGCAGAATTAGAGGATCACTGCAAGAGAGAATGCAAAGAGATATTTTTTCACTCTCAGTATTTACAAGAACTCACCCCAATAACATCAACACGCCAAACTGTGATATCACCAATGCAGTAGATTGCAAAATAGTGATGAGACATGAAGGCACCAAAGTTCCAGATCATCTAAATAAATTCTTTCAGAACCTGAACATCAGTCAACACGCAGTAATCTGAGCTACAAATTAAATGATACCGTTGTTTAGGCTGGAAATGGAATCAAGAAGGATTGCTCTCTCTTGCAATAGGTTTTCTTTCAACAGTTCTGCTAAAATGGGAATGGAAAAAATACCGTGATGATACAGGTATAGATGTGGGTGATGCTAATACAACAGAAACTGGCAGTAAGAGATACACAGCTGTTATACAGTATGTAGCAATGTGGGAAAGAGCAATATTACACCAGTCTGAATTTAAGTCCTAAGGGTTAAAATCAAGGTCTACAATAACTGACTTCTCTATCATGATAAGTTTCAGAGCCACATTTGATGACATTGATTGGCATGTGATGAAAAATGCCATTAGCACTCAGAAAGCTCTACTCACCAAGACTGATAAAACCAGATATGATCAAGGCATCTTTAATAAAAAACACTCAAACCCAAAACCTGGGATGTCCCTGAATCTCAGGCTGAATTGCCTTTAACAAAGGCAATTGCCTTTAACTTTTGTTAAAAACTCTCACCACATTTTGGCAGAATAAAAGACTGAAGATGGTTAAATTTTAGTAAATGTGGCACTATCAGCAATTGCAACATATATTTATCAAAGGGAAAACACAGTCCTTCAGACAGGCAAGACAAAAGAACAAGCTAAAATGGAAGTTTGCCTCCTTCAAAGATTGGTGGTGCAAAAACATCATGATACACTGGAAAGTAAAACAGAACCTATAGACATGACCTCTGCACTGGTTGTTGTGAAGACATTGTCTATGTCTTGCGAGGGAAACAAATGAAAGGCTGACATCAGTGCTCTGGTCTGGGAAACCATGTAAGCTGTTCTTTAATTCTAAACCAAGTCCAGTCTGTCATTTTATTCTTTCCAAAGGAACAAGCCAAAACCAAGGGAAACAGAAGATGATGAAGGCTTACGATAAGGTTTTCATTGTGCCTTTTGATTCCACTTAATCACTGGCAATTTTACCACATTTCCTTAAGTGCAGGTGTAAAATCAAATTTAGCTCCAAATTACTAGGTAGCCAGCACCAGTGATTTCACCGAGCATGAGTCATAGCATGCCTTGAACAGGTTATTTTTCTTGTATACAAAAAAAGAATCAGCATTCTTAATTCTTTGTTGCCTTACATCAGGCGTAATTATTTATATCAGGGTAGAGTGAGGGCCAAGTGGCTTTACATCCAGCATTAAGGTTTAACATCCGTTCACTGCTGGGTAAACATCTATGCAAGGTTCAATGCAACAGAAAATTAGCTCCAAAGACTTCATAGCTGCCAAAGTCAATGATGTGACTCTTGCCAGAAAAAACAGATATTTCACTCAACAGCAGACCACACCGGTACCTAATTCCCCGCAACCCACCCTGTTTCCTCGGCAGTGCAGGGCTCAGCTCTCTGCTGGAGGGTCTCCCACCTGCTCCTGCTGTGAGAGCTTCCCTGCCGTGCCAACACTCAATAAGTTGATGGCCGTTCCCATGCTATGTCACTCTGTAAAAGTTTGGTAGGGATTGGAAAGCCAAAAGGTTTGAGGAGTCAGCCCCTGGCTCGTGCCTCTCGAAGCAGAAAGCTGGGAGGCGCTGGCAGCAGAGGTGTGTTGAGGAGGCAGCCGGACCTTGGCGTGTGTTTTGTGCGCTGGCTGTTCCCCGCGGCAAGAGAGGGAGTGACATACACCTATAAATTCAAGCCCAAATAAAGAGATGAAGGTCTTTCTGTTTGCTTACTTTAATCGCTGAGATTATGAGTCTGACTAGCTGAGGGCACAGATGCAATACTGACAGATGTTTCATTTAATTTCATCCTTCCACTTCTCAACACTTAATACACATACATACATCCAGGGCCCGACCTTCCTTGTGAAGTCCTGACATCGTAACATGGTCATTTAACCACAGCCCCTGCCCTACCATGAGTAGAAAGTCTAAAATGCATTTCCCAAATGCAGTTGGTCTGACTGTTTCATTGGCTTTGGGATAAGCAATTTATCTCTCCAGGCAAGGCTGACATGGTATCTTAGGAGCAGGGTTTCTGTTTAATGTTCTCACTCACCAGCAGCCTGTTGGTGGCCTGACATTAAATTAAGAAGAAGCAAGAACAGGACTGAAAAGTTATCCAGTATGCAGCCAACACCCAGCATTTAAGACTGGAAGGAGCCAACTCCTACAAGTGCTCAAGCAGCCAGGACACAACTAGTAGAGCCTTGGGGAGGGGAAAAAGAGAAATATGAAACCTGCACAGGCAGAAAAACTGCATGGACATCCTCATCCTGTTCCTGGGGTGAGATAGGAAACTGAGGAACAGGTTCAAACAAATTGCAAGATAGTTGGGCTTTTCTCACCACCACATTAAAGGTAAAAGATAACACATTTTCAAAATTACATTTTGAAAATCCATCTGTGTCCGAGTCCCATTTTCTGCATCTCCTCATTAAGTAATGAGGCAGGTGACACACTGGGAATCCTAGTGTGAAAAGCAAAGTCCTTCCCTGTCTTCTCCAAGGGTCAGACATGCCCTACCAGTCAGATGAAGGCTTTTCAGATACGCACTGCTCAGTAACACATTCACAGTTCATACAACAGCAAGCCCTAACTCCTGCCCCAGAGGTAAGTAGACACTTGGTTCAAGATGCTTTGTTCTGGCTGTCAAACAGAGAAAACCTCTTTAGCTGACAGATAATTGTTCATGTGCTGGCAGGGAAGGATAGACAGCAGATTTTTTTAAAAAAATTATTCTAGGACGGAAAAATTTGAGATAATTGTGTGTCGTACAACAACCCCCCGCCACCACCCCATCCCCCAATTTTTAAAAGAAAATAAGTCTCTAGAAAGTGTTTCAGCTTCCCGTAAAGACCTGGAGTACAGATATTCATGTGAAAAGGCACATATTCATGACACCTTGCTCATGGCTTCACATTTGGAGAGGCAACGCACACTAGTTACTCTATCTAAAGTTAAAGAGCAATTATCTCACCTCTTTTTCATTGAATGGTAACGTCTGCCTTCATCCTCTGTTTCCCAGATAAACCACCAGCATCCTCCACAATTTTTTAGTCTCTTGTGGTCTGCTCATATATCCTTTTACCTCAGGGCTTGCATTTGCTCCTGACCATGACTACTTGGCTATCGGTTGGGTGATGGTGACCAAGGCTGTAGAAAGCTTGCTTGCGAGGCAGAGAAGACAGAGACTTCTCTGATCCCACATCTGGAGTCACTGGATTGCCATTGCTGTGAGCTCTGTGCAGCACGTGAGCCCAAGCTTAGACAAGATGAGCAAAGACAGTACAAACATAGTTAGATTGTCTAATCTGTGACCTTGGGGGATAGCAGTGTTAATAATAAAATGCCTGCAACCACAGTTCTGTAACTTAAGAAAAATTAATGGTTTGAATTAACCCATCGTTACTGGGGGAGGAAAGCAGCTTTCTCTGCATGACTGCTGAACACTATCCCTCTTTTCCTGACTGTTGCTTGCAGGGGTAGGTACAAAGGGAAACAAAACAAAGCAGAAAAGCTGTCCTCAGGTGTTGGCTGCAGTTGTTTGAATTACTGGAGGCAAATCACTGAAAAGGTTTAATCCTGTGGCACCAGGCTCAGTGTAGATGGAAGCAAGAACTTTGGCACGTATGGAGTTTAAAGGGTGGGAGCACGCTGTGGATCCCCACTTGATCACTTCAAGGAGAGAAAAATACCCTTTTGGTTCATCTACTTTCTGAAACACATGCTGTGAACCCAGCAGAAAAATCTGACTGTCATAATGCATTAAAAAATTTAAAAGCAAATGACTTCTATAAAAAAAATATTGTGTACAGGACCAGCATAACTGGGTGATGTCATTTATAAGGCTGATACCACTTCACTTGCTTTGTTTCGCTTCATTCAACAGATGTTGTCTCTGTGGAAGGAAAACAAGCTATTTTTACCATGGAGATGATATCTGACAATGATGACTTTTTCAATTATTTGTGTGAGGGTGGGGTTTGAGAGGTGATGATAAAATTCCAATCTCTGGAATATAGTCTTCTCGTCCTTTCCTTAAAAAAAACAAAGACTCGTGACCCACAACTGCTATGCTAAAATCACATAGAAAAAATGATATTTTATTTCTAGGATGCATTTCTCTGAAAAAAACCCCAAACCACCCCAAACAAAAACCCAAACAAAAGCGAACAAACTCACTAACTTTGATTTATGAGCAGAATGCTGTCTTTCCCAACTCCACTACACTGGTTGTGGGGTTTCTTCTCCGGTAAATCCAAGCCTGCAGCAGCTCAGCCCCCCCAAGTGCAAACCAAAACTAATTTTCCTTAAACATTTGCATGAAAACTGTAGCCATTTAGGAACTGCTTCAAGAAGAACCCAGCTGTATGTGCAGCCAGAGGCAGGGCACTCAGGTAGTGATGTTAGCTGGACTGTCCCTCATCTTCCTCACCCTCAGAGGCAGAGGTGTGGAGTGGTCAGTCCAGCAGGTAGGTGGTACCACCCTCACTTTTCCTCTAGTAGCTTGTTGCTGGGTCTTTTTTTATTTCTTTGTTTCCTCAGTACACTACAGGACTCACCCCCAAAGCCATAACAAGTCCTGAATGTAAATAGTTGTATTTCTAGTCAAGGAGCAATTACCCTGGCGGCTTAGTGCACATGCAGTTCCTCTACACAGACGCCAATAAAAAACCATCGCCACGATGGAGTCCAAATGTCTTCCACCTTTTTCTGCTGAAGAGCTGTATTGGGTTTGCATGACAAGGTTTTGGCAGCAGAGGGGGCTACGGAGGTGGCTTCTGTGAGAAGCTCATGGAAGCTTCCCCTATGTCCCCCATGACAGAGTCTGTTCCAGCCAGCTCCAAGATGGACCCACCGCTGGCCAAGACCGAGCCCATCAGCAATGGTGGTAGCACCTCTGGGAGAACAGAGTTAAGATGGGGAAAAAAACTGCTGTGCAACAGCAGCCAGAAAAGGGGAGTGAGGATGTGTGAGAGCGAGAGCCTTGCAGCCCCCCAGGTCAGTGCAGAAGGAGGGGAGGAGATGCTCCAGGCTGGAGCAGGCTCCTGGCAGGACTAGTAACCCCACGGGGGACCCACACTGGAGCAGTCTGGGCCTGAAGGACTGCAGCCCGGGGAAGGGACCCACGCTGGAGAAGTTTGTGGAGGACTGTCTCCTGTGGGAGGGACCCCACGGTGGAGCAGGGGAAGAGTGAGGAGTCCTCCCCCTGAGGAGGAAGGAGCGGCAGAGACAACGTGTGATGAACTGACCCCAACCCCCATTCCCTGTCCCACTGCACTGCTCGGGGGGAGGAGGGAGAGAAAACCAGGAGTCAAATTGAGCCCGGGAAGAAGGGAGGGGTGGGGGGAAGTTGTTTTAATATTTGGTTTTATTTCTCATTATCCTACTCTGATTCGATTGGTAATAAATTAAATTAATTTCCTCAAGTGAAATCTGTTTTGCCCATGGCGGTAATTGGTGAGTGATCTCTCCCTGTCCTTATCTCGACACACGAGCCTTTCGTTATATATTTTCTCTCGCCTTGTCCTCCTCAGGAAGGGAGTGATAGAGCGGCTTGGTGGGTACCTGGCATCCAGCCAAGGTCAAACCCACCACAAGAACTGGTTCAATTAAGTCTTCCTCTGTTGATTATCATTCATGTGCACCTGTTCTTAGGTTTGTATTTCAGTGAATTACTGTGAAACTGGTTCTGAAGCCAAATCAAAGTTGCCAAAGTACGTTATTTGTATTCACACGTATCCTAATATATGCAGATTCCAGGAAGAATCTTAAAATCTTATAATGGCCATATCAATGAAAAGCAACTAGGAGCTACATTACTTAAGATACCTAAAGTGTGGATTCTCATTCAAGCTAGAATGACCTTAGCTGAAAGGTCAAGATGATTAGAGAGTATGTTCAGTTTTTCTTTCCAGGAAGTCGAATATTTAAAAGTACTAAAGCATAATATTACAGCAATATTAATAAAAAAGCGATTAGAATATTGACAATGATAGTAACAATTGTAGTAGAACAGGAACCAAGTCTATTTAGAATGTTAAAATCTGACATCTAGCCACAGCACAAATGGGGAAAAAAGACTAACCCTTAATCAGGAATTCAATTGCCAGTTATTCCATTTCACAATCTCATTAAGGAGGACAAAGTGCCTGAAAAAGCATTAGTTATCTTTACAGAAGTTACTTTGTAGAAAGGTACCATCTCCTGTTTTTGAAGGATGTAATGCATTAAATCACTTGCAAAATGAAAAGACACGGGGATAACCATCTATTTCTTGCAAATGACACAGAGAATCATTTGTACAAAATGAACCTGGATTTTTTCATCAGCTTGTCCTAGTAAGCAATGTACATTTCAGATTTCATCCTTAGTATCAGCAAAACATCACAGGCAGAAGAAAAAAAGTTATATATCCTGTAACTCCTCTTCCCCAGAGATATCGTTTTACAAGATTCTTATTCAGCCACTATTTATGAGCTTCCTTTTTGCCACATGGTACATAGTGTAGACTGATGCTCCATCTTTCCTCAAGAACATAAACAAACAAATAAAAAAGAAGTAAACAGCAGCTGCAGGCACCGATACACCATTTCACTGAAGTGTGATGCCTAAATCCAGTTCAAATGCCTTAACTGTGGGAGTTCACAAACTCCTCTTACTGAGAGGCAGAAATACCCATGATATATCTTGGTTCAGAGAGGGAAACATTTTGCTTACCCTGAGATTTGATAAGGAGCCTCATTAATTCAACCTACCTTTAGAGACTTAATTGAGAAGTCCAGTTAAAAAAACCCTGCTGTTATCCAGTCTCTGCTCTAATGTAAACTGTCCTCTAGAGCTGAGTGTCTTCTTCCAAAGGGACGTTATGGCAGCTATGGTCCTAACTTAGGCTTCTTGATTTACTTGAAGATGGTCAGAAGAATCCAATAAAGTCTAAACCCATCCTGAATTATGTGCTGAAAACATTTTACCAGGTTTTCAAACAGAATCAGAAATTCAATTTGCAGTTCTGTGCTTGTACATAAAGTCTAGCAAGGGTAAAATGAGCTCATAATGTGATGAAAATAATATTTTTCTTCAATATATTTACTCCTGGCAGTCAGACCAAGCTGCTGGGTAAAAAATGTTGCCATTGCTAGCATTGCTGAACCCACCCAGGCTGGCACAGTGAGCTGCTTTTTGTCCTCAAAGGACTGAAAAGTTAAGTTCCAACTCATCAAATCTCTTTCATTGGTAATGCAGAAGGGATTGACAGTTCAAACTGAATTTCAGAATTGAAGTTGAATTTACAGAATCAAAAGTTAGTATGCCTTAAATTGTAAAGGGGGGAGGGGAAGAAAAAGAATAAAACTGATTGAGGTGCTCTGAGCACCATTTTGGGCTGAATAGTAAGATTTTTAAGAAGTCTGGGGCAGGGGAAGCAAAATCTTAATTGATTGGGTTTTGTTCTGTTGGGGTTTTTTTAATAAAATGTTAATATTTAGAACAATTTTGGGAGAAATATAGTGAAAAAACCAGCAGAGTTAAGATAGTAAGCTACAGGTTGTATCAGCTTTAAGAAATACAGATAACTCTATGTCTTACTGCTGAGTAGTCCTAAATTCTTTAATACAGGCATTTCAATGCATGTGTAAACTTCTCACTTAAAACAGCAGTATGACATGTAAAAGTTTTCCTTCTCTTAGGCTTCCTATACTCTGGATGGTACCCTTTAGACAAAAAGCATTCTTTCCCCTTCTTTACACTCTCTCATAAAGAAAATCAGAGCTGGAATGGGCTTTGAAAGAAAACCAAATCTAATTGCATATCTGTTACAAGGTCTGAGTCATAGCAGCAATTAGTTGAATGGAGTTGCCTTTCAGCCTAGCCTACAGCTACCAATTTAAACAATAGACTATTTAAAAAGTTGCTTACCTTATAAATGTAGCGTAATTACCTATTCTAAGGAAGATTCAATCTGGCATAAATACTAGGTACATAAGCAAAATCATGTATGAATCTTGCTACTAATATTCATCATTCCTAACTCTATTAAGTGCTATTGATGGTTATCACCATCGATTTACTTATCTAGCTAAAACATCTTGTATGAATTACGATGTAAACCTTTAAAAGTAAGCTTCACAACATAATACAAACTAAAAAGTAGAGCAAATCACAGATATTTCTATTTTTAAAAAGGAAGAAACCGTGGTCTTCAAAAGGTAGAAAAAAGTATTATGACAAGTAACTGCACATAATGGTGTCCTAGGGTATCACCATATTATTCAGTGACTCCAGAGCACACGTGCTCCGTTTGCGAAGAGGAAAATCGCTTTCTATGTGCCTCCGTCCCTAAGTCAGGCCTCTGAGACACAGCCGCATCAATAAGTGTTCTGCTGGCTGCCTCAGGTCTTCAGTACAACACCAGAGCAATCCCGCAAACTTCAGCTTATGCCTCTGTGATACCTCCAGGTCCCCCGTTGTTTTCAGTGGGAACTTACCACGGGAAACAATTCTGTTGACAATGTGCAAAATGGGACAGAGGTGTCTCCTCGCTCTCATTTACTTAAGTTGGCTCAGCAGGTCTAACAGGAGCAAAAAGCAGTGAAAAATGGATTTTCACCACTCAAGTGAGCAGCTGTGACTCAGAACATATCAAAGCAACAGCTTTCTTGAGTTAGAAGGTATCATTCCCACTGAGTCAACGTTGCTTATAAATCCTTCCTGCTCCCAGTTTTCTGGATTAGGAATGTGGAATTAAAGACACTCTCCATAACAATTAGGCATGTTTGCATGAATAACCATCATGAACAAACCTTGAAATCACACACATTTGAAACAGAAAGAACTTGAACAAATCCCCTCTGCTGAGAAGACACAGTCAGTTCTGAATACGGCGGGTAGCTACATTCTCTTCTGTTTGTATTACAATCACATATGAAATTAATTAATGTGAAGCAGTATATATCTATAACTGGTGATGTAATAATTACAATCCAAATAACAAAAAACAGAAAACCGGTTACAGTAATATTCATAGCTTAAATCAGCAATTTGTTCTATCTAATAGAGCAGGCAAAATAGTATGAAACAGAATTAATGAAAAGTACTGCACATTACATATTTCAGGGACTTCTGGCAATTTTCTAACAGGTATAGGCTAGGAACTGCAACCCAAGAGCAGCAGGGCAATAAAGCAGATTTCATTTATATTTCTGTCTTCTTGGTCCGAGGCTGCTCAAAGAGCTGGAAAGAGCATGGTGTAACTAATAGCCTTGGGCTTTGTAGCATACAACGGCCACCCAGTGCTATTGGAAATCTTTGCAGGGCTGTGGGTTGTTTTCCCACAGAGTTTACAGTTGTCTTCTACAAAGGCTTTTGTAAGGGAATCTTCTTAAAGCTGGAAGAAAAGCCTTGAGGGCTCTGTAACATCTGTGGCATTTCTATGTGCTGTAAAGTAGATACAGAGAGGATGAGAATTTCACCGGAGTAGTCACTAAAAGATGTTTTAATCCTACATTAAATTATTGTTAATGTTTGCAGAGCATTTCTTTCCCTA